>NW_024962266.1:6283675-6508532 GCF_019238085.1 Lagopus leucura
ATGCATGCGTGGTTTGTGGAGGTCATTCATTGCAGAACCTGCTGTGCCACTACAGAAATGGGCCTTTACTGAGCCTCACCAGATGCTTTCAAGTGAAAAGGAAGACAACCTCTACTGGCTTACAGGGTGGTGTAAGCTTTCTGGTAGAGTATGCGCTGGAGCTGTAAGGGTCAGTTAACTTCAGAATTTGGTCACTTGGAAATTCTTTGCTTTCTGGAGTCACTGCTGAGGTGATGCAACCACCACTGATGCTACACTAGAAAGAACTCATTTGAACTTTTTTCACCAATGATGCTCTTGAAACACGAGGCTGAGTGAAAAGCAATAATATTCTGTGTCATTTAGATCTGCCCATCTGATGTGTAAGAACGTGCGTTTTCAGAAAGCTTTCTTATAGAGCTCATTTTAAGACATTTCTCCTTGAATATGTGGGTTCCAAAAACTGATTTATTAGGTGAAAACCAAAATATGTCCACTCCCTTCATTTTTCAGGCAAGAAGTGGGTGAGATGTAATTGGCATTAGAATTTGGGCTTGCATCCAGAGGCCTGCCCCACAGGCTGTATGCTTTCTGTTGCTTCTATAGGCTGAGCCCCTTACAGCAGTTTTTGGATTCCTTGTGGTTTTTGTAAGCCCTCTGTATGCTTCTCCAAACCTTCTTATGTGACTCATCCCATCTTCCTCCACTTCCCCAAAGTCTGTCCCTGAAATATTGATTCTCCATGCTTCTTGTTCTGCCCCCTTCCCCCCTCCCATGCCAAGGTTCTTTTGAATGTCTCCTTTTCTCTCCCTGACAGCTTCCAAAGAGATTCTGTACTCCTCCATTTGCTCTCCATGCCAAGGTTTTGCTTGCCCTTCCGTTTTCAGCTCCTGCCAGTAACTTTTTATTTTCCTGAGTCAACATCTTTAGCAGTATATAGGGATGAGCAGAGATGATTCAGATGTTGTTATATCAGAATGTATTGACAGATGTTAATGGATTTCTTGCTCAAAGGATGTTAAATACTGGGACTTTTTGCATTTAGAAGAAGCCAAAATGCTTACTGGGAGGAGTGCAGATTATAGATTAAGTCTTGTAAGAAGGTTTATATTCCTTAATGTCTCTGTGTGCTACATCCAAAGATTTAATTTAAAGTATTGAATGTTCTCCTGCAAATTGTGGCAACATTATGCAAACCTTTGCAGTAAGACAATGTGAAAATATGTGTGTGACAGTTTTTTCTAGGGTTATCTTAGCCTCAATAAGGCAAAGGTTGGTCTTTCTCTGCCTATCTCTCCTTCTTCATCCCCTGTGCTGCATCTTGGAGACTTACATAGAATATCTTCACGTTGAGGACAGGGAGAGATCTGTAGATAAGGTCTCTTTGCCAGCTGGATCAGAATGTCTAGGACTGTAATCAGGTTTCCTGCCTTCCCTGGTTGTTTGTAGCTTTTATGTGGTTTGAGTCTCTTAAAGATGGCATCTAACTAATGTAATATGGACATTAGAGAGAGTGTGTTTGTGAATGTTGGATTGCTGGTAAGTACAACTCCTCTATTGAAAGCGACGTGAGGAAACTTAAATCTTCCATTTCCAACATTTTCAGCCATGGTTTTTCTTAAGTCGCACAGGAAATTACATGCCTTGATTAACGTTTGTCCTCCTTTTTGCTTTGTGTTTTAAGTAACAAGCCAAACCCCAACCAGATCAATGTAAATAATGTCAAACCAGGAGTGGTAAATGGTACTGGAGTACAGGCACAGAACGCGGCAGCAGGACGGGCCTGTGAAAGCTGTTATAGTAAGTGACATGCAAATATGGCACTCGTGCATAGGGAGTAAGTGCTGTGCTGTAAGCAGTAAAGAAAAAGCTGTGTGGTGTGGGCGTGGGTGGCAAAGAAGGCTTTGGAATGGCGGGGGGACCAAATTTGACATAGCAGCACTTGAGCAAAGTGTTTTTTGAAGTCATTGGTTTTACGTTGTTAAGCATAGTTATAAAGTACATAAAGGTGAGTTAGTAAATGTCCTACATAATTGTGGGTAGCTATTGAGCAGAGATTTCAGTCACCAAGCTCTGAACTTGATGAGTTCTTATATTTTTTTAGTGCATTTCAAAACATGGAATGTCTCTGTATTTGATCTGCTTCCTGGTACTTATCTACTGAGTTCTAACGCTTGTCCTCCTGTACAGAGAGCCTTTGGATGCTGTGGCATAGGACTGTGGCATAGGAGTCAAGTCACAGACTTGCCTTATGTTCTTCTATTGTAAAATTAATGTATGGGGAATTCACAAAATGAGAGTCTTTCATCCTTCCCTGCAGAAATTGTTGTCGACCAGTATTGCAAAATTCAGTTTCGTTGGCAGGAATTTTTCCCATCCTGCTATGTGTTTCTTCTGTTTGTGTTTTAACAGGGTTTTGTGTGTAATTTCAGTGAAATAACAACATTGGTGATGACTGTAAAGCCAATATGAGGTTTTTAAGGTCTTTTTGCACTGTCTTTATGATGTGGGCTTTCTTTTGTAATGGTTCTAAAGAAAATAAGCTCTGAAAAGCGCTCCCGTTTAAGGACATATATAATTTCCACCTTTGTTATCTCTAGCCACACAGTCTTACCAGTGGTATTCTTGGGGTCCCCCTAACATGCAGTGTCGCCTCTGTGCATCCTGTTGGACGTACTGGAAGAAATACGGTGGCTTGAAAATGCCAACTCGGTTAGATGGAGAGAGACCAGGACCAAACCGCAATAATTTGGTAGGTAGCAGCACAACAGACCGCTTGATGATCTTGTCTGGGAAGCTTGGTGCCATGATTTCTAACTAATTGTTCCCTGTTCTTAAACATATAACAACAAAAAGAATGCCTTCAACCCCCGCTGTAGTCCTTGGGCCTGGTATTTCATGACTTGCAGAAGCTGGCACGTTAACTTCAGCTGTATGTCATTTGTTGCCAAGTACTGCCGCAAGGAGAAAAAACACCAGGTGACTTGTCTAGCAAACCAGCTATCAAATGCACGGCATAACCTCATGGCAAGAACTGGGATACCAGCCCATGTTTCTGAGAGTCCATTTCCATGATTTTTGTCGTAGAAGGATAAGGACTGATTTTGCATAAAAGCATTTGTTATTTCCTGAAAATCATTCCCTTTCCCAAGGCGTTTTCAGAATTAGATATCCCAGATAGCTGGTAGCTTTTTAGAGATTCCCTATCTTGTTTTTCTGCTTCCTCCTGTTTTGCTAATTACCCTCCTTTCTTTTGTATAGTCTTTGGGTAAGCGTTTGTAGCTTCTCTTTGCCTGTGGCATTTAGTCAAAGTAAGCTCAAAGCATCGTAAGTTGAGTTGATTGGAAGGAGCATCTGCATCCCTACAGTGGCTATGGACAGAAGAATAGTGCACACTGCATTCTGTTCTTTGATTCTTTCTTTTCTGTCTGCTAGTTGTGCTCTCACTGCTTTCTTGTTCTGCTTCTCTCCTTTTTTCTCTCTGTTTTCTGAGCTTCTGATTGCCATCTGAAGTGACTGAGATGCAGAGATAACCACCAGCTTTTATCAGCCCTGTAGCTCTTGTTAGTTAAAACGTATGTTAACAGTTTGAGAGGGAAAAACCTTGTTCTTCCCAACCTGGGATATATAACCACATGCAGGTTAGCAAGGAGATACTGCTGCAATTATTTGATTGGCTTGCTTTGTTGCTTTTCATGAAAAAGATACTGTTTTTGCTCTCTGTTGTATATAAATGTCATTCTGTGTTATTTTTTATTATGCACAGTGAACTCTGGAAATTGATTCATTGAGTTCAGAGTAGAAATTAAAACAAAATCCTGCAACTCTGAGAGAAAAATGTTCTCTCGTGCCCTGAATTTGCTTTGGGAAGTAAGCTTGTGATGCAGGTTGGCCATACAGCTACTTTCGATTTTCCTTTTCTTCCTACTATGCTTTGTTGTCAAGAATTTGCGTTATGAATCCAGAGCAACTCTAAGCACCCCATGTTTGAGAGTCTTTTCATGAACTCTGTAAGCACTAAATCATATGATAGCATCCAGCAACTTTTTCAGGACTGGCTTTTGGACCCCCCCGTTAAAATTTGGGACAGCCTAGAAGTCAGTAAATCCCCGTGGAGAGAAAATGTTTACCTCCATAAACCTCCTTTGAGATATTTTGGAAAAAAATAACAAACGTTGATGGTAAGATTTGGGCAATGGTACATAGCTGTGCTGAAAATAGTTTTGTCTGTAATGCTGTTTCTTCTCGTGTGATACGATATTCGTTACGTTATTCTTTCTGCTTTTTAAGGGTCTCTAATAATTATTTCTTTCCTTTTAGAGTCCTCATGGTGTGCCAGTGCGAAACAGTGGAAGCCCCAAGTTTGCTATGAAGACACGACAAGCTTTTTATCTCCATACAACAAAACTGACAAGAATTGCCAGACGTTTATGTCGAGATATCTTACGCCCCTGGCACGCTGCAAGACATCCCTATCTGCCTATTAACAGCGCGGCAATCAAAGCAGAATGTGAGTGGTGATGCAGCTGGGCACCTGCTTGCAAAGGGCAAAGGGGTTCTCTGAGATTCCTTTGCTATCGAGTTGCAATTCCTGATACTCTTGCATGCAGTTAGTCCTCCCACAAAATCTGGCTCTACTTGTAGAGTGCTCTACCTGATGGCAGGCTAGACAAATAACTTTAAAAATTCATGAGTTTGTGTTTGTTTTAAAATATTCTTGTTTGCTGTTACCTTTGGCGTTCTCCTGTATTTGCATCTTGCTGCTGAGACATGCATGCATGCAACCTATAAGTGCTCGTTTTGATTGGAAAGCTCTCTCAGAACACCTGAGTTATTCACGTAGCTCTGCTACAGTACCTTAGTCTCTTTACCCTCTAATTCTTTCTCTTTGTTTTACAGGCACAGCACGTTTACCAGAGGCATCTGAAAACCCATTGCTATTAAAGCAAGTGGTTCGAAAGCCTTTAGAAGCAGTACTCCGGTATTTAGGTATTAAAACAAACCAACAACAACAAAAACCAAAGAAGCAAAGAGCCCTACAAGCTAATTCTGCTGTTTGTTTTTCCATTTTCTTCTGGCTTTAGATGCTTGTTCTGGGTTTAAAAACAAACAAACAACAACAAAAGATGAGAAGGTTCCCATGAACTTGTCCTTTTTCCTTTTCCTGTTTAGTTTGACAGACCTGGTTGCTCAGCAGCCCACTGGGAGCTTGCTAAGCTCTATTTAGAAAAATAGCTTTTAGAAAAAAGCTCTGTTTAGAGCTCTTCTTAAGCGAGGCAGAGGGAAACAGTGCTGTTTGCTGTATTCTCTGATGCACGCATGGACAGGTTACCCTCTGCTAATGCAGGCATGGATGTAATGTTTTGGGAACAACTGGTCAGTCTGTTCTTCCTATTTTCAAGCTGTCTGGAGGCAGCACAACAAAAAATGATTTATGTAAACAGCAATCTTCAGTCAGGATTACTGGTGGAGGTGACTTTTGTGTAAGGGAAGATATATTTGGTCACCTTGAAAGTTTGCGGGTTGCTTCCAGCTCTGTAACTTCAGTATCTTCGTTAATACAAGTAACTCCTTGCTGTTTCACAACAGAATCTCATCCATGTCCTCCGAAACCAGACCCTGCAAAGAGCTTATCCAGTTCTCTCAACAATCTGACTCCTGCTAAGTTTACACCTGTCATTAATAATGGGTCCCCAACTATCCTGGGAAAAAGAAGTTATGAACAACACAATGGAATGGATGGTAAATATTTTTCTGCTGTGTGTCCATTGCGTTCATAGGCTCCTTATTCTGTCCTTTTGGTATGCAGGGGTATTAAGATTATAGGCATAAGTTCAGCTTTTTATTCTTAGGGTTGTATTTTCTTTTCCTTTTGTAAAAGTTGCATCTTCCATTTCTAGTTTTGGCTATGGCACATGGTGCGTGCTGCCTGGGTAGTGCGTACACGTAAGGTTACCTACCATGTTAGTGGAACTCTGCCTAGCTTTACCAACCTGGCAAGTGTGACAGGGGGAAACTTCTCTTTTTATTTTATTTTTTTATTTTTTTGTAATGAGTAGTATGAAGAAAGCCTTAATAGCCATATCCAGTGTTATTTCCTTTTACTCGCGAGGTTTGCAGGTTTTTGATTTGTAGGTAGTAGCTGTGTGTTTCCCAGGTGACTCTGTAATGTATGGATCACCTGGGTTTCAGAAAAGCTCCAGAGGCTGTGTGCCATTGTGAGAGGCAGGCTGCTGCTTAGGCAGGGCAGGCAGAAGTGCCAGACTTGGTGTGCCACAGACCTGCTCCTGCCTTGCACTTCTGTTGGCACTGAGAACCTCTGATCAGTGGAGGCTGGGCTTCGTCTCCCCAAGAGTAAAAGGCAAAGGGAAGGTGTTTGAAGTAGGAGGCAGACACAAGATATTCTGGCATGGAATGCAGGGCTCCTTTCTGAAGAGCTGCTGTTGCCTTAGATTGCTGGGAAGAGAAGGTGCAGTCTTTTCCTCAGATGATGATAAAAGGGCCTATTGAATTCAAGTGATCTTAAGTGAAAAGATGGAGGGGTAGCTCTCCTTAAAAAGGGAGTGGAACTTCAGCTTTATAGTGGCTCTGAGCAGGGAGGGAGATCTCTGTTGTCTGCCCAGAAGTGAGCACAAGTTAAGTTAACAGATTTTTCCTCGGAGAGAAAACAATTATTTCCTGCTGTGTTATTCCTATAGACTTAACCTGTCAAAATAGACTAAAATTGCAGAGAAGTTTCGATAGAGCTGATAGAGCTCTCTTTTTTTTTTCCTTTTATTTTTAACTTCATATGATTACTGTCTGTGTTTTAACATTAAGAACTTATAAAACTGCTGTTGTTCAGGTTGCTGATGTGATATTTTTCTCTTTTCTGTTCACTTGTGCTCTATCAGGCAACATGAAGAAGCGCCTGTTGATGCCTAGCAGGGGTAAGACCTTGAAGCTGCGCTCAGCTTATGCTAGGACAGTGACTTTTAGTTTCATCTGCTGGCTTATCTGTGCTTTGTGGCTAATGATGCTGTGTGTACATTCTGTGTTGATGTCTGTGTTCCTTGGGTAACCATTTCCACCTGTGGTTATGCTGCTCACCTTCCAAGCTTTCCACATGCAGATAAGAAATCATACACAACCGTACCGAAGTCATGAACTGATGAATAATCTCTTCACTTTGACAGTTTTTAGCAGTTTTATGGAACTACTGAAAGCTGTGATGGTTAGTTTGAAACTAGCTATTGTTTCACTGTTTGACTTCTAAGAAATTGAAGTTTCTTACATCCTGAACTGCTTTAAATTCACATTGACTGAAAGAAACAGAAGATGGTATTTGCACCAGGTCCTAGGCTCAAGCCTCTGTCTTTTCTGTTGTTGAGTGGACAGTCTCACCAAGGTGAAGCTGACTGCATGTCCTTTACTTGCAGTAGAAATTACTTTTTTTTTTTTTTTTTTTTTTAATTTCTGTGGGGGAAAAAAAACCAAACCAACCTGTTTTGACTAAAGAACAGTCCTGAAGGCTTTTGTTTGGGATGATGCAGAAGAGATGCATATGATGTTGTTTGTCTACGTTCAAGCAAACAGTCAATTTGGAATAGCTGGGATCTACAACGTGAGACAGGCAAACACAAAAACTTAGGTTTAGGCATTAAGTGACCTGCACTGCATGCCCTGATGTTAAGCTTTGTCTGTAATGGCTGAGATAGCAGATGACTGTTACCAGTGTATGTGTGCATGCATGCAGAAGTGCATGTGGAGAATACAGCAAGGGTGAGGACAGTGATCTTTGTACTGTCTTGCTGTCCTTGGGATACTTTGATACTTTCTTCCTGAGTTTTTAATGCGCTTCTCAGTTTTGGGAAAAATAATAGCACTCTTCCATCTCAGTCAGTCTGGCTTCCTCAGAAGCTTGTCCAGTTAGGAGGGAGAGAACTGAGGAGTAACTTGAAATGTCCACAGCTCCTGGTGACTTGGGGCCATTTCTGCTGCTCCTTGTTAAATGTCCTCATCAGGAAGGCAAGAGCTAAGTTGCTTAGCAGACAACACACTCCTGAAGGATGGAGGTGTTGAGGCTCAAAGGGCTGAAGAAGAGCTCACCCCTTCCCTCACACTGTTCCTCTGGAAAGTGCTGGATTTCATACCCAGAGAACATTTGCTCGTTGTAAGCAGAGCACAGTTTTAGGGAAGCACTTACCCAGGCTGCTTAGAATATGTGTTGCTCTGAAGCATACATGAAGTTTTGCAGGGGCCATCTCTCAAGTGCTTGCTGCTGTCAGTTCCCAACCTGCCACCAAAAGGCTTGGAGCACCATTTGTTCACGTTACTGCCAGGTAACTGAGTGTGATTCGGATCCATGCTGTTTACCTGCCGGAGTAATGAGTGTTAATGGGATGTTGTGAGCAGTTCAGCTGAGGCTTGTTGGTTGGGATTAGTTGTGAATAGATAACAATTACCACCCTGCAATTTCCACACGTGTGTTGCTGGAAGCTTTGCTGAGGTGGAGCAGAAGAACCACCTGCAAAGAAACAAGTCTTAAAGAACTTGTACTGAGATCTGGTGGGCACAAGGAATTGGGTGGTGAGAGTTTGGTTGAGCCAGTTGTGGTGTGGAGCCAGTTTGTGTTGGTGCTGCTCAGTGTTAGCGCCCGGGTGCCCCGCACAGGAGCTGGCTAGCTGTGCTGGCATGAGGCATGGCTACCTAATACCTGTTGCCTGTGCTGTGCCAGAATGGGGAATGTGGTGTGAGACATCCCCTTGGTTCTGAATGGAGTCACGCTGCCTTATTGGTTTGGGGTCTGCTTGTTCAGATGGAGGGGAGGAGGTCAGAAGAGAGACAAAGCGTGACTTGGAAGCATTATGGAGAGAGTGAAAGGCACTGAGAGTGAAGCAACCAGAATTTAGGAGCCAACAAGTTAGGACTGTGTAGAAGGATTTGAAATGGACTCATCTATCCAGAAGTGCCTGACTTTGGGATTATAACAGTGCTAAAACATGAGGAAAAAATTAATGAGAGTAAAGATGAATTATTGTAATCATTCAGATTCTTGTTTGTAAACATAGATGTACTGGGTAGCTCCTACAGACACTACAGGAAGGGTGTTCTGAGTGTTTCCTTCTTCCACAGCACAGTGGCGTACTGGCTGGTTTAGGTCATTTTGCATAGGAATGTACTGCAAAGAAAAATTGAACGGAGAGACTGACAGACACTTTGTCTACTTCTGTTGAAACAGTTTCCAAGGAGATAATAACTTACTGCAGTGTTGCATGGATTATCCAGTCTGTTTTCTGCTGGCACTGTGCTGGTGGCATCTCATGGCAATCTCTGAATTCTAATGGCAAACAACTGGTATGGTGGGCTTCAGCTGAAGTCTCTTTGCTGAAAACTGGTGATAAAAGCCTTCTGGTGCTCGGCTGTTCCTTCCAAACTCATGGGGGATGTTGTCTGTGCTGTAAGGAGTGATGGGTTGCGGAGCTGGCGGTGTGTGATGGGTCAGTATGGCTTTCCTGGTGGCCAGCTCCTACCTAAAGCAGTATGGAATGGAGAGGTTGCTTTGCTTTCTTTTTTGGAATTCAGTCCTCAGAAAAGCCTAATTAATGAAGTGCTGTGAATATTCTGCTATAAATGGGAATAGTTCATAACTGGCTGGCTGTAGCAAAGTGGTGACTGAAAGGGGAAAGGTTGGGGGCAGAAGACCACCTCATCTGTGCAGCTCGAGCTCCCTGTGAAGAGAAGTAGTAGTGGGAGCAAAGGAAATGCTGGGAAATGGGAATCTTGGTGGGGAGAGATCAAGGATGAAAAGGAAAGGAGGCTGCCGTCGCAGAGCAGCAGCCTGAACTAGTGTAACTAACTATGGAAACATTGGAAATTGCTGAAATGTTAAGATGTTAAATGTTAATGTAAGAGATTTTTTGCTTGAAAATGTTGATCTTTCTCTTGCTACTGTAACTCCAGCTGAATATCTTTTAGCTATCCTTGTTCTCAAACTTCCCTGTTTAACCCTCTGCAGCCAAACTTTTCCAAACTTCAGATGTGATTTGTCTGTACAGTCAGCCAGAGTTTTGTCTGATGCTTCAATTCCAAGGGCAGGAAAATTCACATGGCTTTTTTTTTCCCCCTTCCACTTTGTTTTATAGAAAAGCATAATTCTTTCATCCGTATTTTTGTTTCCCCTCTTGAAATTGTGTTAGAGGCATCACCAGGCACACCCTGTCTTTCCCAGCACTCCTTCGGTGTTAGACTGCATGGACAAACTCGTGCAGATCTCTGCTTTTGGAACATCAGAAGCACAGGGAGTCTCATAAGCTGTAGTATACAATGAGGTGTTAAAAATGCATATTTATTCCTTTTTTCCATTTATGTTCTGGTGCTTTTCAGACAATATTTGCCGTGAATGTTTCTCTAGGGAAGATGAAGGGACATTTTACTTTCTGGGCCCTGGTTACTTTTGTCCTTCCAGCTGTTCAGCATGGGGTAATGCTCTTCCATACAGATCCCTACAGGGTGAAGGGAGGGAGCACTGTGAGGTTTTTTTCCCTTGCACCATGCTAGCTTTCATCTAATCAAATGAGCTTTTCAAGGTTGTCACGTGCGCTCTAAAATTGGCAGAAAAGAAGGGAGCATGAAGGAGTAACAGGAACAAAGGGGGAAGGCTTTTCCTGGCAACAAACATGCACTGATAAAAGTGGTATGGGTTGTGCTCCATGTAAAACTGGAGAGGGAGAGCTGTGGAAACGATGAAGGCCTAAAAAACACGCTGCATCACGGAAAATAATTTTGTCAAAGCAGAAGTTGTAGATGTTTGTCTCTGCTGAGAAGAGCAGCAGAAGTGTAATAATAGAGGGCGATTTAGTCTAGCTGGGATTGGAATAATGAGCTGCAGCAGCCAGAAGGTACAGCAGGAAGACTTGGGCTGGAAACAAGCTGCAGATCTTTGAGTGAGATGAATTAACTGTTGGAATACCTTGCTTCTGCTGCTGGGTGTTTCTAGAACAAAATGGAGTGTTGATCAAGTTTAATGTGTTCTGGTTTGTTGTTTCTCAGCTCCTTCTGTGACAACATGAATGAACTCCTGGAGCTGGAAGCATTACACCTCTGTGAGCCTAGAGTGGCATTAGTGTAATTATTAAGAGATGAACATGAACATTGAAATAGTATTTGTGATCAATAACAGCTGTTGCAGTGGAAATACAGGGATGTTCTCTGGCATCAGCTGGGTGGGAAACCGGACTGAGCCAGAAAGCACCTTTGGAATGACTTAGGCTTTGCAAAAAAAACTGATGTTACCTTGATGCATAAAGTGCATTAAGATTCTGCCTTTATCAGCAGTGGCACTTCCAAAGTTGAGGATACCTGGCCAGTACCCCTGCACATCCAGGAATGGCTGTAAACAAGTGCCAGTATCGCTCCCTTGGGAAATAAGGATGCAGTACTGTGAGAAGTCCTGGCTTGAGCTATTGATGTCCAGCTCAGTGTAATGCTAAGGCCAGGATCAAAGATGCTTGGTGCTGCTTGAGGCAGACTATTTCTTGCCAGCAGTGGCATTGCTGGGAGGAATGGCAGGTAGCTTGTGATGCTGCTTGTACCCAGGCGCCTGTGCAGTTTGTTTGGTTAGATCTTATGTCAAAAGCAGAGGTTATTTTGGAGAATTTTACTTAGTGTTTTGTATTCAGATGTTGAATTATTTATTTCTTTTTCCCCACTGTCTCCAGCTTAGCCGTGATGCTATGATGAGTTTCTTTTGCTGCTATGGAGAAGGAACTGGAAATGAAATGGGGAGACGGACTTTTCACTCTGGAACAAAGAGTGAAAACCATTTAATTTATGAGCGATGGCACAGAATAAGATGTAAATATTGTTTTAATGCAAGTAGAGAGCATATCCCAAGGCCTTGTTGGGAGCAGGTGCAATTAATCTGAGAAGAAATAAATGAAGAAATGAATGATTAAGAATGCAAAGGCGGAATTGCAAATGACCTCAATGATACAAAGCCTGAATTTCTGTGTGTATGTGGAGTCTGTGTGATATGTATCGTATATACACATGTCATATGTGTGTATATATATACATATATAAAGTACAGTACTCTTAATTCTAACAACAGCAAGTAATTCAGTGATTTCTAGTCCATATAATTAGAATCACCAAGCCCTAAAGCAGCGAGCTGTGTGGCTTGATGACTTTTTGCTTAACCACTCAGTGTGTTACACTTGTCAGAGTGTACTATGCCTTTTAGGAATGAGGGTGAGTAGCAGTGAGATACGTTCAGATGGAGCCAGGACCTGCTTGGCCAATGGCTCCCTGTATCTGGAAGGTCCAGCTTTGCACCAACAACCACATCATCTGTGAGGCACTGCAGAGCACATCAGTGTGAACTCTTAGACTGAATGTTTTAGGAACATCTGTCCAAATCCAGCACAGTTTGTGTGCAGGGGTTAAATGAAGGAGGTGGATAATGGACAACTACTCGTACAAAGTTCAAGCTGCTCTGTTTGGATTTACTTATTTGGAATGCTGGTTGTTTAATGTTGTCTTGGGTTTATCTGTCCAACAAGCAATCACTTCTGTGTTCCATTACAAACAAATCAGTCTGTGTCTCTGTATTTGTTGCATGGGGCTGGGCTACTGTATTCTGAACTATGTGAACCTTTCCCTTTTTTTAACCTTAGATCTTTTTTTTCCTTTTCCTTTGCCAATCTTGGTAGGAACTTACCTAGGTAAGTAAATTGCAATTTTAACATTGTTTTCATATACAACAGAATTTGAAGAAAACGTTAGTCCAGGTGGTGTCAGGTACAATTTCTGACCTGTTCTGCTTGTTGCACTTGTGTTCCTGAAGGTTTATAGCCTTTGTTTGCTGGAAGGTGGGCCCTCAATCCATTCACAATGGGAACACACTCTCAGCAGTGTCAGAGAGACACTAAGGCCTTCTTGCAGGCTTGCAAAAACTGTGTGTGTGTGTGTGTGTATGTCAACACAGATTTTATTGTTTTTTTGCCAGTGAACTGCTAACCTGGAAACAAAATCCTTGTTCATCATACCTCATTCATGCATGCTGCTTTTTTTTTTTAATAGCTTGCTCACAAATGTGGTACTGTTGGTGTTTTTGTTACGGCTAGGAAAGATGGAGTCCCAGCAGGAGTGCTTCTGGAAAAGGAAAATGCATATAAAGAGCATGTGGATCTGGAAAGCAATGTATTTTAGCGTGGCCTGCATTTTAAGCTGACTGGTTGTGAAAGTATTGTCTGAGTTCTCAGTTTTCCTTGTGACTGAAGATGTGCTTATGAATGGTGCTGCATATTGCATGTTCTGTGTGATACTTCTCTTCAGTAAGCAGAAGTGAAAGCAAAATGCCATCAGTGAGTGATTGGTGTCTGTACAGATTGAAAAAATTAAAAAATGAGGCTTACACAAGATGGAGAACCTGTGTTTTTCTGCATGGTGCATAAGCTGAAGAGTGGAGTGAGTAAGATCTAGGAACAAAGAATGAAAAAGCATCAGTGTATGTCCAGGGGTTGGAGGCTGGGCTCCTCTTCTTCCTTGATACCAGGGTTAGGTCTGTGCACACTTGTTGTGCTGCACTGTCATATGGTCTGTAAGTGTATAGGCAGTGGTGTGTATGTTCCAGCACAGAGAAGTGCTGGAAGACTTGTAGCCAAGTAGGAGAACAGCAATACTTGATGCTTATTCTGTAGCTTCTTCGTGATAGCTGAAAATACCTCCACTCCAAGCAACGCTGGGTGTGCTGCTGAAGATTTAGGCTCACCTCCTTTTCAGCATGGCAGTTATGTGTTATGTATGGCTTAGAAAAGGAAAAAGGCTGAATTTGAGCTATGGGAGTGGTTTCTGGATAGTATTCGGGTGCTAGGGTCGTCTTGCAGTAACCAGAATTGCAGCAGCAATGGGCATGCAAGTCTCTCCTCAGGTGCCAGAGGGACTGGGTGTGCTGGTTTGCTCTCCCATCCCAACCAGAGCCCACCTTCCCCTCCAGGTGTTGGTGCCAGCTCTCCTTACCCCCTGGGGTGCTCTGGGGTATTGCTATGGGTGGTGCAGGAAGTTACTGTTTGCTTTTTACTCCCTTATTAAAGTGAGAATTAGCTCCAAGTGGTAGGAGATTGTTATGTGAGAAGAACCAGGTTGGTAGATCAAGGGGTGATATCTGCAGCTTTGATCTTGCCAGAGTAGAGGGTTCAGTGGACCGTTGTGACCTGCTGTGACCATTTTGGACTGAAATCTCATCTGTAATTGTGCTTATGCCTGGGGAACCAAAGTCACCAAGTTGTCAGGAGTGGAGGCTTGCTCCAGGATCTCTTTTAAGCTCTGTGCTCTGCTTAGTTGTTTGGCTGCCATTTTGGTAACAGTATAGAAGGGTCTGTGGCAAAGGGCACCTGCAGGTATATGTTTCTTGGCTCATCTTCACCTAATCTTCTGGGACCTCCTGGTACTTTCAATAAGTAGTGGAAATTTTGGCAGGAGGAACTGAATGGGAAGAGTTCTTGTAGTGCCTTGAGCTTTCTCAGTGCTACAGGAAAAAAAAAAAACAAAACACATGGTCTTGAGGTTTTAGAACGTGTGTCAGTGTCTTTGACTGCAAAACAGTGAAAGACTTGCTTGGAATCGTCATTGTAGATGTTTTTCTTTGTGATACTCAGTTCTTACAGGTGCATCTCTGATAGACCTCATCTCTTACAAAGAAGCCACTAAAACCTCTGGGTGAGGATCCATGGTTTCCAGCACAGCTGCATCCTGTTGCTGTGGCAGATGTGCTGCAGTGTGTTGCAGATGTTATGCTGTCTGCTCCTCTTAGGTGACTGATCTGGGTAAAAGCTGCTCACTTAGCAGCAGCACTTCAGCTGCTTATACTTGTACTGTGATTATTTTTATTGCAAACTGAAGCTGGTCTTTTCAGTGTTTGTTTTCATATTGATTCCTTCAAACTCTAGTTATCAGAATGTGACTAAGGGGAGAAGTAGCTAACTGCTGCCTTATTGCTATGGTAGCAAGAGTATGAATTGTATGGAAGTCGTATTTTTTTTGTGTCTTATTTTACTGAAGCAATATTTTGTTTCATGCATTTTATTCCAGAAGCCAGAGCTTATGAGTGAGGGTGTCCTGTTGTAGACCACCATTTCCTCACTGTCTGAGGACTGGAAGCTCTGGGGCTCAGAGCTGGCCCTCAGCCTGTGCCAGTGCCAGCATCTCCTGGAATATTCTGGGTTAATTCTGGTGCTGAGGATTAACAGTTCTACTGTCTGATGTACAACCAGCAGTAGTCATCACAGCAGGAGCCACGTATCAGCTGCTCCTGTAGGCTCATATTCCCTAGTATGAAAAAAGAGCTAATCCTGAGTGTAGTTAGCAAGAAATGCATGGCTTCAGTCCAAGGCGTAGCATCCATGGATTTACATCTCCCAGAGATCCTGTGAATGAGGGAAGTACTATCTTCCTGTTAGGGAAGGGAGAGGAAGAAAGCAAGCCCTAAAGCTCAGCTTCTGGTCTGCAGCCAGTGGCTCTGGGCCATGTCCTGCTGGCTGTGCTGTCCCAGCAGGCACTGTCTCTTTGTTCAGGCACAGGCAGCTGCCTGCAGCTGGATGTTGCTGCTTCTGTGTGAAAGAGGAGCAGTTATCTGGCACTCATGTCGCTTCTGTTAATATCCAGAGGTTGTTACTGGTCATCTTGGTGCATGGCACATCTGTTCTGCAGATTTGGTGGAAGTCATCTTGGCACTGCTTCTTCATCTCTTTGGATACTTAACCAAAAAACATTGCAAAAAGCATGTGTCTTCACATTTGAAGTAGCCAATAACATACATCTCTACTGAATGAAAACAAACTTGGTGTAAACCTTATGTAAACTGTTGATTGCTAATGTGGTGTTGTGATGCTCAGTGCTCAGCAAGGTATCCCCCACTGCGCCCTTCTCAGTAGTGTCTTCACAGTACATCACTGTGCCTTGTATTTCCTGCTGTACCTGCCACGAGTGCATCCTGTTTGCTCTTACCAAGGAGGATTTCAAGGAATCTGCTGGAGTACAGGCCATCACCTGTACTGTCTATTCTTGCTGGGTTCCATATTTTGCTGTTTTTATCCCAGCTTAGCTAGCTAACAGTGGGAAACAGCAAATGCCAGACTGAAAGAGTTGTGCTGGGAAACTTGTTAGTAATGTGAAGGCAGAGTTAGTCACTGCTTCTGTAGCTGGTACCAGTACTGTGTGTTTGCTTTGTTACACCAACCTTCTTGCTTTTCAGCCAGAAGGGGCTGAGAAACATGGTTTGGAGCTTTAGTGTTAATGGCATGATGTTTCCTAGGATCAGGAAACCAAGTAGTCGTAACAAAAGTGTTTCTTAGATCTACTGGTCCTTTCTGTGCCGTACTCTGCTGCCTTAGAGCAGCACTTTGTTCTCTTGTGTGCCAAGACCTGCAGGCTCTCATCTTAGTGAGGAACAGCGCAGCGCATACCTCATGGTGGTGTGATGGGGTGTCTGATGGGGTAGGAAGTGGCAATCGAGTAAAACCAAGCCCTGGTGCCTCCTTGCACAGGTTGTGCTGCTGGAGGAGGGTTTTGCATGGAGGGCTGTGCTCAGTGATAAATGGGGCTGAGCCTGGGGAAGGATTTAGCGGTGGTAGGTGAGAGCAGGTTATCTCTGCAGTCTGCTTGCTAAAAGCTCAGAGCTGACATCTGAGCACGTTGTTCCCTGGGCACCTAGGGATGACAGGAAAGATGTTACTTGTTGCTGTCTTGACAGTATAATACCTTCTACTTTCTCCCTTCTCGGTACCAGTAAATTCCTCAATAAAACCAGAACATCAGTTTTTCCCAAGGACTTGAGGAAAACTTCAGGTCTAAAAGAGGAGGTGTACTCGCAGTGGTAGTTTGACAGTGTGAGTAAATGGAGAGAAGACTGAGCAAATGAAATGCTTTTAATCTGGGGGCTCTGCTCTGCAATCACCTTGTTAAGGAAGCTCTTTTCCCAGTTACGTTCCAAGGAGGGGAGAAGTTAGTTTGGTAGAAAACTATTGAGCAAAACAACACAGTTGCAATCGTAGTTGCGTGTTTTGATTTTGTACTTTTTCTGTCTTGGCAAAGCAATGGTCTTACCAGCTCTATTCTCTTTCCTGTTTGTTAGGTCTGCCTAACCACGGACAAACCAGACAAATGGTAAGAGAATGCTCATTTAACCAAACAGGGAAAAGAAAAACAATTACTATTAACCCTCTCTAGATAGAACACCCCATTAAACCGTAGTGTTTCACTTCCATCTTTGCTGTTTGCAGCTGGTCACGCTTCCCAGTTCCTCAGGAAACTTGAATAAACAATTATTTTGGGGCATATGAAAGGTCCAAATGACTGAATAAAATTGAAAACTGAAATCAGTGATTACATCAGTGAGATTGTTCTGAATGGAACATTTTCTTTCTGCTCCTATGGAAACTGAGTGGCTGTTTATAGCAAAGCTCTGGGATGTGTTTCTAGATGGAACGTGTTTCACTGAAGGAGGAAGGCTTACATGATGGAAGGGTTTGTTTGGAAAAGTCTGTTCTGTTTTGTTTTTTTCTTTAGGAAGTTGGTGTGTGAGTTGTCTTCTGAGAATGCTTGTTCTTTTGTGTTCCTTTATTTTTTTCTGGAGTAATAACGATTCCTTTCATCCACGATGCTGAGATTTATCAAAGGACAGAAGCAAATAGCCAGTCTGACTGACGCATCTCTGGCAAAATGCTGTCGCACCAGAGTGAACGTCATGAGAAGGGCCCAGCACAAAGGCTGTGCATCACTTTGCCCCTTCACTGGTAGTTTTTGTGAGACCTCAGTCTCACATCTCTCTGCTCGTGGGAGAGAGCTTGAAGCATAATTGTATTTCTGGCCAGAGAAGATCTGCTTGGGGTGCTGATGAAGTGGAGTTGGCCTCAGCAGGTGAGCTGCCACAGTGCATTAGTGTCAGCAGAGTCACACCAACACGGATAAATCGGGTCTGAACGATGGGCACCAAAGAGTGACCACAAGTATTCGACATAGTGACATGCTCAGCTGGTGGGCAGTAGCAGGAGGCTGTACCTGGAGAATGCTGTTCAGCTGGAAATAATGAAGCATTCATCTGGTTGCTTACTTGAGCATCTGATACGAAGTGGCAAATTACATTTCTCGTGGCATTGGAGGAGACTGGCTACTTGTTTGTGTCTGCTGTATAAACCAGCTCAGTGCAGTGTGACAACCTAACACTTGTTAGCTACAAGGGTGGGGACCCAGAACTGCCTCACTTCTGGTTGCTCAATAAAAGATGCTACTGAACTGAAAACTGAAGGTCCATGTTTCAGGATGTGCCATTTGAAACGTTGCTCTGTGCAGGCAGAGGAAAGGTGACTGAAGCACACAGGTCCCCCTCCTAGGTATTTCCAAGAACTCTCTTGGGAGTTGTTCTGCATATATAGCACATGGGGAGGAACTTTCCGTCATAACATGAGTGGAAGAATGTTCTTGGAGAAATCTGGAGGGGCAGAGGAGACAAAAGTCTTTCAATGGAAACCTTTTCCTTAATAAACCTGGAATGTAAAAGCAATTTCTTCAGGTATTTCCGTGGTTTGCTGTGGTGCTAAAATTGTTGTGTATAATATCATGGAGCTGGGCAACTAAGAAATCAAATTGTTACTGCACTTGTGTACAACAGTTTTAAAGAGCTTAGGATTCTAAAGGGTGGGGTTTTGTTTGTTTGGCCTCAAACCCTCTTGTTTGACAAGAAGCAGGTATGTCTAACATAGTTGATTAAGGCTGGTCAAAAAAGGTCATAAATCAATTTTTATTTTCTCCTCAGATAGAACACGTCAGATGCAGGGTGGTTTTTTTCCTCTCTTGTTGAACGAACTGAAGTCTGCTTATAATAAGTTGAGTGGGTTTTTGCCATCAGCTGCCCATTTTAGGGCTTGAGTGTCCCCTCCTTTCCCTTTGAGGTGGCTCTGCCAGGTGGGACGTCCCTCCTGAATGTGCTCAGTTTCCCATTTCATGGTCAATGGGAAGCCTTGGTGCAGCAGGGGAGGTGGTCTAGCCTGTGATGTACCAGAATTAAATGTTGTGGCATTTCTTGGCATTTTCTGACCAGCTTTAATTCATGCATATCCATTTTTTCTGGGCCCTTATTTTGCATCTTTCCTGACTGTCCAGTGTTACCAATTTCAGTGGGATTTCTCAGTGTGCTAATCAGCAGGAAGAGGGGCAGCAGAACTGGACTTCAAATGATCAAGGACAGCTGCATTTGCGAAGCTTAATCCTTTGCTCCCTTGCATCTGCACCTCTCTTATTAACAGCTCACATTTTTCCAGTTGAGTGGAAGGGGGCTGTGGGTGTGGAAAATGATAGCTTTGTCATTTCACAAAGTGAATGTATTCTATTTGGGAAATCTGTGTTGTTAAATGCTAAAGAGATTTTGTGATGAAAGAAGCTAAGCTTTGTAGTTGTAGATTTGTTTACAATAACTTGTTGCAATTATATACCATCATCATTAAATAACAACCTCTTTACAACAAAAAGGACGTGGGTAAGTTTGGTGCCCCAGAATAAATGTAAATTCAAACTTTTCTATTTCACATGCTGTGTAACTAGACTTCCTTCCCTGGAATCAATGGAGTTGCCCTAGGTTTATGGTAGCAGCTGAAACCTAAGTCACGTGCTCAGTCTTTCAAACACGATGTCATCTTTCAGGCACAAACAACAGATTATTGGTGATGGCTTCCATTTGCAATTTGTTCTGTCGCTGAAGTATTGCTGCCCTGTTGTATAATGGAGGTGCCTAACTTCTACTGCTTGTGGACAATTGCTTCTGTGTGAATTCTGCATTCAGTCATGGGCAAGAAGGGTACATGTTTCCCAGAACCTCTGAACAACTAATATGCAAACTTTTAATTCTCTTCTCCTTTGAGCGCTTATCACGTGCTGTTGCAGGCTTGTTGCAGCCCATAACTGTACTTTTTTATGTATCACGTCAGGGACCAAGCCGAAACTTGCTGCTCAATGGGAAATCATACCCAACAAAAGTCCGATTAATTCGTGGTGGATCCATGCCTCCAGTGAAAAGGAGGAGGATGAACTGGATTGATGCACCAGATGATGTTTTCTACATGGCCACTGAAGAAACCAGGTGAGAAGCTTGGGCTTTTAGGAGGATTCAAGGGATGTCTTCTGGTGTCTGTTCCACGTGGAGGTTACTGCTGCAGACTGCATACAGGCACTGCTGCTGGTGCTTAGACTCATAGAGGCTTAGCTGGATATGTCTCATGTCTTAGTGCCTCGTCCTGTGCTTACATTCAAGAAAAAAACAGATTCTTGTTCCTGAGCAATTCCTTTAAAATATGAGCAGTAAGGTGAAGAAGACAAGAGAGACATTCACCTGGTTTAGACCTATAAATGCCTGTGGAGATCCTATCCCAATGTATCAGAAACAGAATAGGGCCTTCTGGTGCATTGGTAATGCTGAGGAGCTGCACTGCATTCACTGCTCTGCCTTGCTATAAAAGCTTTTATGTTTACATACACTGAAAACTGCTGAATTATGCACAGCGTCATCCACTCTTGGAGCACAAATCTCCCCTGGTGCAGATTCTTGGCCGCAATAATTTGTTGATGTTGCATTGCCCTGTATGCCTTCTTGCACGCTGAAATCTGTCATATTGCTTCCCAGAACATCATTTGTGCCCCCCAGGAGGCAGGAACAGCAGCTTTCTGCCCAGCACCTAGCAGAGACAGGCGTGACAACTATGGAGTGCCTGTGTCCTTACAATTAACCAAGGAGGATGTGAGCTTTGGGTGCTTGTTCTCTGTGGTACTACTAAATAAGATGCTGTTTTTGAGCATTCTTTTATTAATCATGAAGTGCGTGGCTGGTTCAGAGCTGTGATGTCCTCAACCTCCTCCTTATCCTGCAAAGCATTTCAGGAGTCAAGTGACTGTTCTGTTTCTAGCAGTGGGCTTTGTACATGAGCTGAGGTGGTGATGTTCCAGTTACCATCCACCTGTGCATTTCACCCCGGTTCATGTCATTAGCCTCTCTGTTCTTCTTTTCCTTCTCTTTCTGTGAGGTGCTGTGAAAGTAAACAGTGGGATCTGCTGTATAATAGAAAGCAAAGTGAGAGAATTCATTAGTTTTTAAGGGAAGCATGTCTTTATTCCTGTCATCTTGCTCTGATGAAGCGGTGCTGGGATCCCTTTACAGATCTCCAGCTCTGACACATCCACGTGCCATGGCAAATGCAAGGCTTTCAATCTCTAACTCAATCCTCACATGCTCGAGGCATATTTCATGATCCTCCGATTGCAAAAAAAAACTGCTTGCCACGTTTATCGTCCCGGCCACAAGCAGTACTACAGATCTGTGGTAGAAATGTCTCAATATAACCACAGAGCCCTGCTCTTTGATCTGTACAGAACGGAGAGAACATGTATCAGCTGCGGGCTTGGATGTGAGCACTGCTTACAGACCAAGGCAGGAAGGACCAGTCTCACTGCAAGCAGCACATCTCAGACGTGGCAATCAGAGCACAGCAATAGGCATCAGTTCAGTAAGATGGTATCTCTTCAAAAGAAAATAAGAACAGGCTTCTTTGTCCAGCAGCTTTGCTGCCTGATGAATGTGAAAAGAGACGTTTGGCAGCCTGCTGAAAAGCAGGGAAGCTTTGAGCCATGTAGCATTGTGAGAGGCACGGGTTTTCTGTTGGGCATTTCACCTCTAACTTTTCCCTGAGCCATCTGCTGCATTCCAGTGTCAGGAATGTAAGGCTTGTTTGTGAACTCCGGAACAAGCTGAGCTTTGTGTAGGCTCCGTAGCAATCAATCTAACAGCGCTATCTGCATATCGTCCTCCAGCTGAGGGCCAGGCTGTGTTTTCGGTCACGGAAGGCAGGTTTTCCTGAAGTTTTACCCCCCTCTGTCCCCTTTGTGTGGTACTGTTGAGGACGGTGCTACAAGACTGGGTAGCTGCGAGGGAGCAGCTTGAGAAGTTGGTAGATTGAAAGTATTAAGTTCTTGAATTCAAGCGTCAGAGCACAGAGCTCAGCCTTTATAATTTATGTGAGTGAGGCACAGCGTGAGCTGATCAGAATGTGGAGCTGCGGAGAGATTCTTTCTGATGGCAGCACGTCTAGCACAGACACTGAACAGCTCTGCTGGCTAAAAAGTAGATGGACTTCAGCAAAATGAGTCTTGGAATAACCCTCCCCTCAAGGTTCCCCTGCTCCTGCATGCTTTCCCCCCCAGTTCTCTTCCCTCCCCACCCCATACCCTTTCAGCTTCAGGAGAAACTGGAGAAATAGGGACCTGTAGTGAAGATGTCTATACATGTGGCTGGGACCGAATTTTCGACAGACACACAGGTCAACTAATCAGAAATGTAGCAGTTACCCTCTGGGGGGCAGCTGGTCTGGCTGTGGGTTGTGAAGCCATGTGGCTGCCCTTCCTCTCAGGCAGTGTCAGATCTCTCTGACACTGAAAAAGCTAAAAAGCCTTTAAGGAAGGAGTCTACAGGACAGGCATCCTTATCAACCCCTCCTTGTGGTCCCAGTTCCTGAGTTGAAGGCTGTGCATAATGGTGCTGCTGGACTACTCCTGTGAATATTTATCACCTTCCTTTCTCATCTCTATATGCTTTTGACCACCACAACATCCTCTGGAATTGATTTCCTCACGTTAATTATACAGTGTACTTCTTTGATTTTGCAGATTTCTCTAAGGCACTTCCTCCAACTCTAAGCCTGGTATCAACAGAAGGAAGCAAAGTCATTCTGTATTGTTTCTTTCCACCTTATTTTGCTAATTTTAAGCCTTTGTTGTATCTTTATCTGTATTTTACTTTCTCTTCCAATGGAAATCTGCTTCCTGCCTCCAATAAGACTTGTTGCTGGCCTTGTAACGTGTAGAGAAACTCTTAACAAGTGCAGAACTTGAATGTTGTTCATTTCTAGATTGGGTGCATGCAGAGCAGGGGAAATAAGGAGGGGAAGACGCCTTGGTAGCATTCCCACTGGGGAGAGTGAGAAAATAATTATTAAAAAAGAAAAACAAGGCTGCCGGATTGGTTCCCTCGTTAGTGGCAGCCCTGGAGCTGCCCTGTGGGAACTCAGCCTAGTGACACAGCTCCGTGGGGATGGAGAGCTGCTGGCTGGTGCTGGCTGTGTCTGTGGGGAGAGGCAGCTGTGTGCACCTGCTGGGAAACAGGGAATGGCAGCAGTGGATTAGATTAGCAGGCAGGGAAGTGACCCGAGCTGCCATAGACTTATTTGCTGCTTGTCTTTGTGCATTCCCACAGAGCTGCCTGCAGCACGTCGTGTGGATGTGCTTGCATGCATCAGAGTAAATGAGCGATGAGGTTGTCGGAACTATTTTGCTTGATGCATTTATGGCAGCAGACCCCGGTCCTGTGAAACTGGGCCAGGGTGTCTTCTGCTCTGCAGGGAGAGGCTTCTGGAACGCTGGATGCAGTTGGCCTCTTCATTGATGGGTTTATAAATGGGAAAACAAAAGTTCCCCGGGGAAAGCATTGCCAAAATAAACAGCATCAGTCCATCCCGCTAGGGAGCAGCCTCTGCGTGTGCAGGCCTGGCTTTGCTTGGGGAAACAGAGAGGCCTGCAACGCCTAAGCCTTCGGTCTCTGTAATGCATTCCTTTCTTCCTTACTGTCTGCAGGAAAATCCGCAAGCTGCTTTCCTCCTCCGAAGCCAAGCGAGCCGCCAGACGCCCTTACAAGCCCATTATCCTGCGGCCAATGCAGGCAGTGCAGCTCCGCCAGCCCATGAATGATGAACCCATAATCATTGAGGATTAACACGCGCTCAGCAGCTCTCCGGATGGCGGCCGATCTGCCTGAAAGAATCTCTCCTCCGATGTATACTTGAGTTTCTATGGCTACAGCATTGAACTAACTGTTGAAGAGAGGGAACTTCTGAGGAACTGTTTTGCATCTTTTAAACCCTTAAAAGGAACTCAGCCTTGCTCTGAGCCTCCGACCACAGACTGCTCTCTCTTGCGCGCGCTCTCTCCTTCTCTCTTCTTTCTTTTTCTCGTTATTTTTGGTAGCCTCTTTTCTCCTTTGCTTCTACCCCTTTTGTAGACAGGGGGAGGGAAAGTAAGTTTAACTTATTAAGAGAATGTGGACTAGTACTTTTTAGCTTTGTTTCCTCTTCTGATGTACGGAGAGCTAGAACCCTTATTTTGTGACTGAGCTCTCGTTGCAAAGCCGTTTTTATGAGGCTGTGTTGTAAGTTTGTTTGTTTGTTTTTTTTTTTAATTTTGTGGACGGTGCCATTTTTTATTTCATTTATATTATTTCTTTTGTAGATAAATTTCCAACCTCTATCAGATATTTGCAAGTAGGAGCTGGGAGCCAGCCCCAGGTTCAGCCTGTTTTCTTTGGTCCTGTCCCTTACGTTTTTTGGATAATTTTTCACGGCCAGTTGTGCTCCTGCACAAGACAGAAACAACTCAGGCTGAGAAAGGAGTGAGCTGAGAACTGAAGACCCTTGCAGAGCATTACACTAACGGTGTGTGCAATGGAGGCCAGGCTGCCGGAGTCAGGTGCCCTTGCTCTGTCAATCCCTGGGAGATGTGGCTCGTAGCACTTCTCTCTGCAACCAGCAGTTTGCGCGCTGCCTTCTCTGACATCTGGAGCCCTACGTGCTGTTGTGCCACCAGCACCCAGCAGTAGGCCCAGCAGTGTGATGAATTGCTTTGCTCTGGCTCCAAGAGTCAAGTACACCAATGCCCAGGGACATTTTGCTTAGAATTCTGAACCTGTTTGTGCATCCGTGGTTTTGGATACGCTTCTCCCAGGACAAAACCTGGTTTCTCTTAAATTGCGTTACTGTTTGTTTCCCATCCTGAAGAGAATTTAAATTACAGCCGGGTTTTAATTTGAACACGTTGTGTCTGAAGTTCAGTGTTTTTTTTCCCCGTTGACATTTCTTGTGTTTGAGGTTTCTTGCATCTCTTGAACTTCTTATGTATTTGCAAGTCTGTATGATTTCTTTTTCATATGTCTTCTCATTGCAGCGCATCTGCTGAATGCCCTGCTCTGTTTTGAAAGGATGTAAACTATCATTTGCAACTTGTGCTGATCTGTACATGTACCTGCCTCCAGCAGACACAGCATGTAATAACCCCCCAAGTCATTCCATATGTGTCAGCGGTGAGATGAGCCAAAGTTGTATTTGGGTTGTCACAGTCCAACCGTGATTCTGTGCGACTCTGCCGGCCCGCTGGGTGAGGCAGAAAGGAATCCCCACAAAATGAAAACGATTCAGTTAACTTTACTTAATAAACCTGGAAAGTGAGCTTTTGTGAAACAGCTGCTTTTTGTCTCTTCTGGCACAGCCCCTGGGACCCTCGGTGTTGTGGTCCTCTTTACATCCGTGCTCCTCTTTACGTCCGAGAGCTGTGTTGTGCTTCCAAGTGTTCACACAGCAGTGATGTTGTACAGGGCAGCAGTCATTCACAGCTTGCTTCCCCTAATGTGCAGTTAAAATATTTCTGGTGCTTCAAAATCCGACTCCCTCCCTCCTCCTCTTGGATGCCACAGCTCTAAATGAGCCCTTTGTGTGCGTGGGCTGCTTCGTGGCACGGCTCTGACATGTGGCAGAGTGAAATCCCAGGGGCTGAGCAACAAAACGTGCTGATGTTTGAGTGCTTCGTTTCTGCATTCATTCCTTAGCAGGATCAGCAAAGTGCTTCCAGCATTCCTCTGTTTGGGAGGTGTGAGGCTGATGTGACGGTGAGTAGGTGTGTGCTGGGCACATGTGAGCCTGTCCTGCATTTGGGGGTCATGTTTTCCTGCCTGGAACGGAAGGCAGGAGGGGGCAGCTGAAGGATGGGCAATGTGAAGGGCACTGAGCTCGGTGGCCAGAAAGCCTTCAGGTTGTGCCAAAGCGCTTTGGCAATTTTACTGTGCTTTCATCGGTCAGTGGGATTAACTTCTGTGCCTAAGAAAGATTGCTGACAGCAGGAACAACACTCGGTGGTGGTTTTTTTTCTCAGTAAAGGAGCTGTCTCAGGCACATCACATATGAAATCAGAAAGGTCACATTGAGCATCACTGTCCAGATCAGCCCCAGCCCACACAGTGCTGTGTGTGGTGATACAGCTGTGGGTGCACATCAGCTGCCACGGCAGGAACAGAGTTGTGAGGGAAGCTGCTCAGAGCCAGAACGACCACTTGGGGGTGCCAGCTCTGCGCTTTGAAACGACTTAAAAGCTTTCTTGGAGTGACTCCAGGGGTGACTTTGGAAATGGGTGCGGGCAAGCAGAGAATATCCTGACCTGCCGTGGCTTTGAAAGATCCCCTGTGTGTCCTTAAACATGGATGCCAGTTTTCAACAGGTTGGAGGAGACTTTGCTCCCTGTGCTTTCCTGTCTGACATCTGTACCAGCGTGGGAAGAGGGTTTGGAAAATACCTTTAGCAATGGTAGGAAGATACCAGGTCTCAGGAAATGCAAGGGCAGCAGCAGGCCCCAGTACTGACATACTTGCTCATACTTGATGACACTTGGTCGTACTTCATGGCACTGAGAGCTGCCCCTCTCTCAGGACATCTGTTGTCTCCCTGATCAGCCTCTTATGTTGAAAATGGTATTCTCATTCACTTGCTGATACACTGCTGATGCTTCTAATCTTATTTTTCTTTTTTTTTTTTTTTTCCTGCTCTAGGGCTGGTAAGTGGGTACATACAGATGATTCGTTCCCAGCCCTTGCTCCCAGCTCCTTATGAGGCCTTAAGCTGGAAGCAGACAATACGTTCTGAAGGAGGGGAGCCCCCAGCAGGGCCAGGTGTATTTGCTCCACGCTGCAGAGCCAGGAGGGAAGGCACCTTGCTTTTCCCTCTGGATTTTGGCATTGGCTGTGCTTTTGCTGCTGTCCCGTGAGAGCAGAACACTCTCCTTAACAGTGCTGTTGAAACGGTGTGGAAACAAAAAGTATGACCAAAACTAATGGTTCTGAAACTCGCATTCCTGCTGTGGGAGGCGGACTGTAACTGGGACACTACTGTGGCGTTGTAAAGCAAAATACACGCTGAAATTCCCTTTGAAATGGAAATTTGGAGCCCGTGCCAGCTCTGCTCCAGGCTCTGGATCCTCCGAGCAAGCATTACACAAGCCAGACCTTGGGAAGCCGGTGAGCTGCGTGCAGCTGGTGGGGTTGTGTGGGATGGAGCTGTGAGCGGTCAAGGTGGGTCAGCACCCAGCAGTGGGGGTTGCAGCCCTGTGGGGTCACAGGAAGGCCGGCAGTGAACGCTGCACTGAGTTTTGGTTGCGGTGGAGAAGGGAGGAGGGGTCGGGAACCATTACACAAACAGGGTTTGTGTAAAACACAAACGTGTTTTCTGCTTTTTCTGTGCTGTCAGAGGGCATGGGCTTAATAACCATGCTGTAGTTCAAAGGAGCGTTGGCAGCGTGTTAGATTGGAAATGAGGGAACGTTGCAAGCAGGCAAGCTGTGACATGACAGCCTCGCTAGCTGCCTCCTTACTGCTCCGATTGTTTTTGTTTTCTTCTTTAAATGTGCTTTTTAGCAAATCCTTCTCCTACGAGAGCCTGGGAGAGACAATAGTGATGGGATCGGCTGCGATCCACACCTCTGGGGCATGGACGCGTCATGAGCACGTGTGGTCCTTGCAGCGCATCCCAGCTTCCCTCTGCCTTCGGTCTGCTTCCCAAGAGCTGAAAGGAGTGAGCAGCACTGCACGGGGAGGCTGAGGCACCCAGAGCCCCTTCCCAGCAGGACGCCCTGTCCCCGCTGTGTGCCGAGGGCAGCCGGCCAGCGCTCCTCTGGACAAATATTTGGCATTTTTGTGTGCCTGTGTATGGGGGCCGTGGAGCCGGGTTTGTGGTGCCCAGAAATGTTTTTTGTCAGCCAATTCCAGACGGCCTCTGTTGAAATGTGCCATTCAGCTCTGGCAGCAGGCAGAGCTTCAAGGATGGCTCCTCAGTGCCTGGGCCCAGTGCGATCCCTGCCAGCGCCTCGTCCCAACTCTTCAGCTCGGGACAAAGGCAGGACGGGGCTGAACTGCAGCACTGGGCTCAGTGATTTGGTTTGTGCTGGGGCTGTGAACCCAGTGCTCTCTGCAGGCTGACAGCTCTGCAGGAGCTCAGTGGAGCTGTATCCCGGTCCCTTCCTCACAGCCAGCCCTGTCAAGGGCTGAGCTCTGCTGCCAAACACATCCATGCTTGGCCACTTGGGAACCTCTGCTGGATGTGAGCGGTGTGTCAATGGGCTGCTTGTTCCCCTGGCCCTTCAGCAGGGTGCTTGGGAAATGCCTTGCAGCCAAACGGCCTGGGCCCTGCGAGTGCTGGCAGCTCAGAGCTGAGGGGATGTTTGTGCTGAGGAAAGCAGCTTGCTGTGATTCTTGGGAGCGTTCGCCATTATTGCAAGCATTTGTACAGCTGTTTAATTGTCCCCACAAAGCACAGAGTTGGCGAGGACAGAGGCAGCAGTGAGGGTGGCTGCAGCCCATGGGAAGGGGACACGGGGACATCCATCGCCGCTTGCAAGGACAAACGGGTTGGCTGCAGCCCCGCTTATCACACCCATGAGGTGCTATCTGCTGTGATAGCAGGGGCCAAGGATGCCTTTTAAAGGAGAGAAGCAATGAGTGGGTGGCTGGGGTGAGGCGGTGACGTGCTGCCCTGCTGCTGGCATGTGCTGCCTGATGAGAGCCAGCACCCGCTGGCCCTGTGCCCCTTGGACCCCTAACCCGAAGAGAGCCCTGGGTCTGCATGGGGCTCATCCAGCATGGGCACTTTGGTGGGCACAGATCCCTGCGTCACTGCAGGCAGGCCCTAGCACAAGAGAGAGAGAGAGGTCACGCACTGCTGACTGTCCTTTGTGCGAACCCAACATGCAGTAGTTGTTTTTTTTTTTTCTTCCCCATAACCTTTTACCTTTTTTTTTTTTTTTAATGAATATTTTTCCCTCCAGTCTCCTGTCCTGTAACCCATCCAGTTATTCTAGACGCCAGAAAATGTGAGACAAATACGAGCAGAAGGCACGGGGGGAGGGGAGGCCTTCCAGCCCTGGCCCAGCGCTCTCTGAAGCCACGTTTTTGTGGTATTTGCATCTGAAGGAGGAAGAAAGAGCCGGGGGTAGTCGGAGCAGGGGGAGAGGGGTGAGCCAAAGGCAAGGCAGCTGGGGGGAAGTTATCCATATTTATTCCTTGCTTTCCCTTAATATCCCTGCAAAGCTCTCTGCTTGACCTGCCCCAGCGGCAAGTCCTGCTCAGCTCTACTCCTCCCTCCAGCATCCTGTGCGGGTGAGCCCTGCCCCACAGCCAGCTGCAATCTTGCAGCCAGGGGATGCCTTAGAACTGACCCTTAGGTTGCTTCAGTCCCAGTGCTGGCTGGAACGGCCACTGCTGCCATCCCAGTGCACACACAGTTCTGTGCTCTCAGTTCTGTGTATGGGCACCCTGGGTAGCAGCATCCCTGAGCTTGGGCTGCAGGAAGGCAGCTGCAGCTCCCGTTGCCATGGAAACCAGGCACAGCTGGAGCCAAGGGATGGAGCCCACGGATTGGTGATGTGGAAGGCATTACTCGCTGAAGGTGCCACCCAGGTCACCCGTCCCACTGTCCCTAGGCCTCAGGACAGCCCCACGCTCGGTGTGGGAGCACAGAACCTAAGCTGGGGCAGATTAAGAGAGCGCAAGCCAAAGCCACTTTGCTCCTGAGCGAGCATATCCGCTTGGGATTTAGCGCATTTGCAGGCGGGGATTCGCACCTTTAGGTGATTGCCTTAATTCCCCCCAGCCCGGGTGTATGAGCAGCCTCACAGCGTGGGAGAGCCCTCGGTGCTGGCTGTGCCTGTGGCTGCTGTGGCACGCAGTCAGGTGGGTGCAGCAGCCCTCCTGCTCCTGCCTCAGGGGCCGCTGAGGCTGATGCTGCTGAGTGTAATGGAGGGATGTGGGCAGCAGATGGGCACAGGCTGTGACCAGCCCTTCCAGGATCACAGGGTCTCATGGGAACTGGAGGGGCTTTGGGGTAACGTGTGGGACGCTTCATCTCCTTTGGGACCAGAGTGGTCCTGTGCTGTGGAGAGACCAGAGATCCGCTGATCCCTGTGTGGCCATAGTGGCTGCATAGCAGAGCTGCACGGCTCAGCCACAGCTCCCGTGCTGCTGCCACCTGCCCCACTGGGGACCCGCTGGTGACAAAGCCAGCCGTTGTTGTGACAGCAGCTGGGTGCAGAGTGACGGGGCAGCCTGGCCCCCAGCAGCCCTCCAGCCCTGTGGGTACAGCCGCCGCAGACACCCGCTGTCACCGTCCCCGCACCGCACGGCGCCGAGGTTCGGTCCCCGCACCCGAGGGCCGGCGGCTGCGCGCCAGCTGACAGCGGAGAAAGGAGGAATTATGTGACAATGGCTGAGGAGCGGGGCCAGGCTGCGGGCTGATGAATAATGCAATGGCTTGGGTTTCACCGCCAGCAGATTTCCTGTTTACCGACGCTCGGCCGGAGACGCGCGACCCTGTAATGCTGCGGCGGAGGTCTCGGCCCCACAAGGGCACAGGGGGTCCTCTGAATCCCCCGTGCCGTGCACCTGCTGCACAGCTGGCACCCGGCAGCGCTGCACGGCCCTGCGCATCTCTCTATGCCGGGAGGGATTTCTGACATGTCTGTTTCCATGGCAACCGAGCAAAATGGCGCAGGGATGCGCGCGGGGGGGGGCACGGGCCCGTGGACCACGCAGGGCAACGGGCAGCGCTGCTTCGCTACGCAGGCTGGGGGGAAGACGTGCCGTCCTCCCACACCCCGCCGCCCCCATCGCATTATCTGTGCCCTCGTCCCCCGCCAAGGTCTCCGTATCAGACCCGTCGTCCTGGTTGCTCAGCTGGGATTCTCGGTTATCCCATCCGGAAAAAATGCGCCTAAGAATGCCCAGAGCCCCTGCTCTGCTGCCTGGCCCGGCCGGAGCGGTGCCATGGGGCGGCCGGTGGTGCCGGGGCTGGGAGAGCTGGGGCAGCAGGCTGAGGGCTGATCGCCGGACGGGGATCAGCAGCAGGGGCAGATTAACACAGGGCTGTGAGCGGGCAGGGGGGGCTGCTGGGCGCTGCCCGAGCTGTGCGGCGTTGTCAGTGCCCACGAGTAGGGGCGACCGGAGCGGCACCCGCAGCCCCATCCCCGCTCCCTGCCCCACCGCGGCCGCTCCGAGTGTCTCCAGGAGGGACCCACAGCTCTGGGGACGCACCTGCTGTGGGGCCGAGCCGGGCCGGACCGGGCAGACGCGCGGCGGGCAGCCCCGCCCCGGCACCCCCCCCACCACGGGTAATGGGCGGGGGCCGGGCGGAGCGGGGAGCACAGCACGGCACAGCACGGCACGGCACGGCACGGCATTGCTCCGCTCCACTCCGCTCTCCCGCCATGGCATCCAAGTGCCCCAAGTGCGACAAGACCGTGTATTTCGGTGAGCGCGTCCCCGGGTCCCCTCTCCACCCCCAGCGCGTCCCCGCAGCGCAGCGCATCCCCCTGCCCTACCCTGCCCGCCCCGGTGCCGTACAACGGGTGGGGGCCGCGTCCCGCTGTCCGGAGGGGGGATCCGTCGCACAGACCGTGAGAAGGGGGGGCTCGGTGGGGAGGAGCAGAGGGGCAGGTGCGAGCGCACCCGAAACGTTCCCGTAACGCAGAGCCAGGTGTGCGCTTCGCCTCCCGGCGGGCGGTAGTTCGGGTTTCTGTGGTGCTTTGTCAGAGGGTTCGGTGCCGGCTCCGCCCGGGTGGGCGCTCAGTCCCGGGCCCGGGGTCATCTGGCTGTAGGGTCCCCTCGTGTCCCCCCCCACCGGTTCTCGGTGCGCTCGTTGGGAGCAGAAGGCCTGGAGGTGCCCGCGCGGTGGAGGCATCGGGAGCTTTCATTCCTTCCCGGCCATCTCCAAGTAAACACAGAAATAGGAATTTGCTCTCTTCCTCCTTTAAATAAACCTATTTGTGGGGGGGCGGTGGGAACGGCTCGGCCTCAGACATTTCTCCCCGTGTGAACTTTTTCCTTTTTAAGCAGAGAATAGCCCGCTGGCCGGCTGCTGGGCACGGCCCGGGGTCAAATTGTCCCGGGGAGGGGGGCGGGCAGGGGGTGCAGCCCCAGCCCCCGTGGCTGCGGGGGGCTCGGGAGGCCCTGAGCGCACAAGGCTGTATGGGGCACATGCCACCGTCCTGCTTCCAGCATTGTGCCGGGGGCGGCGGGCAGCTCCTGCCGGTGCCCTGCTGGTTCCGCTCTCCTGTCTCCTGCAGGGACATGGGGACCTGCGGGAGGGAGGGGGCAGCGGCACCACCCTATGATGGAGCGTGGGGAACTGGAGCAGGAGCCGGCCGGAAACTTCTCCTCTCCCGTTGCTGGAAGAGGCTGCGGCGCGCGCTCCTGACGTCCTCGGTTTCCCCTCTGGGAACCGCCCAGGCTCCCATGGAATAAACCCAGCTTGGTTTATTTAATGCACAGAAGGCAAGTGAGCGCTCTGTGTGAGGCCAGGAGCTGCTTCCCAGGCAGCCAGCAGCACAGAGCCGGGCACGGAGCAGGGTTACGTGCTGGCAGGGCTTGGCACGCCGGGGCATCCCTCAGCCCCAGCATGCGGGTGGTGATCCCCAGCGCCCTGCTTGCCAGTGCTGGTACCCACAGGCAGGAGCTGGTGGGGCTGCGGGTCATGCATGGGAAATGCCCCCATGTCCCATTCCTGGCCCCGTGGCCAACCGAAGCCAACAGCAGCGGGTACCGATGGAAAACTCATTTCCAGCCCAGCCCGCCTGTTGCTCCGCGCTCCTTGGAAAAATCCAGAGACTCCTCCCTGTACTCAGAAGGATGTGGGCGTTTCCTGAGCTGCAGAATGAGCTTTTTTTTCTTTAAAAAGCGCAGGGAAATATAAAAATAGTCTTCTGGCTCTTTTGTCAGATGGTTTTGGAAGCGCAGTTTCCAGGCGGAGCGGGGCACGCCGCCACCTCCCCTCCATCGGGGCAGCAGCAGCACGGTGCTGGCAGGTGGCTGTGGTTGAGGCAGGGAGTGCCTGAGGGATGGGGCTGCCGGGAGCCACGGTGCCATGGGATCTGCTGTGCCACAGTGTGGGGTTCCGCCAGCCACAGCTGAGCCTTTCTGCCTCCAGGCCCCTTTTCCCAGGGGTTGGCAGGATGGTTTGGGAAGTTTCCTGTTTTCCTGTACTGCGCTTCCCGAGCACAGAGCAGCCCAAAGCCCTGCGGATGCTACGAGCACGTGGGCACGGCGCTGGGCTGAACCCGCCTCGCTCACAGGGGCTCCAACCATGGTGTTGAGGCTTGTGGAGGCTGAGCCCGTGCAGGCAGGGCTGCCCTGCAGGAATCCAACCGCAGAGGCCGCCCTGCGATCAATTAATCAGTAACTGCTGCCCTCGGGTTGGAGCAGCTCACCTCAGTGAGTGCCCAGTGCGGGTGCAGGGTTCCATCCCCAGGGCAGTGCTGACAAAGGGCCGCTCTGAGCATGTCGCCTTCTCTCCTTATGCAACCACTGCCCCGTGTCCCCGGGCAGCCTCTCAATGAGCGTGTGTGGGCTCTGCAAAACGTTAACAGAGGGCACTCGGATCCTTGTGGGGCATAGTGTGGGGGAAGAATGTGTCCGTGGGAGGCTGCTGATTGCTGTGAGTTGTGAGATGTTGTGTTTGGGAGGGCAGGTATCAGCCCCTGCCCCTCGCTCTGTGCGTGGTCAATGCATACAGTACTGTGGCTCCCAGGAGGCCCCGCAGTGCTGTGCATGTTGCCCTGACCCCTGGGAATGGAGGCTGGGTGTGAGGTCCTCATGTTCTGTCCTTCTTTGCTGTCCCTATTAGGGCCTATGGATGGAGAGAGGTGACGGGGCCAAGGAGGGGGATGGAAAGGGCAGGAAAGGTGGAGCAGGAACACCCCAGTGAGAGGTACTGGAAAATCTGCCTCCGTAGCATTACGGTAAAATCCAGCAGCCAGGGCGTGTGCTGCGATAGGGCTGTGGTGGCACCGCTGCCAGGGGCAGGAGGTGAGGGCTGGGCGTGGGTCCTGGTGCTCAGGGCTCGCTGTGGGGCAGCCCTGGTGCTGCAGCACACAGACAGGTGCCAAGCATCTCTGCCACAGTGAGGATGGCAGCACCTGGCTTTGCCTGTGCAGAGCAGAGCTGGGGAACACTGGTGCGGGCTTGGCTGCTCAAGCACCACTTGGAACCCCCTGCTGATGCGGGCTGGGGAATGCTTTCATACCCCTGGAGCTGCCCGTCAGAGATTTGTATCAGCTCAGAGGAACACGGTGCTCCCGGCCAGGGAGAGGCTGTGTGCCTGCCCTGCTCCGTGTGCTGGGTCAGGGAGGGCTGCCGAGCTCACCCCGTGCACTCTGATTTCCATGTGCTGTTTTGTGGCAGCACGGGGCCTGGAGCAGCAGGAAGGAGAGAGGGAGGCTGGCAGAGAGCAGCCAGACGAGAAGGGAGCAGTAAGAGCATTCCTGGGAGCTCCACTGAGGTTGTCCGGGGATGCCTGCTTCTTTATCCCGAGCGAGCCGGGAAGCGTGCCCACGGGAGCGCTGCGGGACCTCTCCCAGCACAGCCGTCCCCGTGCGGCACGTCCGGCGCGCACGTGGCTTGATGAAGTGCAGCAGCCCCATGGAAAACGGAGAGGGAATTTGCTCGAGGCTGCGCTGCACCGGTGCGCGCGGCTGGAGGAGCGGCGCTGCTGTCAGGGGCCGCGGGAACAGCGGGGCGAGGAGGAGGGCTCCCGTCCCACGAAGACGCGCTCGGCTCCTCTCGCCTACGCCGGCGGCCCCGCCCGGGCACGGCGCCTGGCTGCGGGCTCGGCGGGCGGGGCGGCCCCGCTACTATCGTGGCTGCGGTGCGGGGTGTGCCCCGGGGAAGCGGGCTGCAAATTCCCGCTGGGGAAGGAGGGAGAGAAGGGAAAGGGAAGGGAAGATGGGAGCGAAGGCCGCGGGCTCGCTCCGGGGAGGAGGCGGCGGCCCTGACCCCGCAGCCCGCCCGGGTGGCGGTGGGGGGGTTCCCTCCTTAGCGGGGTGCGGTCGGAGCCCTCGCCGCTGGAGCTGATGCAACCTCTGAGCGGCCGCGGCCCGGTGACGGCAACCCGGTGCCTGCTGCCCGCGGTAATTGATGGCAGCGCCGGCACAAACGGCCGCCGCCCTGGGAAGGGGCCGGGCGGGCTGCGGGCGGCTTCCTTTGCTCGCGGCGAACAATGCGGCCCGACGGCCGACCGGCGGAGCGCGCTCCGAGCGCCTGGCCCCGTTCCCTGTCCCCTTTGTTTGCGTGTGCCCGGCTCCGTGCTCCCAGCCGAGGGCGAGGGACAGATCCAGGGTGTCCCCAGAAGCGGGACGGCACCCAGAGGCCACCTCGTCCCTCCTGCCCGTCCCCTGCCGGGGCCGCAGGCTCTAGGAAGCGGCGGGGTCTTACAGCTGCCCGAGATGTCGCGAGGGCGAATCTCGGCTGGCGGGGGCTGTGGCAGCTGCAGTAACCAGCAATAGCTGCAAAACATCCGCCGGGAGCTTCCTCCCGCTGCTCCCTGCGGGGCGGGGGCGGCCGGAGGTGACGCAGCCCCAGGCCCGGCTGTGCAGCCGCCGGGATGCAGCCAAGCGGCCCCTCGGCCCCGAGCCTCTGGCTCAGTTTTCAGCCGCTCACGCTCCATTTCCCACCCTGGGGAAGCTGCCCCGTTCCCAGGTCGGTCTGGCAGACTGGTCTTGCACACTGAGCCTCACATCACCGGCGCATTTTTCTGCCACCAGGCGCGGCGCAGCCCCACATCCCAGCTGCGGTCACGCAGGGATACCTTGGGCTCGTGTTGCAGAGCATCCAGAAAGCCCCGGGCTGGAACGTCCCTTTGTGTGCACACTCGTGACCCACATATGGCCCAAGCAGAGTTGCAGTGAATTTCCCTTGCTGGGAGAAGCTGCTGACCCAGCTGGGGACTGCTGTTGCACAAAGGGCTCCTGCTCTGCAGAGCTGTCTCGCTGAGCTGTGCTCCCAGCTGACACTGAACCCTGGGTCTGTGCTTCCCTGTGGGTACACCAGTTCCATCCTCCTACATCTCTGTAGCTCACAGCCACCTGCTTCCCACCAGGGCTGATGCGTTGGGTGGTGATGGGGTTGTTGGCATATCTCAGCACTGTGGCGTATCCTGAGTACAGCCATTTGCCATGGGAAGAGGACAGCTCTCAGAGCTCGACCTGCCCTTGTGGAGCTCCCGGCCTCCACTCTGACCCAACACAGTCCAGTGACATTTGCTGAAGTCCTTCTGAGGTGAAAGGGGCTGGGAAACATTCCTCTGCGAAAGGTTGTTCTTGTGCAGCAGGGCTGAGCTTTTATTTGCTCATTAAATATTTTATTTGGCCCTTATGATTTAGTTGCATGGTGGGTTTCATGGGATGGTGCCGTTTTCCAGCTGTGCCTGCTGTGTGCACCCCTGGAGCTGGGGACCCCCCAGCTGGAAGGGAATCACTGGGCACTGTTGTCCCAGTGCCCACAAGACCCAGTAAGAAGCAGGGACGGCGGCACCGTGTGGATGGGGACGTAAGTGAAGCCCTGGGGCTGTGCAGAGGGGACAGCCAGAGGAGGTGCATTTGTGGAACCGGTCTCTGAGCGCTCACCTTCCTGGAACTGGAGCCTTTGAAGCCATTTCTGGTGCCTGCAGCGTGTTGCCCCGCAGGCTCGTAGTGTGCACTGTGCCCACGCACTTGTCTGTGCCCCATGCCTGCTCCCAGCCCCTCAAACTCAGATGGTTATTCTCCAGGGCTGAACCCAGCCTTGGTGACACCGGAGGCTGGCTGTGTCCTGGTTTGAGCCAGAGGCACGGCAGCTGAGGCATGAAAATGAGCAGGAGCTGTCGGACCGGGTGGGCATGGCAACTCTAAATATTTGAATGGAAGCAGGGCTGTGTGGGGCAATGCAGGGAGTAAAAATAGACAAGGGGAGTAGGAGCACGGTGCTGGAGCGGCCCTAGGAACATCGTGTGGAACAGAGCAGCTGATAGGGGAATAGGGGTGTGGGCACCACGATAACACAGCCCACGTTGGCACAGGGCACTCATTCATTCTTATTTCTCCACAGCTGAGAAGGTCTCCTCCCTGGGCAAGGATTGGCACAAGTTCTGCTTGAAGTGCGAGCGCTGCAACAAGACCCTGACCCCAGGAGGGCACGCTGAGGTGAAGGCCAATGGGCAGCAGAATGGGGTTGTGGGAGCATGGGATCTGGGGGCTGAGCCCAGCTGGGCATGAGCAGGGTGACAACCCCGTCCTTGAGGAACTGCATGCATTCCCCATACAGCTCCTAATGGAGCTAAGGAAGCCCCAAATCCATCCAAAATGTAAATATTTGGAGAAGCTGAAGAAGCGAGGGCTGTGCCGACGTGCTGTCTGATGCCCCAGGGATGGGGACGTGGCAGGATGCAGTTTGGGGCCGGTACCCCATGCTGCACCCAGTGAGCCCTGCAGCTGTACTGCAGGGAGTGCGATGGAGCTGACAGCAGGTGCTCAGCAGGTGCTCAGCCCCACAGCAACTGCACGTCCCCTGCACCTGAGGCAGTGCACGGCCTCTCGTGCCAGCATGTCACCAGCTCCTTAGCAGGGCACAGCTGAGGGGTGGCTGGCAGCAGCCGGGGCAGCTGGGCAGTGAGGCTGAGTTAAGCCTGGAGAATTCTCTCCCTCTCCATATAAGGCCAAATTCTGCTGGGGTGACGGCAGCCAAGGCCTGGCTGATTGTGTCCTGTGAACCTCGGGGCCGAGGATGCGGAGGCACAAGTGCTCTTTCTTTTCTCTTGGACTCGATTCCCGGCACCTTTGTGGGAAGCTGCTGCTGGAGCCGGGGCTGCAGCAGTGTTATCTCGGGGCCCCCTCCCGTGGGTGGCTGCTGGGCCGTGGGACAGAAGTGCTGCAGCACTTATCGCCTGCTCTGTGCCTTCCTGCCATAATCGCCCCCGGCCGATAGCAGGGCTGATAGCAGCGGGGCTCTGATCTGCGGCCAAGGCAAGGGGTATGGTGACAAGGGTGGAGGCAAAGCAGAGCAGAAGGCCCCTCCTCGCCTGGCTGGGGATGTGCTGGGATGCAGCTGGGAGGGAGGTGCTGCCTTACCTGGGGTGCTGGGTGCCCAGCATGGGTGCAGCATGACCAGAGTGGTCACCGGGCACACTTGGGACACAGCCACTGTGCTCTCATAGAATCATTAATGTTGGAAAAGACCTCTAAGATCATCAAGTCCGACCAACAGCCCATTATGGCCACTAAACTGTCTCTGAATGTGGATAGGGATGGTGGTGACCATGATGAGCATGCTTGCTGCCAGCAACCTAACTGCCCTCTCTCCCCAGCATGACGGGAAGCCCTTCTGCCACAAGCCCTGCTATGCGACGCTCTTTGGCCCCAAAGGTAAGTCTGGGCCCTGCCTGTACCCTGTTTCTCTCATCCCCACCAGGAGCTGGGTTGCCATGAGTTGAGCCGGTCCCAAACCCACAGCTGCTGTGTGCAGAGGGGTAGCGGAGCTTTTGGAGGGAAAGTTAGTCCCAGCAGCTGTCTCTTTCTTTCTTTCTTTCTTATTTATTTATTTATCTATAAATTAAAGAAGCAAATTCCCATTTGAACAGAAGGTGGAGTTGCTCCCCTGTCCCAGACACATAAAGCCTGGGTGGGGAGGAAGCTGGGGCTGAAGGACAGTGGAAGCCCTGCAGAGATAGGAGCATGGGGGAGCTGAGATGGGGCTGGGAGGGGATGGAGACCCCTGGGCTGCTGCAGCCTTTGCCTCACTGCAGGGGTGAACATTGGTGGTGCCGGGTCGTACATCTATGAGAAGCCGCAGATTGAGGGGCAGAGTGCACCGGGGCCCATTGAGCACCCAGCCAGGGTGGAGGAGAGGAAAGTGAATGCTGCTCCGCCCAAGGGACCCAGCAAAGGTGAGTTGGGGGAAGGGGGCACGGGGCATCCTGCTGGGGGCTGGATGAGGCGTCCCACACTCATGTCTCTTTGTCTTACAGCCTCCAGCGTCACTACCTTCACCGGGGAGCCCAACATGTGCCCGCGCTGCGGCAAGAGGGTCTACTTTGGTAAGGCCGTGGTGGGTGCTGGGCACCGTGCTCCGTGGTGGCACTTGGTGGCGCTGGGTGTGTGCCCAGTGGTGGCACTCGGTGGCAGGACCCCTGAGGCACGCAGGTGGCGGGGGCTCCATGGGGTTTTATTCAAAGAGGCGATGTCCCCACGTGTCGGTGACTTGGGGGGGGACCCTCTTGTCCCCGTTACAGCCGAGAAGGTGACCTCGCTGGGGAAGGACTGGCACCGGCCCTGCCTACGCTGCGAGCGCTGCAGCAAGACGCTGACCCCCGGGGGCCACGCCGAGGTAAGAGCGGCCGCCCCCGGCCCCGCACCGCGGTGCTGCGCCGTGCCGGGCTGTGCCACCGCGAGGGGGCAGCGCGGCTCCGCGCAGCGCCCTGCACAGTCCCGCTGTGCCACACGGTGACACGTCTGTCTCTCCTCCCCTCTCAGCACGACGGGCAGCCCTACTGCCACAAGCCCTGCTACGGGATCCTCTTCGGGCCCAAGGGTGAGTGCTGGGGATGCGGGGGGCGGGGGGACGCCCGTCCTACTCCCATCACCACCGCTGTGCACGTCCCTCCTTGCAGGCGTCAACACCGGAGCCGTGGGCAGCTACATCTACGACAAAGACCCTGAGGCGAAGAACCAGCCCTAGGCAGGCGGCCCCCTCACCTCCCGCACCTACAAGTACCGGAGCAGCCCTCGGCCACGGAGCTGTGCTCTCTGCTGTCTTTATAGAACCTCCGGGTTCTACGCCATAGTCCCTAATATAAGCTTCAGTGTTTAAAGGCAAAGGTAGAAGGTGTCTCTGCTCGTCCCCTGTGCGCTCTGCCCTCCCCAGGACGGGTTGGCTGGGATGGTCACTGCTGTCCCAGTGTTCCACACATCCCGCACCTTCAGGGGATGCTGTGACACCAGTGACACGTGGTCCCCCAGCGGCTCAGCTCCCGCATCCCCACCCTCGCATCCCCGCCCCCCAACTCACTCCAATGTGAGGTCCAGCTGCTCCCCATGCCCGGGGAGGGGGCGGGGGCAGGGGGCAGAGCGCATTGGGTCCCGAGCCCGAGGTTTCCCGTCGCGGTGTTTATTTATGAGCTGTTGTCATTGTGCTCCCTGCTGTGGGGACACCCCTCGCCCCTCCCATGTGCGCACGCTGCTTGCGCTGCCCACCCACCCGGCCGTGCGCTCCCCGGACTTTTGTTATTTGCTGATAATAAAGGTTTTGAGAGAGGTTTTGTGTGCTGGGCTCCGGGGACGGGCAGGGAACCTTCTGTCCCCGTCTTTTCCTTGTGGGACGCACGGGCAGCCCCAAGTTGTGAGGCACGGAGAAGCAGTGGATGCTGTTGGCTCAGCGCGGCAGTCGCAGCCCTTTCCCAGCACGGTGCAGCAGTCCCTGCGCCCGGGAAGCGGATGTGTATGTTTGTGTTTGCTGGCGTTCCTATGGAGACCTGACCCCGCCGAGCTCCTTCCCCGACCCACAGCAGAGGGCCCGGCCCCACGGGCAGCAGCATTGTGCTGTGCTGCAGCGCTGCCGGGATGAGGGTCCCTGTTACGCCCTGGACCCCGCAGCACGGCAGGGTGAAAATGACAGTGCTCATGGCTGCTGTCACACCTGCAAGCTGGTACCAAGCTCTGCTGCTCTCCTTGAAACCCTTATTCATTAATGAGTTTAATGAGCCCACCTTTTTGTCAGGGCTGGGGGATCTGAGGGATCTGAGCATGGCACAGCACAGCATGGTGCAAACCGCTGCCAGGCTCAAACGTGGCATTTATTTTGCTTTGGGTGGGGTTGGTTCTTCTTTTCCTTCTTTTTTTTTTTTTTTTATTTACATTTTTTTTTCTCCCCATGAGAGTTTTGCTGGGGAAAAACTAAAGACTGCCAGACTTCAGCTCTGCTCCAGTGGGTGCTGGGAAGGCTGCTGCAGGCAGGCAGCATCTTGTCTCCGTGCAGCCCTGCAGTCTGGGGTCATGGTGAGGGGCAGTGGGCACTGCAGGTGGTACCAGGGTAAGTTCTGGAGTCCTGCACAGCCTAGCCCATGCCCAAGGGCTCAGGGCAGTGCTGGTGCAGCAGAGCAGTGCTTTGAGTGGGAAGGCAACTCAGCCTTTGATCCTCGCTGTGTTTTTGTACTTATTTTTGGGAGACCTATGTGAGCTGAAAATGCCCCCTTCCTGCCAAAAGGGGCCTGGAAAACATCTTTCCCCAAGGGGGCATCAAGAATTTTATTATTTCTTTCAGCTAGGGCTTGCTGGTGGGATGAGAAAGTTGGCGAGAGCTGTGGTTACAAACATGTTCTCTGGGACTGGGGGGAAACAGAGCCCAGAGCAGATACAGGTTGCCTGCAGGAGAGGGGTGAAAAGGTCACAGTTGGAAGGGGAACCCAAAATGTGGGGAGGTGCCTGGAGCCTGCATGCAGCTGGTGCTGTGTGGCTGGGCAGAAAGGCAGGACAGATTTAAAGCATTTGCTGGGAACTTGAAAACAGGAAGGCATCCCCAAAAGGGATGAAGTGCTGGAAGATGTGATTTAAGAGGGGTATTAAGAGCGGCCCAGCGAGCACAGCTTGCTTCTATGGGGCCAGGAACAAGCTCTGGTGCTTCCCAAAGGCAATGCTGCAGCTCTGGCTGGCTGGGCTGGGCTTTCAGTGATCCCTGGGTGTCAAAGAGAAGGGTTAAATCCTGGATAGAGTGCAAGAGAGAGGGCAGGGATGGAGGCAGGATGGTGTGCGTCTGTGCAGTGGAGGATTAGGGCTGTAAATCCATCACCGATGGGCTCCCAACAGTGTGAGCATCCAGGGAGCAACCCTGGGGACTTCTGGGGTGTCTGGGAACTGGATGTGGGTTGGATCTGGGAATAGCTGTGCTGATAGGATGAAGTTGTGCATGCTGCTGATGGGGCTGGATGGGTGTGTGACCCATGGCTGCATTCCTTCTCTTGCCCTGTCCTGGGATCTCCCTGAGTTGCTCCTGCCCTGTTTTCAGTAAGGAGGAGCTAAGCAGCTCCATCTAAAACAAGGATACAGCCTCACAGCATGTGGCCGTCCCTCTCCCTCCCTGTGCCACCACTGCAGAGGGCAGAGGTTTCCCTTAGCACACATACAGCCCCGCTGCAGAGAGCAAATACCTGAGGGCCATAAAGCAGGGAGTTCCCTGCAAGAGGCAGCAGGGATAGCCCAGGATGCCCCTGCCCTATTACTATTACTCCATGGTCTTGTTGGTGCTCCATGACCCCTTTTCCCACCTTGGGCTGCAAAGCAGAAGGTCACTGCAGGAAGTGGGGTGCAGCAGCAGAGCTGTTCCGAGGGCTGCTGGAGTCCTGGGCTCAGCCACGTGCCTGGGGGGACTCGACTGACCCAAGTGTCCCAATTCCCTTTGGAGAAGGAAGAGACCCAGAGACCCACCTGCTCCCTGTTCCCCTTCTCACCTTGACAAAGTGAATTTTTAACTGGGAATAAAATGTACAGCATCAGCAGCCTGGAGCCAGCGCAGGGCAGGTGGCACGGCCAATCCCGTGGCAGGGCTGGGAGGGGTGGGGAGGTGGCCCTGTGGTCTCAGCACCCCCAACCCTGGGATACCTTCCCAAAGCAGCGGGCATCACATCTTCAGCCAGCCCAGGTGGGTACAACCACTGCTAGAGAAATGGTGCCAGGAAAATGCACCAACACAGCCCACAAAGGGCTTCAGCCAGGAGATTTCCTGGGGCTGCTGCTAATGGAAAACTAGCAGGAAAGAGCAGATGGTAATGGAGATTTTTGGCCAGACTCTGCGTGGGGAGAAGTGGGAAGCTGTGCCTGGATGGAATTTCAGGACGTTTTCCATGTAGCTGGGACTTGGAGAGGTTCTCCTGTCCCACGTCTGGAAATCCCAGCCGAGTGCCAAGGGTGGCACTGTGCGGGCAGCCAGGCACCCTCCAGCACATGTGTAAAGCAGGGTTAGTCTGGCCTGGCAGTGTGAGTGCTCATCCCTGCCCACCATGCAGCATTGCTCCCGGTTCCTCCCAGCCCTCAGCCTCCTTTCAGCTTTATGAAGACATACCCCAGAATTTCCCCTTAGGGTTTAATTGGGTTTGACAGCCCGCTCGGTACTCTGCTCCCACGTGCTGCCCTAATGGGATTTGCCACACATGGAGCCAGGCAGGGGCACGCAGCCCCCGGCACCCCATCTCTGACATCACTCCAGCATCTCTCCAGCCTCTCCCTGGGATCCCACAGCTGGCAGCCTCTCCTGGCCTCTCTGGGCTTTCTAATCCACCCTGTAATTTTCTTGTCAAATGAGTTACATATTGGGCTGGGTAGGACATATTTTACAATGAGTTGTCTCAGCTGAGCGAGCCCGTGACTTGCATAAGTGCAGGCTGAAATATGGCCAGGGAGGGGAATTCTGCAGAAGCTGCAGTTGGAAAACACTTGGAAAATGTCTACATCTCCTAATCTCCCACCAGCCCCACAACAGCAACATGCTTCGGACATTCCTGGGGTTTGCTGAATCACATTTTCCTTGGGGAGGGAACCCAGAGCTGCTTGGGAGGATCCGTGGTTGGGGAAGAAGTTGGAGGAGGCATCGGCAGCTCTGCAAAAGAGGAAAGTGTGAGCAAGGCTGTGGTCACTCCACGTGGGGCATGTTTGAATGGCACGAATACAAGGACGCTCATGGAAGCAGGTGGCAAGGGTAGCTTGGTGGCATGGCATGGCACAGGGGACCTGGCTGATCTTGTCATCACTGTTTCATCTTTCCTTTGTGCACACACACTGAGGCCACAGCCCTGCTGGAGGCACGTGCTCAGGGATGGGGCAGCGACAGCACTGCCTGCCAGTGCATCACCCCAAACAACAGTTGGCCACCCGGGTTGCTGTGAGGGTGTTGCCATGCTGCTCAGGAACGGCGGCGCCTGATGCATCAGGATGGAGCCTCCACCCCCAGATTGGTATCAGAGGACACAGGCAGCCGGGGCGTGCCATGCTGATGGTTAAATTAGCTGGAACAAGGTCTGCAGATAAGATAACAGTGGCTTTGCTGAGGAGGCTGTTTGCAGCTGGTGTCTGTGTTGTTCCTCTGGTGGAGAAGCGGTGTCCAACTCACCCAGTGCTGTGGCTGGGGGGCTGCAGGCTGGCAAGATGCGGTGTATCTTCCTGCTGAGGGGTTCCACACCTTGGCATTGGGAGTGTCAGTGAAACTACTCCCTGTACAACGAAGGAAAGGCCACATCCAGCACATCTGTACGGTGCTGCCAGACTCCCCCTAGTCAGCAGTGCCGTGGGTACCCTGAGCTCACCCCAGTGGTACCACATCATCAGCAGGGGCCCGTGTGGCACGGAGCCCTGCTCAGCATGGTTGGCAATGAGCAGCGCCCGGCTCCTCGGCGCCGGCTGTGTCACCCCCCCCGCGGCCTTGTGCCCACTCTGCTGCCCAAACGGCCTCGGACAAGGGCACGGGGGGGCTGAGATCCCCATGCTCTGTCTGGCCCTGCCAGCATGCAATGCCATGGGGACGCGGTCTGCCTGGCTGGGCTGGGAGGCTCCTACTGCAGGAGAGGGGCCAGGCACTGTGTGGTCCATGGGGAACAGGGGCCGGGGCTGAGAAGAGCTGCCTGCTGGCACCAAAACAGCCTTAAAAGGGAGACAGCTGGGGCCGGCTGTCCTGGTTGGCAGGGCCTCAGAGCAGACTGGGAGGGAAGCAGGGCTGCCAGAGAGAGGGGACGTGCCCCGTGTGCCATCTGAGCTCAGGACTCGGGACGTGGCACATCCAAAACGTGATGAGTACACATATGTGCTGCCTCAGGGCCGCAGCTCCAGCGGAAAGGACGGAGGAGACAGGAGACGGGGTGGAGGCTGCAGCCTCGCAGGCCTTGCATGACTCATGGCTGGCCTGTGAGTTCCCTCCCCGCAGGACCAAGGCTGGTGCCAGCAGGCGGTGGGCTCACAGCCTGCACCCATGGGTGGGGGCCTGGTCCTGTGGGACGAGGAGTGCCCCAGGTTCGGGTGCTGGGTCCTGGTGCTGCCTTTCACAGGACCTCTCGACCTTCCCAGCACAGCGACATGCCCTGGGGAGGATTGTTTCATGCAAAACAGACCTTTGGATAGGCTCCTCATTTCCTTCACAGCCAAACACAAAGGAACAACAAGTCCTCGCTGTTAATAAAATGACAACAGTCAGCCTCAGATGGGCAGGCCCTGTGTACTGTGCCCACGCCATTCCTGAGGCCCTGCAAGAAGGATCCAGCCCCCCACCTCCTCCCCAAGGCTACCCACAGGCAGCATGCATGGCTCCAAGGTGCACTTTTGCACTGGAGGAATGATGCAGGTCTGTCAGCTGTGTCAGCACCCAGGTGTGGTCTGATTGGGTGTGGTTAATTGATGATGCCAATCATGTCTCCAGCCCTGCTGCAGGGCTCCTGGGCTCTTCTGCAGCACTGGGGTGGGCAAGAGCCAGCAAGGAGCTGGCTGGGGGTGAGGGCATAGAGGGGTGCAGGATGCAAAGAATGTAGGAGTTGCAAGAAGTGCTGGTGGTGGGAGTGCAAGAAGTGTGGGGTGCTAAGGGAGTAGGGCAGAAGGGGTGCAAGATGCAGATAAGTGCAGGATGCAAAGTGTGCAGGAAGCAAGAGGTGCAAGATGCAAAGAGAGCAGTATGCAAGGGGTGTAAAAAGGGAAAGAAACTGCAAGAAGTGCAGAGGTGGGAGTGCAGGGGGTGCAAGGGGCACAGGTGGTGTAGGGATAACGAAAGCATGGGTTGGAGGGCACAAGGAGTGCAGGATGCAAAGCGTGCAGGAAGCAAGAGGTGCAAGATGCAAAGAGTGCTGTGTGCAAGGGGTGCGGAAGTGTAAAGAATGAAATGGACTTCAAGAAGTTCAGCTGGTGGGAGTGCAGGGGGGCAAGCAGTGTAGGGCTGTGGCATTCGAGGGGTGCAGGATGCAAAGAGAGCAGGATGTAAGGGGTGCCGAGCCCAGGCTGGCAGCACCCGGAGGTGACTCCAGCTGCGGGCGGGGCCGCACATCTGGGCGGGGCGGGGAGGAGCCCCCGAGCAATGACTCCTGCGGGGCCGGAGCCGAGCATCCCACAGCCCGTGCGAACGACGAACGGAGCCGAGCCGAGCTGACACCATGCCCAAGTGTCCCCGCTGCCAGAAGGAGGTCTACTTCGGTAAGGGATTCCTTCTCCCCCGTCCCCCCACCGGCTCCTGCTACCTGCCTGTCCTGGGTGCTGCAGGCTCTAGAGGTGTCCCACCGCTGTGCGCCCCTGTGCTGTGTCTCCCCGGCATGCCTTGGATGGCCCCCTAAATCCACCAGAAGTGAGGGGCTGCGGGGTACCCCTAGCCTGCCCAGGGTAGCTCAGCACAGTGCTTGAGCCCTGCTCTCTCCCCGCAGCCCTACCAGCCCTACCCAACCTTGCAAGGTGGGCTGCAAGGGGCTCAGGGTGCATGACTGTGCCCTTGGTGAGCACCGTGATGGTCTCTGTGGCTTTGTGCAGCGGGAAGGTGGCTGAGCTGTTTTGAACCTGTTGGGTTTCTGCGTGCTGCGGGGCTTGGCGTGAGTGCGCTGCCTCCAAACTGGGGCTGAAGCGCCATGTTCTGCTCCTTCGGGTGCTGTTGTCCTGTTGTTTCACTCAAGATTTGAGCTGAAGCAGCCAGGTTGCAGCGGCCAAACCTCCTCGTTTCCCCATTTGAGTTTGCTGTGGATTGCTGAGAGCAGTGTGTGTGCATCTCTGTACTTAATTTCCTTGAGATCAGTGACCTGAGTACCACGACTTTTGCACTCTGCCTTATTTCTGCTCTGCCTGTGGGTGCGCCGCAGCTTCCACTTCTGCTGGAGAAATCTCATGCTGAAACATGAGGTTGAAGGGTCAGGGATAAAGGTTTCCCCATAGCTGTTCTCTGTGTCAAACAAATCCATCTGCTGGTGATGCCCATCTCAGGGCAGCGCTGGGGTGACTCTGGCCCTACAGCTGGGACACGGCTTTGGCTGAGCCCATGCCTGCAGCCAAGAAGTGAGGTCGGCTCACATGAGATTGCTGTGCCTGCAGGTGTGGCCGTGGCAGTGCAGGGACCATTCGACCAAGGAGGGGTTGGGCCCTGCTCTTATCAGCTTGCTCTTATGAAATTGGCACAGTTAGTGCAGAGGAGGCTTCAGAAGTGGCTGGAGCCATAAGCTCATTGCATGGAGATAGGGAGTGCTGGGAGAGGAGGCAGAACAACCCCTGCTCCAGAGTTCCCTGGGTCCTTCCTTGGGTGTGCCTTGGGCTGCTTTGGGACAAACTGAGTCTGCAAAGAGCAAGGGCTCCTCTTGCACCCAGTTGGCACCCAGGCAGGACACAGGAGGCTCTTTGTGCTGCACGGGGCTGCCTCGTGCCATTGGGCGCTGCCCCTTCTTCCACCTCTGCAGCTGCTGGCTGGCTCCTTGCATAAGCTGCTGTGGGCAGATATGGATCCCAAAGAAACCCTTTCCTTGACTGCCTTTTGCAGACAGGGATGAATGCTTGGAGCTGGCTGTGGCTGGGTTCCTGTAGAAAGCTCTGCTTTATCACTTAATAAATCCCCAGGGGTGCAACTGCCAATAGCAAGAGCACATACGTCTACAGAAAATACTGCAGAAACAACCTCCTCCCCTGCTGGGCTGCAATTAGAAGCCACATTGCTTTTTCCCCTCTCCACAAACATGTCCTGGCCCAAGCCAGCAGCGTGCTGTTCCCCAAGCCCTGGCCTGGCTCTGGCCCTGCTGTGGTTAGCAATGGCACCAAATCAGTGCTGTCGCTGCAGCTGGTGATAGGGAGGGTGCAGTGGTGGCTTTGCTGCACCCCCTGTCTGATACCTGTCCACCACCACCTTTACCCCATCAACCATAGGGGAGTTTGGGTAGAGGAGCTCTGTTTGGCCTGGAGAAAATCATCCCCATGCAGGCTGATGTTGGAAGGGAGAGATGCCCAAATCTTCTCTGTCAGACTGGTGAAAGTGGTCTGTCCTCAAATGGGGCAGCCACCATGTTCAGGGTAAGCACCCTTGGCAGTGTTGTGCCCCAGGTTTGGGTTTGGGGTCCTGTGTGTGCAGGCTTGGGTTTGGCACTTGCAGGACTTCTGCTCTGGGCAAGAAGACTGGGAAAGTAGCCCCAAATCTTTCATCCTCCCTAGCGCTGGCAGCAGGGGCCAGCCTGCCTCAAACAACTTGTGCTTGGTCAGAGCCTTGGCTAACCCATCTCTTTCCATGGCAGCTGAGAAGGTGACTTCTCTGGGGAAGGACTGGCACCGGCCCTGCCTGCGATGTGAGAAGTGTAATAAGACCCTGACATCCGGGGGGCACGCAGAGGTAGGTCTGGTGCCTGGGAAGCACCCACAGAGCAGGGTGGGTGCAGCCAGCAGGGCGCAGGGACTGATACTCTCCTCTCTTCCTGCAGCATGATGGCAAGCCCTACTGCAACCACCCCTGCTATGCTGCCTTATTTGGACCTAAAGGTAGGGTAAATTGGGGCTGGGGGCTTGGGAGGGGGAAGGGAGTCAGGGATCTTAGCCCCTGACTCTCCACAGCAGTGCATCCTGCAGCACTGCTGATCCTGCTCCAATTTCTTTCAGGGTTTGGCCGGGGAGGAGCCGAGAGCCACACATTCAAGTAGAGTTCAGGTTGGTGCTTCCCCTCAGTGCTCATCTGTTCACATCCGTGCTCAAGATCGTACTGCTGGGTGCCAGCTCCCTTCTGCCAGCCCCAGCAGCCTTTGCCACTGCTTGGCTCCAGCAGTGGGTGCCTTACTTTGAGGCTTGTCGGCAGAGATGGAGTCTGTCCCAATGCACTGCTGTACTGAGGATGTCCTTCTCTTCCATCCCTCTTCAGGTCTGATTGACAGATCTCCCTTTGCAGCCCGAAGACAGCACAAATCCACTGCAACAGACATGCCTTCTCGTCCCTCATCACTCTGTAATCAAATAGCACGTTAAAGCAATAAGTAACCCAGGATGGGGCGGAGAGGGGCTCCGCTCCAGAAGGAGCTGCAGGGTGGGAGGTTGGATGCTGCTCCATAGGAAATTCAGTCGCTGAGGGCTGCCTGGAGAGAAGACCACACCTGGCCAGCCAAACCCAGCCCTGCTTCTGTCACCTGGCTCTGCAGTAGGGCCCATCCTTGTATTCCCAATCTTTAATAAACCCCGAACAACCATTGCTTACTCCATGTCATGGCCTTATTTTTTTTTTTATACCAGGGATTCAAGGGACTTGCTGACAAAGGACCCAACAAGGGCAGAATTGTGGGATGAGGTCTGGAACACTGTCCCTAGAGCCTCCGGTATTCCCAGATCCAGTACGTGGCTGGGAGCCAGGCTTGGAGCTCCATGGGGCTGGGCAGGCTCCTGCTGCAAGGCAGTGCAGGATGTGCCAAGAAAACAGTTATTTGCTGCCTCCTCTCTAGCCAGTCATACAGAAAGGCTGCGTCAGGCAGGGGTTAGCAGCAGGGCAGGGTGAGGCCCTGCCATTGGTGAGAGTGAAGGTGCGGTATTACTGAGCAGGAGCTGGCTCTGAGCCCCTTGCTCTCCGTTTCAGCCTCTTTTTTTTCCAGCCTCTTCCCTGAAGGAAGAGCAGTACTGACAGATGCAAGAGGTGTTGGCTGTTTCAGTAGTGGTTTCCCTAACACGAACCACCCCATTTACATGTTCTGATATGCTTCACACCACATGCAGCTATTTTTTTCCGTGCTTTACACATGCATTTCTTTAGAAACTGCAGTATTTTCTGTTACGCTAGCATTACTAGGATCTGGCCGAACCCTGCAAGATCAGAGGTACATGCCTGGTACCAAAATCTTTGCTGATAGAAACAGTTCCATCTGATAAACATCTTAAAACTTTCTATGTATGTGTCAGAAGTCTTTCCCCAGCCCCACATCCTCTTCCCCTGTGAGTGTAGTTGTACTGAAGGAGAGCTGCTCGCCTGCACAGAGCTCCTGAATGATGCATAACGGGCTGCCTGTGCTGGATGGGGCCTTATTCAGTCTCCTGGTGCCTTCTTACCTGTTGCTTTTCCCACTCCCCCCTTGCCACGGCACTGAGGTGGCTGGGACAGCTCCCAGCACCTGTAGAGACATGGGAACAAAAGGGGCTGGGATATCTTGAGCAGGCTCCAGAGATGAGCCTTAAGATAATAGTTCCTGCTGCAAAAAAGCTCCCTCTGGCTGCCCTGTCTCTGTGTCCATGCTCTCACAGAGACAAGTAGCCCTGGACTTGCTGGGCATACAGCTCTCCCAGCTTACTGCTGGCACTGGGCAGAACCCAGTTCAGTGCTGTGAGCTTGGGCAGTTCAGGCTCAGGTCACATCTGGAAGGAACTTTGGTCAAAGAAAATACATGGTAATTGATTTTACATTCACCTCGTTCTTTGGAGAGGAAGAAACAGCTGCATGGTGTTTGGAAGGGAAGCCAGACGTGCAGCGGGAGGTGGGTTGCCAGCAGACACAAGCTTGTGCCAGGAAGGGGGAGCAGGATGCTGAGTTGAATTCCTGGCTTTATGGGGGAGCAGCTGAGGGGTGACACTGCCATCATAGGTCAGGGCAGCCCCGGGGTACCAATCTGGGCATGAGGTGATCTCCAGCAAAGTCTGAACCCCCATGTTGGTGACGTGAGGCATCACAGTTGCTGACCCAGAGGACGGGGCAGCACTTCCTCTGACATTATTACGGAAGCTGTGGCTGAGATCAATGGTGCTTGTGGATTGTTGAGCGTTGGTTGCTATAAACACTTCTTCAGTGACAAAGAAAACAAACAACATCACCCGTTTCTCTGGCAGTTCATGTGGGCGAGCCCGAAAGTGTGGGCTAGGGAAGCAGAAGAGGTTTTAGCAAAGGATAGGAAACAGGATGGGCTCAGAAACTGAACTGCTGCGGTTTCACTCTATGCTTTGTGGTTTCCTGCACAGAAGAAAAAAGGAGAGGGGGACTGAAAGAGAGTGAGGGGCCCTCGGTTCGGCTGGTCCCCAAGGGGTAGCTGTGCTGCGAGGGATGTTGTGTTCTGCTGCAGAGCCCAAGCAGGAGACTGCAAGGACCAGCTTGGGACACCTGATCTGGCCCTGAATGCTCTCACCTGCTGTAGGCTGATGTCAGCATTAGAGCAGGTGTGTCCCTGTGCCTACAGACGGCCAGGAGACAGCATGAGCTGGGAGCCCGCAAACAGCATGCTGCCATCTGAGTCCCCCTCCAGAGGCTGTGCCCCGCAGCTGGCCTCAGGCACTGGTGTGGCATTTCACCTTCTCTCCTTTTATTTTCAAGTAAATTGAGAGTTTAAAGGGAGAAGACAGCAAGAATTTCCCACCAAACCTCTGTGCCTGTCTTTGGTGGGCCCTGCTTTAAGGGATCAGTGCACAGAGTGCATTCACCATTGTGCAGAGAAACATTTTGCTGTCGAAGTTAAAAGGGTGAAGCTCCTGAGAACTGCAAGCCTGCAGATGTTTTTATTTTAATGTCTCATAATCCTTCCTGGTTTATTATACTGGAAGTGCAGACCCCGCACTGAGGGCCTGAGACACCAACGCCTGTGTTAAGCATCTGAAGCATCCGTCTGCCGGGAGCTGACCTCGGATTTTGGCACCACAGGACATTGTGCTGCGTTTGGGAAAATCCATCTTACTGCAGCTATTATTACAGTCCCCGTTGGGGACCTGCCGACCTGTGACTGCCGTGTGATGTGAAGCTCGCTAAAAAACACGTGTGTGCAGTGCTGTGGCAGCCAGGGAAGGGGCCGCTGCCTCTGGGCTGTTTGCTGAGCTGCTGAGGGAGGGAGGAGAGCGGCTGCAAGGGAAGCACGGCTGGATGCACGGCCTGAGGGCCTGGCAGGAGATGAGGGGAAAAACAGTGAAAAAAAAAAAGGAAAAGGAGCTGGGTGTTTTCTCAGGATTAGGGCTCGCACCCCTTGGCACCGAGGAAGCCACCACGGCCTTTATTGTGCGCAATCGGTGTGAGGCAATGGGACGCAGCACGTTGCCATGGCACAGCAACAGCAAACACGGCCTCAGCCCCACTGAGTCACCGGGTGGCAACGGCCCCTGCTAACCGCATGGGGACAAAGCTGCGGCACCGGGAGGAAGGGGGAAGGAAGCGGCCTGCTCGAGGACGGCCATCTCTGCCCTCTCCCTGCAGGCCTGGACTTGGGGCTTTGCCCCTCATTCGGCGCGCAGTGCTGCGGGTGAAGCACGGCACAGCTCCTCCTGCCTGCGCGGCGCCGTGCAAGCGCTTTGGGTGTGGCCACGAGGTCAGGACCAAGCGGCTTTCCGCCCGCCCGCCCGCCCTGTAGGGGTCGCTGCAGCGCCCGCTCGCGCAGAGCGGAAGGGGCGGCGCTGCGCATGCGCAGCGCTAGGGGCGGGAAGCGGCGGGCGCTGCGCTGCGATCCGATGCAACGGTGCCGGGCGCTGCCCGGAGCTGTCGGAGCGCTGTGCCGGGCTCTGCCGCCCCGTGCCCGGCTCGCTCCCGACGTCCTGCGCCGCGCCAGGTTCGACCGGCCGCAGGCGGTGAGCCCGGGGCGCGACCCTCCCTCCCTTCCTCCCTTCGGAGCCCGTGTGGCGCTGCGCTTTACGAGGGCTGGCTGAATTCTAGCGGCGTCTCTGAGTGGGGCTGTGCTGTGCCGCACGTGGCCGTGTGCCAGCAGCCGTTCCTCGTGTTCTTTTGCAGACGCTGGATTTCTGGAGGCTGCTCTATGTTCTCTTGAAACAAATCCACGGAGGCAAGTGGACCGAGTCGGATGCCATAGGTAACAGCAGCCTGGCAGATCACCGTTTCCATCTGTGCACTGGGGCCGTTAAGCACTCCCTGTGTAACTGCTTTACACCACTGCCTTACTGTTGCATCATGGCTGTGCTCTGGTTTGCCTCCATTATCCAGGAAATGGGGTGTTCTTGCATCTCACAGGGTCTCCTGTTTCCCTTGGACGTTTCCCTGCATCTAGAACTGCAGTGGTCATATGCCTTATTCTCACTGTGACAAAGCACTGCTGGTTTCTTAAATAACACCATTCCTGCCTTCAGAATACCTGCCTTCAGGCGTCTGTTTGAAGATACCTCTCCAGAGCCCTTTTGCTGTGGGAGGCATCTTCGAGGACGGGTTCATCTGTGATGGACATGCTTTCCCAAACACACTGATACTACTTAGAATCAGCCCTCAAAAGTTAAAAAAAAACAAACCAGTGCAAATCTTAATCCTAAACTGGAACTCTGGTGGCTCTAGGGATAGTGAAAAAAAAGCTAAGCATTGTGGCTGATTTCTCATGAGGAATGTGAAGCCAAGTCAGTGCAGTTCAGCTGTTAGCTCAGCAGGAAATCAGCATGGTTCTGTTACTCACAGGACTGCTATTTTTCGTTTGTCTGGTATGCCTTTTCCACTCATCTGCAGTCTGCTGCGTGTGACTGTGTGGTAAGTCAATGTACTGGCTGTCCACCACAGTTTTGTGAGGCTGCAATCTCAATCCTGGCTGCTCCCATGCTAATTGCTAGTAATGTTTGGAGGCAGGATTTCCATATGCACATGGCAGGTTTCTGGCTCTAAAGACAGCAAACCCTATCAGTGCTGGTTGAGTGTCAGGGAAGAGTGCGTGGTTCTGCACAGAACTGCTGAACTGTTTTGGAAGAAACTTGTTTAGTCGCAACTTGCTGATTAAGCCTGAAATTCAGGTTGTGTAGCTGTACTGCTGTTCAAAATATGCTAACTACCTTTGCTTGGCTGAGAGAATGAGTTGCCTGGTGTAGATAGGAACAATATTTTACTTCTTTTTTCTCTGTCCTTGCTCCAGAGCAATTGTGGTTTTTCACAATTTATTGCATGGAAATGAAATGGAAGACTTGAGCTCGAGGACTAAATAACTTTCTCAGGAGCATGTAGGAAAGTGAGAAGATGAGACCGATTCCTCCAATTCAAGCATAGTGTTTGGTTTGGGCTTCCCTTTCTTTGCTGGTTTTGTGCAACCTATTAATTATCTTGTCTGAAAACTAGGAGGGGACACTTGCTGTATCTCAGAGGAAGGCTGCGAAGCATCATTCTCTGTGAGTGTTGCTGTGTTTGTAGGCATAGGAACAGCCTTCTGGGAAAGAAAAGCAATACTTGTGGACTTGTGCTTTTTATTTTTTTGTAAGCTAAAAGTTCTCCCAATGGAAAAGCTCTGAACGAAACGAGGATAGAATGCTCTTCTTGATTTTACAGGACAGAGTTTTATATAGGCGTTGTTCCTTTAATTTGGGAAATCCTTTCGTTCAAGTTGCTTTCCAAGCTGCGCTCCTAGTGCATGTTTCTGTTTCAATTAATGGTTTTTATTAGGTTTGGAGCTCATTATGTAAGTGAATTTTAGGGAAGATTAACATTTGCTTTGAACAGAATAGCTGCTGGGCATTCTCTTTTTGTGGCTGTAATGTGATGCTGTTTAGAAAAACATTCTGCATTGTGTTTTTAAATGGCTGATGGATTTTAGTGTCCCTGTGGCAGAAAATGAAATATTTGAAAAATATTTTTCATGCAAGAAAATACATGCAGATGGATGTTTTAAAATGTGGGAGCTCTTGTGTTCTTTCAAAAGCAATGCAGAAACACCACATCTTTCAGTTGGTGGTTATTAAATTCTGCAAGTTTTGCTTTCTCCTTCTGGAAGAGTCTTTTCTAGTAAGAAGCATGCATTTAGAAGCAGTTGACACACCACAGCCTCTTAAACATGTCAGGTTTCCCCTCAGAGGAGTACAAGTGGAATTCAGCTGTGCAGTGGCACTGTAACCTCACTGATGAAGTCAGTCAGGGTTCGTGGCTTCATGCAGTTCTTTTTTCACAGAGGTTGAGAAGTGGTGGACTTGGCTAACAGCCACACCAGGCAGTGGTGCAGTGTGCGTTTTGATAGTTGGAAGAGATGGTTCTTTTGCAGAGCTGCAACTCATTTTTTCTCGTACGAGGAAGAGGTCTGGGGCTGCAGTATAGCTCTTTGTTTGACAAATGAAGCAGAAAATGATGTTCTGCAGCAGCAGTTGTTTCCCACAGTGCCACCACCTCTGCAGGTGTTTCTTGCCTGAATGTGTGCAGTAATGTATCTCTGTCTGCTCTTGTATTTGATTTAGTCCCTTTCCGCCTCAGTCTGTGGGACTAATGCCTAACCCTTATTTGAGTACCTTCTTGTAATTCATCGAAAATAGCCTGTGGGATTTGTAAAGTGGAAGAGCACAGCTTGAGCACAGTTTTAAGAGAACTGAACCCTGAGGCTCATCCACAGTTTGGCTGTACGTGCTGAACTTGCTTTTATAAATAATGTGCATGCGGAAAGGAATTAATTGGAAAGACTGTGTGGGTCTTTCTATATAGATTACCTAATCCTAATAAAATGCCAGAAGAAAATGTTGGCAAAGAGGGGATATTTGAGTGACTGGCGTTATCTGCTATCTGCGTGGTATTTTTGCCTTCTCTCTTGGCTGCACATTTTGGAAGAATCCATCTTGTTGTGTGGTAATTATATAGTTTTGAGTGCCATTAATCTGAGGATCATATCCTTACAAGGCAGAGCATTGCAGAGATAAGGAAAACTAAGTGGCTTCTGTAAGGTCCTTCAGCCCTCCTGGAAGGGCTGTGTGAGCCCCTGCCCCTGATCCACACCTTGGCTGCATGCCCACAGCTGCTGCCTAATGCCCACACCAGGTACCTCCTTGTTAGGAGGGCAGTTTGTTGCAGAGAGACAGCTGAAATGGGGAGGTGAAGGGTCAGAGCAACTCCCTCAGTCAGGTGGTGAATTGCCTTGGTGCATCTGGTCCTGAATGAGGAGGGAAATGACAAAAAAAGGGGGAAAAAACGAACAAACAAAACCCCCTAGCTTGCTCTCTATTCCTTCTCTTTGTTAGGTGATTTCTTGGGGAGCTCCTTGAACTGCAGATGGCAGCACATCATGCTTCTTTGCTTCAAGAGGGAAGGAGAATAAGTACTGATGATCCTCCTTCCCCATGGAGTACTTCTGCCTTTACCTGTTATGGCAGTTTGTTTCTTGGCAATGACAGATGTGCAAAGAAAAGGAAAGGGAAGCTAAAAAACCTGGCTAATATGAGAATGTTCAAGGGTGATCAAAACAAAATTCCTAAGAACTGAGTGCTCCCTGTGATATATCCATGGCCAGATTTTTAGGCATCTGCAGAAATAGTATACAGAGTCATGTTGGTGTCTGGGTTTGTCTGTAGTGCAGAAGCAAGCTAGGTTTAAAACCAGTTGTCTGAACTGTGGTCAGTGTTTCTGTCAGGAATTCATTTATAGCTTTCATGTGGTCAGTCATATATTCCTGCTCCTAGATGTACAGTGACGTGCATGGCATTTCCAGCTCTGCATTTGCACCGAGGAGCACTCTGGAAATAGGCATCTCCTTAGGGATCCACACTGCCTGTTCTCTTAAAGCTGTTCAAACAGAACACAAAGGGCTTGATGGCTCTTAGTGCCTATCAGTTCCTCCCAGCCTCAGCACAGCTGCAGCAGTGTACTGCCCCTATATTGTTACTGGCACGGGACGCTTTGGGTTATAGCTCCTCACTCTGTCTTGGCTTTGTACTATTTCATCAGGTAAGAGCCCCTTAATGTTTCTCAAATCAAGTTAAATCAACCACTTTTCACTGTGAGATTCCCTCATAATTAACAAATTCCTTTTGAGAGCAATGCTTTTTTTCCCCTTTGTTTTTGTTTTGAAGTTGGTCATGCTGTGCTTTTTGAGCTTCAGCAGTCAGTGCCAGACAAAGACAGATCACAGTGTGTGTGACTGTTGAGGGATGGTTCCAGCACAAGTGGCCAAGGAGCAGGAAAACCAGTGTGTAATGTGATGAATGAGTATGCTAATTAAGGACAGCAGTGACAATCCCTGATTGTGTGAGGGCTGTACCTTTTGTTGGGATGTGTGCATGTACCTTTTTTTTTTTTTTTTGAAGCTTTACAGAATAGGTGAAGAGCTTTCTTCCTACTTTTGGAAGGATGCCTCAACTGTATCAAACTGAAGGTTCCTCTGGCTCCAGCCAATAGTGACAGCTGTTGAAAATGGATGGCCAGGATTATGGACAAAACCAGGGACGCTTCCAGGAGGTTATTCTTTCAGCTTCCAGAAGTTTTATTTGCCCACATTATCATTTCTTAAAATGCTGTTATGTACTTGTGGTCTTGTTCTTTCCCTTAGTTTTTCTCAAGTCTTCTGTAGCCCTTCTGGGACTGAAGAAATGGAGGAATACTGTGAGTTTGAGCAGTGGGGTCATGGTGGATAGAGTCAGCAGTATTATGTCCCTCACTGTATTCTGTCAGATTTTCTTTCTAGATTGCTTGCATTCAGTCTCCTTTTGTATGCTCAGGGAGGTGAGTAATATTGTCAGAAAAATTGTATAAGCCAAGATAGCGTGTAGTGGTCAGCCCTGAGCCTGCTACCATGTCAGTAGAGTTTGAATTGTTCTTTTCCCTTGTGTGCATCACATCTGCTACTCTAATGCTTGGACTCACTAAGTTCTGCAGTTTTTCATAATCTGCTTTCTGTCATTATCCCATTGCCTCTGTGTCATTTTGAGTTAGTTGAACAGCAGAGGTTTAGCTCGTAGCCCTCTTGTGAAACCACTGTGTGTTCCTGCCCTCTGATTCTTAACTGCTAGTCACTTGTTGCTGATGCAAGCCCATCTACTGGCTTTTTCTTCTGCTAGTTGAATGCCTTTGGGAAAGCTAAATCTGCATCAGCTGAAAGGTCCTTAACTACTCACTGATTGTTGCCTTCATAGAACTCCGGCAGTGTATTCAGCAGGACATCTTCATACAGCTACTGTTGCTTCTTCCCAAGCAATACTGGTTATCATCGTGGCCCTTAATTGTGTTCTTTATTACAGTTTTGACTACTCAGTGCAGAGCTGAGGCTTGCTGGTCAGAACCTGTTTTTATAATAATTTTATCTTCCTTTCCTCAGTATTTCACAGTTCTGTAGTGCCTGTCTTGTAGCTGTCAGGAAAAATTTGCTGGTGTGAAGGAATATGAATTGGAGCATTTCTGAGAGTTAAATAGTCCATGCTGCACACATTGCTGCTCACCAGGTTGCATTATCTCTGCCTGCCCACTGCTGCTTAGAGATTTGAGACTCCTATCTCCAAATTCCTGTTTCATTCAGGAGTCAAGTGACTCAGAGTATTTACTAATTCATAGCGCGCTTGGTGGCTCATAAAAAATGGATGGGTGAGTTGGAGTCTTGGTGTAGTGGGGATGGCTATTTATCTGTTTTGCTTTTGTTAATCTCCAAGAGGACACTACTGGCCTACTACAGTCTCAACTTTGAATTTCCTCTTTTCCTTTAGTAGTAGTTCCCGTAGGTCCAAACAGGGAAGCATAAAGAAGTTTTTCCCATTACCTTCTTCCTTTTTAATTTGCTGATTAAAGTGCTCCAGTCTCTGCTGCCCTCTATTAGCCTTAGGCTTGGTTAAAAATCTTGCTCTCAGAGACAGCAGCAGTTTCTGGAACCAAACAGGTGAACGCGCTGAGTAGCACAGTGTGTTATTCTCAGTTGTTTTCTTCTTTTCAGATACCCAAATTAGGTTTGTCAAATCGGTGTTGTGGTACCACGGCTATGGCAGGCCAGAACTTTATCAGCTCCCCTCGGATGGCTCAGCAGGAAGTCGAGAGCTGCTGCTGGCATTTTCCTGGCTGCTGCACAGGGTGAACCTCTTGGAACGGCTTTTGGCTCGGAACAGAGTGAAAACAGGGGATGAAACCTCTGTGTGCATGGTGAGCATGCTCGTGTCCTTCCGCCTCATCCATCCGTGCTATCACTAGTGTACTGCACACTGGGGGGTATCTTGGGAACTTGACAAGTAAATACCCTGGCTTAAAAGAAATAAAAATACTGGAGCCTGTTTACTTTCCCTTCCCTAAACTTTGTGCAGGTGATTTGAGTTCCCTCTTTTTCTCAAACTCTCTTCCCTACATGAGTGCTGTGATTTTGGTTTCTTGCAGTATAGATGAGATCAGTGTGGAGGAATGGAGGTAAGTGAATGTTGTTGGTCTCTGTTGCCAGACAGTAGGCAAACAGGTTATTTCTGAAGTCTGGGGCTGTTGGCATTGGGTGGAACAAGTAATCCTAAGGCAAACAGTATTAAAAAGCATCAAGATCTCAAATGGCAGCTGCTATTGTTGGGGTAACTAATGGCCTTTTAGCTTCCTTAAGAGGTTGATGAGATATGCTTGTGTTTCCATAAATAAAAAGATATTAGCGTATGGAAAGCCTGCTCTGAAGTAGGCTCAGGATAACTGTGTCTCTACTTTGGCTACAATGTACATGATCAGGGAGGAGGAAAAAAAAAAGCAAAAAACCCAAGCCCGCAGCCTCATAGAAGTAGTATTATCAAATTTTATAATTTTACACCTGTTCCTTGTGTTTAAGAGCATGTATTACTATACAGACATTTGCTTTGGTATATAAACTGAGGAGCCGAGAAGCAAATGTGGTGCATTTTTCCATGTTTTTACTGTCTCTGCTCTTGACATAGTGGAACACAGACTGAGTTTATGCTGATCCCCTCAGTGTGTTAACGTGGTTGAGGTCCCTCTAGATGGATGTAAATTTGTTCTAAGTCATCTTCATCTATTAGATGTTAATTGCTGGTAAGTCTGGTTCTGAATGATAAGCTCACAGAACTGTCTCATTCCTTGGCAAAGGACAGTGTAGGTGATGAGTCCCACCTGCTTGTGTCTGGTAATGTTTAAGACCTTGTGTTCTACATGCCCATGTAGATGTGCTCCCCTAGGCTGCGGACTGCATCTTTTCAGTGTTAGTTAGGGGCAGTTCAGTTACAGCTCTTAGTGGGGCTGGCCAGCCTGCCAGGAACAGAACCTCTGCTCCCGAGTGGAGGATTTACCACCTGAATTCCATCCAGCACTTGCTCCTGTTGAGAACCTGCAGATCTATCTGTTTGCTTTCTTTCTACCCAAAGCCCTACTTCACAAGGGAATTTAGAAGGTGAGAATCAAGCTGGAGCCCAAGCCTTGAGACCCAATCTACACCAGGAAATCTACTAGTAAGGCAACAGTCTTTGTGTTTCCCTGCTGTGGCGATAAACTTGTGACTAATGGCAGGGAGTTGAGGAAGTTACACTGTAGGTGCAGTATCCGCAAAAGGAATTCAGTGGAAAGCAATTAAAAGGGAAGAGTTGCCTTTATATCATCATTGTGAGAAAACAGACTGCACTTGTACACTGCCATTGGTTGCTTCACAAAAAAGGGAGCGGTGGTGCACTCTGGTGATCAAAAGGGCACCTCCAGACCATAGGAGAAAGACACTCGTGGTGAATGTTTTACTTTGAGCATCTCGGTTCTGTTTTGGTTGTGTGGTAGTAGACTTTTTTTTTTCTTTTAGCACATGATTTCTATCACAAAAGAGTGATGACTGTAGTGTAGTAGCGGCGTGAATTCAGGAGGTAGAAAAATGCCATATTATTTTCTCTGAAGGACTTATTTTTGCCTTGTCCAACATGAGATGAAAGAACTGTGGTGATACAACGTTATCTTGTATGTCCACACAGAGATACATGAACCATTTTGTTTACTGTTGTGCCTTTCATGTCAATTCTAATCTGCTCACCTGTGTTTCTCAAAAAGAACGCAATACGTGTTTCATATACATAACTGTCCTAAAACTGTTTGCAAAGGCTCACAAACCCAGCGAGGTTCTTAATAAGCCAGATATAAAGTTATATATATATATATATATATATATATATATTTATATTTATATATGGGAGTTGGAATTAGTGTATGTATGTAAAGATTGCACACTTTAATGACCACATTTCTTGTTTGGTGTTCATCTAGAAAGTTTTCATCATGAAACTTATGAGTAATAAAACAAATAAATGCAGTTGGTCTTAAGGAAGAAATGTTAGATTGTAATTGTGGTCCTCTTTGTGGTTCTGTACCACAAAGAAAAGAATTTCCAGGGAGAGATCTTATCATGGAGCTGATCAGCGAGGCATTACAAAACCAATACATCTGAGCAGTAAGACCCAAGCAAGTTAGGACTTAAAAGTGCGCAGTTAAGGAAATAAGAATGGGTGTGAAGGAAATGGTAGGTGGTTCAACTCCTTGTACACAACTCAGTGGACCCTGTTGTTTGCATAAAAGTGTGATAATCATTGTAGTGTTATTTTATGGAGTATCTTCATCATCAATCAGTATCTTCTCATGATGAGAGTATCTTCTCATCAATCAGAATGATGTTTTAGTTCCTAAAATTATAGTGAACAACAAGAGGTGAGATTGAAAGTTTGTTACCAGGCGTCTTGTGGGTTAAAGTACAGCCTAAACAATTGAAGTGCTGGCGCTTTGACTCTGTGCATGGTAAATAACAGGCTTTTTTCTGATACTTAAGCTGAAGTGTTGGAAGATACATAACAGATGGTACAGACATTTCTAAGCATGTCAGAGATGTAGTCTCTGCAGTTGTAATTCTCTCATTTGAATAAATGGAAGAAAAAGGCAGGGCTACTTGAAAAAACATACTTAGAGAAAGATCATAAAAGAGCATTTCTTTCTCTTTCTTCTTCATTTAAAGCAAGTGAAGTTCACAGCTGAGAAAGAGCCTGAAAAACGTTCCGTCACACAGAGCCTTTTTTAAACATACTATAAACAATTGAAAATATTTTCTTGAAAATGTTGCAAAACAACAATCCATGAAATACTATTTGGTTCCGTGCACTGCTGAGATCTCTGCCAAAATCAGCAAAGCATGAAAGCCAGCGCTTACTAACAGAGCACATCTTTTGATCTATTAGAATAAATGTGAAGAAAGCCCCCCACCTCTGTGTCTTCATCTAAAAAAATGGAACCTGAAGAGCTGCAGCATAGCAGTAGCTCAAAGGGATGCGTGTGTGGTTTGCTGTTAAAATGCTGTTGGAGATCCACAAACGTGGACTGTTGTGTGAAGGGTCTGTTGTATGAAGAGGAGAGAATGCAGCTAATCCCTAAATTAAGTGTGCAGAGATGTTCTGACCATTCTTTCAGGCTGTATTTGAAACATAGCCTACCAGCAATGAAATTGCTGATAGTGTGCCAAATACCCAACAAATCAAGGGCCAATTAAATTAATTCATTTCATTCCAGATTACCACTCTATGGCCTTTTCTTCTCCACTGTTCCTTAGCAACATGCTTTTTTTCTCTCCTGCAAATTGAACACTTCCATCTGAAGGATTTCAGCCAGTTATTTATAGAGGGACAAGGGTATGCTTGACACATGATGGACGTGGAGCTCCACTGTTGCAAGGAATTCAGAGCCTTAAGATCCTGAGCTAGGAAAAAGCATTCAACAAGCCTAATTTTACACACGCTTACATCTTCTGAGTCAAAGGTTAAGTGATATCTGAAAGTATTAGCTACGTGGTGGTAAAAGTATGATGAAAGGCTTGGGGTAGTAGGAGGTAGTGCTTAATGTATCTAATGTAATTAAAAAATAAAAATAATCTTGGAGTAGTTGTTGGCAAGGACGGATATGTTGGCACCTTGGGTGATCGTACGGGCTGACTGCTTGGATGTGTTAGGAGAATCCTTCAAGGCACCTTGTCTTATGTGGCCTCCAGTGCATTTCCCTTGCAAGGTTGGTGCTGCAGGCTGTTGTGCCATGGTCTGGGATGCTTGCTGTGGGCTGCAGCAACCTGCATTGCTGGGGGAGCTGCTGCCCTCTGCAGCCTTCTGTCCATGCCTCTCCTCCAGGTTATGAATCTTAGAGAAGGGGTGGAGGAAACAGTGAGGAGAGCTGCCTGAAGCCCTCATTGCTGTACAGGAGAGGGAGGAAGGGCAGGTAGTGTATGCTGGGCTCTGGCCTGTGGTTGCTGTAGTTGTTCATTCTGTGAATTGATAGTCCTGCTTTGTCAGCATGTTGGTGACAGCAGAGGCGATCAGTGGAAGCTCAAATCTTGCACTAATCAACTCTAGAAAAAGTAAAACAATTAGAGGAAATCACTAATTGTGTTGGTCCTGTAAAGACTGGAGTACAGCCTGAATTGGAGGCTCACATTGATTTACGATGCGTCTGTTTTGGAATTCTAGCCTATTGTTTTTGCTTTAAAGCACTGGATGATTAGTTGTTAGACATTGTCTTGAAAGGCTTTTTACACTCTCTGTGGGTTTCTGTCTCAAATAAGTACCGCAGAGATGTTGAATTTAGCATCTTTTGTTGCTTTGGGTGACTTGAGGAATAATCTTGAGTGCTGTTCATTGATTCCACATGGAAATCTTAGAGCACAAGGGAAAGTTTAAAAACAAAAAACAACCACATCTGAGTGATTCTTCCTTTTGCTTTCTTTCCTATAAAGTTGGTGGATTTTCTGGTCTATCCCAAGGTGTTTATGAGATCTCACAACCAAACCCAGTGTTCCTCCAGCAGCCACCATGTCTCCTTAATTGAGACTCTTGAGTTCTGGAGGTATGGGTTCCTCCATGAAATCAGAGTTCCTGTATCCTTTGGAGCAACTCTGCTAGTTACACTGAGTCTCTGTTGCTTAACTGTTTATGCTTGTAGCCTGCTGACATGTCACTGACAAAAGCTAGTAGAACTGTGTGATCTTCACCCAAGAAGGAACAGGAGGAGGAGGATCTTGAGAGAAACTTGATGGGAGCATTGGCTGGCCACAGTTAATAGCAAAATAATTATAATAATAATAATAAAATATAGTGTTTATGAACCTTAAAGCAGGGTATGGAACCTTAAGAATGTGAGTTCTGTTGCTCTTTTTTTTTCATTGAACCTGTAGACTTGGAGAATTCTCATGTTGTCTTTCCATTTATTTAAGAAGCAGATTATTGTTTGATATAAACTTGCTTTTTTAGCATATCAAGGCTTTTTCCAAATTTGCACAGTGGCTTGTACGGATAATAGCAATGCTCTGTGAGCAAGAGTTCCTTCTGTTCCTGGGAAAAATACTGCCTGTACTGGTATTGTTTCAGCAGCTGAAATTAATTTATGTGCCTAGTAATTTAATTATGTGTGAAGGCTGTTGAGTTTTTAGATAGGGGCAGTGATGTTACTTCCCTCATTATCACCAAGATACGGTGTATAAATACTTGTTCTTGGTTCTGCTAATTCCTTCTGTCTGCTTTTTGCCCTCTATGTGAAATTGGACTCTCCTCCCCTTTTGTGAATGCATAGTAATTAACAAACAGAGCTATTATGGCTATTGTAGCTGGAATTTGTGTATGTCTTTCTAGCTTGCCAAAGTGAACTTAGTTTCATTACTTGTAGTGTTTATTGGGAGAATGAAACTAAACATGTGTTCTGACTCTTGGGTTTGCAATTTGATTCCCCTTTTGTTTGTCACAGTCTAACTTGGCTCACTGGCTATTTCCATTATAGCATGAGCCTTCTGCCTGGTTGCTCATCTTGCTGTTGAAATGCCTTTCTCTTACAGAAATCTCATCCAGCACGGCTGTTCTTAAACCATATTGCTGTATCGAAGTGTGAAAGCAGTAGCCAAGCCTGATGCTACTCCCCAGCAGAAAAGCAGGAGGACACCTTTAGCACTAGTGTCAGTAAATATCAGTTTTCTGCTTTTTTCCCTTCTTAATGTATTACAATGTCATGGAGAGTAGGGAATTTTATTAACCTATTGATTCTTACTTGGAATCGTAATTACTTTCCAGATCTGTGCAGCCTGTATCAGCCTGTCGGCTTTCATTTTTTTGATTTGCCTCCCCTATTCCCTGTGCTTAGCACTTCTGCTTTATTCGACCTCTTGTCTTACTCAGAACTCTTACCATTTATCTGTTTTGCTACTACCACTGCCATATTACAGTAGCTGCTAATGAACACTCTTTTTAAGAGCCTGAAACCTAAATAGAGGGCACAGGATCCCTAATGGTTCTCCTGCAAAACTTCTCTCCTCTAATTTTTGCCAGAAAGCACTGGAAGACTTTTAGTTAATATTTATTATTGCTTGACACAGTGAATACACTCTTACGATTTTCTCAGACACTGTGTCAAGTTAAAACACTCTAAAAGCAATGTCTGAAATGATCAAAAAGACTTGTAATTTAGGCTTTTCGCAGCCATCATTTATTTAACTTGTTTCTTTGGGTAATGTCTGGATTTCAAATAAATACAAAATTACTTGTACCTGTGATGTTATGGCTGGTTTTGGATGGGGCTCTACCCTCAGTCACTGGAGTCATTTGAGGTTTCACAGTTGGAGCTTCCAATACTGAGTGAATACTGAGTGCAAATATGAAGGCATAGTGGTGCAGATGCACCAAGTGATGAAACCGAGTGATGTTAAAATGTTTCAGTGTCTCTCCTGCCCTCCGTTGGCAAGGAGTGGGCAGTGCCTTTTGATTTAAGTGGGAAAATCCTTCACCTCTGGTGTCCCACTTCTTAAGTGAAAAGGGTTCACTCTCATTGCAGGATCTTTGGAAAGAAATCACTTATTCCTCAGGAGATCCACATGGACGTACAAAGGAGAGCATGGCAGGCCTTCCTGCCTATGGCAGAGCTCTGCCTTACCTCTGGTCCAAGGCAGCTACTGTTTCTTCTTCTCTTTACCCCTTTCCTCCAGACTCCCTGCTGATGGATCACGTTGCATCTCTTTGTCTCACTGGATACCCCCTGTCAAGCTGCTTTCCCATAGTGGAGCTAAATGGATGTGAGCAAACAGGACTGCAGTTGCAGGCAGAGAAAGTGTAGTGCAAGACATTATCTGTACTGCAATTTGTTCAGCCCAGCAAAACGTGGCATTCTCCAAGTTAAGGTCTGCCTTGTCACGTGTTTGTGTTTGACTTCTTTCATCTGGATGCATAATGCAGTCATTTTGGGACTTGAAGTGTTACTTATAGAGTGACACCCTCGACCTTGTAGCTCCAAAGATGGGCAGTGCTGCTGTGCTGTGTTAAAGGCATAGCGCTTTTTCCCTCATGCAGAGCTTCTAAGCGAGGCCTTCTGAACAAGGAGGGCTGGAATGTGTGACTCGCTCTGGTGCCTCAGGCTTGTGGCTATTGCCAGGCAGGCTTGTTTGAACAAGGCAGCAAGAAGTAGGAGCTGTGCTCACATTTTGACTTCCCTCAGCATCTTCTTTTTCACTCTTTGCCAATGAGATACCAGCAGAGCTCTTGGGAGTGCCACAGAGAGGAGCAATTTTTATAAGAGACATTGAAATTTAAAAGCTGAAAGGTCTTGCAGAAACACAGCATTTTTCTTCTTTTTTTTCTTTAATCTTGCTTCCAAATATGCTATGAACATCACTTCTACTTTATGAGCACTTTCTTTTTAAATGGAAAACATGCTCTTCTGTGCTAATATCTGGATATTTAGTTGGCATGTTGGTTTCTTACAGCACCAATCTTTCCATGCACACGGCAGTCTGGATCCTTCTGTGTCTAGGAGGAGAGTTAATTAGCATTGTTGATGGAGCTCTTAATGAAAATAGTGTTGTCCCTTTCATATTCCTCTATTCAAATTGCTCCTTTTCACGTTTTCCCCTCCCACAGATAGATATATGACTGAATTAGGAAAGTGTGTCTGATAGTCTGGTATTTCTAGCTACAGTGCTTAAAAAAAAAACAAAAAAAAACCTACCTCTTTAAAGCTGTGTAATTACACTGGTTAACATATGTTATGTCACATACAAACCATTGTCTGAGTTATGAGCAGTTCAGAATGAGCTCTCAGTAGAAGCTTACAGGAGCGCTTTATTGCTGTGATTTATATGGCTGTTTTGCCTTTCGGAAGCCCTGCAGTGAGCAATCGAGAGGTGTTCCTTTGGGATGTGAGGCTGTGTATGTACTGTAGTTGAGATCTGAGAGTAAATAGTTTCTATCTAGGCACAGGTTACCTTTAGTGGAAGTGAATACCAGGGGGAGCACACATTAGAGGGTTTAGCTGACTGTTGCTTTCTGCTACACCACTCAAGGGTTGCTACCCACTAGGAATATGACTTGGTGCATGTATCCCTGTGCTAAGCGAGCTCCAACAAGGCTGTGTCTCTGTGGGAAGAGCAGTGAGCTGTGTCGTGGCTATCCAAATATGGAAGCAGAGATTTGGGCCTTGGGGGATTTGGAAGAAGTATGGGGAAAAGCTACAGCAGGCTGGGGCTGAACCAGAGCCTGCCACCGCCCTTCCCTTACCAACAGATGGCAGCTCATGGTTGCAAAAGAGCATCTCCCAGGGAAGCAGCCCTGCTGGAGCCCTGCTTTCACAGCAGTGCAGGCAGTGTGGGCCTGTTCCTTGGGTGCACCAGGCAGAATGAGGCAGTGCATTGTTTCTTCAGAGTGGTAACGACATTGGTGCGAGGGTATGTAAGCATTAAAGTGTCTGCATGAATTGGCAAGATGTTCAAGTGTGAGCAAGTTGCATGATGTGGGGTTTTCTTTGTTGTATGTTGTAAGGTCTCCCTTGAAACTGTATGGAATTTTGTTTAAAATACTTTTTGGAGTTTAATTTATTTGAGGCATATTTGTAGAGCACGGTCAGCCCCACAGTAGATCAGTAAATTCTCATATCTCAAATGGAGCTTGTAGTGCAAAAATGCTCCCTTCTCACCTTGCTGCTTGTGTTGTTCTTTGAACTACTTATATGGCAAAGTACTTGTCTAATTTATCTTCATCCACTGTGGGTAGAGTTGCTCCTAGTAAGATGGGATTGCTTTGTATCTCAGACCAAAAAGAAAAGCTTTATTCCTGCCATAAGCTGAAACTTCTTAACCTTTAGTTTCCCTCTGATCAAATCACATATAAGTTGTTTGCTCAGATACAAGGAATGTGAAATAACGTCAATATGTCCGCGTATCTTTTTCTCACCCTCCTTTCTTCCTCCCCTTGTTTGTTTCCTCCAAGTACTTTTATATATCTGGTGGCCTCTTTTAGTCCACTGTGCTTTATGACTCCGACTCACTGGCACCGAGTGCCTTTGCCATGAGAACCATTGGCTCTTTTTGTGTTTGCTGCCTTGTGTAACTACAAGTGCATTCACATGTTTTGGGAATGATCTGGCATCTTTTTTTTTTTTTTTTTCTTTTTTTTTCTCATAACAATTGGACATGAAATAGCCTGGGGAGGAATGCTCAGGGCAAAGCTTGTGGTGCTGGAGACTGAATTCTCATGACTGTATTTAGCTCTGACCAAACCTGAGGTGCATTTATACTTCATTCTAGCTTCTGCTTAACAGCTGTGCTAATCCCAGGTGCTCTGCTGAGTCTGTGTTGCCCAGTTGGAGAGGACTAGCTCTGGTGTCACCGGTTGGAAAAGATTCCAGCACTGCAGTGAGGTATGCATACATCCTAATGTTGCTTTTGTTCTGCAAGCCTGTGGTTCTGGAAGCAGAATCAAAGAGAAACATTAGCTAACTGTTCATAAGCAAAAAGCTTTTCTGATACGTGACTCTGAAGCTATCCCTTCCAGAGGTGGTGTGGAGCAGCCCAAGTGAGAGGAGGCTGTTGGGAGGTCTGGGTGGCTGCTGGGCTGCTCATCATGGCTTTGGTAAAAAGCATGCACTTCTTTGTGTCAGAAGTAAGTGTAGGTGTGTGCCCAAATCACTGCATAGATTAGATAAATTCACAGTTATATTTGAAGCTAAGACCCTAGCTTGAGTTGGTATTTTAGTGATTTTTCTCTCACTGGGAGAGCAGTAAATAGTCTTAGATGGTAGAGATGGCTCAGGAAATTGAGGTCACAGTATAATATGCAAGACCTTGTTTTGGTTTTTTTTTTTACCTTGTTTACTTTACGACAGGGTAAGTATTTCATAGCAAAAGTAAATTTTTTGTGCAGTTTGTGAAATAAATAATAGAGTTCCTGTTAAAAAATGCATTGACTCGCATCCTTATTTTAATATTAATAAGGCAGGTCGCTACAATAAAATTAGCTCTGCACGGTGTTTGTCATTTTGCTGCCAAAGCTATTGAGTCTAATGCCATTCCTTCCTGAAATGAATCCCCAGGAGATCAGTGTTTGTGCCATTCTCAAACCTCTAGTTCAGGGGAGCTGGAGTTGAACTGCAGATAATGGAAAATGAGTGTTTCAGTCTGGGAATCCCAGATATGAGAGTAGGACAGAGGCCTTTGACCTTGTGGCTCTCTGGCTGCTTGTTTGCAGCATTTTAGTGCTGTTTACATCTGTGTTTTCTCTGGTGTGCTACTAACACCCAGCCGCTTGGCTCATGTTTAGGGACAACGTGGTAACCGTATCTATACAGTGTCATAGTTCAGAATCCTTGCCTGATGGTGACAGGGCCACTGAAGCACGTAGGTGCTGTAGCTGGGCCTGCAGTGCCCAAGAACTCAATGCCTTTTGATTTTGGAGGAAAAAAGCTTGTGGCATCTGGGGAAAGAGAATGACATTGCACTTGACACAAAGGGGATAGTCTTTTTCCTTTTCTTTTGTTTTCTCTAAAGACACATCTGTGCCTTTAAAAGGAAAAGCCCTTTATGAACCCTGTGCTGCTGTGATTTATAGCACATATTTATCTGAGCCATGGAACAAAGGGAAAAAAAAAAAACATGTAATCTTGATACATTTTGTTGTGTGACCAGACCAGCACTTTTGTGCTTATAAATAATAGGAACGCTCATTGTATTAGAGGCACTGTCAACTGAAGCAGTAGGTTAAAGCAAGCATTAGGGGGTTGTTTGATCATTGTTACAGATACACATCTGCTGAAATCTGCATTTAAAGCAAGATTAATTAAGCTCTCTTCATTTTGCATTTTTGCAGTTTGCATTTTTAGTTTAGGATCCAAACTGGAATTATATTCAAGCTTTGCCTGCCAACTGAATTTTTAGAAGATTTTATTGAACGCTGATGTCTGTGAAGCAGGGGAGCACATATGTTTAAATACCGCTGAGGTCTATGGGTACAAATATCTGCTCAACTGTTTTCTTGAAAACAGTCATGTTTCAAGTAGACTTGAAATGTCTACTTTAAAGAAGAGTCTTGAGAATCCAACAGCTGGGAAGCGCTTCCTTAGCTGGACACTGCCAGTTCTGAAGCCCCAGGCTTTTGCAGGTCTGTGCTATTTCTACCTCTTACAACATGCTGTAGTCAAAATTTGGATTTATGGATTGTATTCACTGCGTGTACTTTCTGTAGGCTACGTGAAGCTGAGAGCTTTAACCACCCTTTAAGTGGTGTTACTGTCATCAGAGGTAAACCAGCCCATGTCTTCCTCCCATTTGCAGAGTCTTAGCTGAAAGCAGAGAGTCTGTTTGGAAATGGGAAGGATCTTTGTGCAAGAGGCTGGGGAAGGTGAGATTCCTTCTGTTCTCCTTGGGGAGGTGATACAGCAGAAATGTCTCACTTTTTGTGATTAGCCAAGGCAAAATTGCATCCAAAAGGTGAAGGTATTGTTACTTATTTTTTTGCAATTGCAGAAGGAAAATGGGACAAACTGGACAAGGGACACTCTTATTCTTCCTTCCAAATTACTCTGGAGAACAGTCAAAACAAGGCTGTGTGTGACAGTTGCCCCTCAGTCTTACTCTCACTATTACAGAGGCTGAAAATGTTCCTGCAGACTCCTGAGCAGTGTTAGCTGCGTGGTTTTTTCTTTATCCCCATTCTGCAAGAAGAGAAATGCTAGATGGGTAAAAGAAAATAGCTGGGTAAGCAAAGGCCCGCAGTTTTGTCCCTATATAAGGCATTGGTTTATAAAATTGGGTCACTTAGTACAGCCTGCAGTGCTTTCAGAAAGATACTCGAGGAACTAAATCTGTTTTTTATGTTCTCTGACTTACTAGGACCTAGGCAAAATGTGATTTGTCCATCTGAATAGAGAGTATGCTTAGTGTCTCAGGATCAATCTGTGTCTTCCTGAGCATGGAAAATGAAAGACAGAAGAGAAAGACAGTCCATTTCATCTTAGCTGTGAACCTGGTATTTATTCCAGAGTGCTGAAGTTTGGGGAAATTTTTAGCTATTTGGCCTGTGTTCACTGCTGAGTGATTTGAAAATGTTGGAGTTATTTAAAATATGTTGGTGTTCTCTTCTGCTTTTAGTGTGAAGAGGATCTGTCTTACAGTGAGAAGGATACAACTGAGATGGCACCTGGGCTGGAGAACAGAGTCGATGTTCGATACCTTCAGTGGTTAAATGGGAAGCTGAGGTTCCAGTGGCGGAGTCTGCATGCTCAGCAGCAAGAGCAGTGCAAGCTTTTACATAAGGTAAATGATTCTTCTAACCCACTGTGGCGTTGTTTATTATTTAAAAGCCTTGTCAGCTAGTGCTAAATGTATAAATTATTCTTGTCTGCTAGTTCGGCATTTTCTCTAGTTAAAAGTGAATTACTCTAAATATAAATACCCCCACCTTTCCCCAGTGAGGCAGAACCATGAGAAAATGAAGTATGCACTGTGTTCGTAAGGTTGTAATTGCTGTATGAAAGTCTCCCTCACAGGTTGGCACATTAGTCACTTCCATAACCAGGTGGGCTGTCACCATTTGCCTCAGAAAATGTCTGGTAGAAGCATGACAGAGCGCTTGGCTCCCAAAGACAAGTAGTGACTCAAGTGTTAGTTCATCACAAGTGTGCACTCAAAATTCTGAGCGCAGATGTTGAAAGTCGTAGCAGCAAATTAAAATGCAGTTTCCCTTTCTGCAGTACTAGGGAGCATCTGAACAAAACCCCAAAAACAATTTTAAATCAGGAAATGTTCACTCTCTACCTGGCTGAGATTCCAGTTCTATTCCCATTTGTGTATGGTGGTTTTTTTGCCCATCTCAATGCAGATATCTGAGAAGCACTGTGCCTGCTTAAGATAAATGCATCCTGCATTCCCAAATTTGACAGCAGTGATGACTCTGGAGACAAGTTTAAAAAAAAAAAATAATAATAATAATAAAAAGTTGTAAAAATAGTTCTGAAAGTTATTCAGTAGCATTTTCTCGATCCACTCTTGCCTTCTTCTCCTTCTGTATGGAGCCACTTGCTATTGTGTGTAGAGGCTTGACAAATAATCTTTTCAAGACTCAGAACAGGTTTGAGAAATTTCTCCTCGAAGAAAGTGTATCAGCAAGTCGTAAGAATCAGAACAAGAGGGTTTTGAATGAAGATACCTTCTTTGCTTTAATCCTGTGTGTGACAGAGCAAGGCTGAAAACTATAATGAGGTTACATTTTGTTCTTTACATGAATTGATTGCCGGGGAAGATGTCTGATTGACAGCCCTAGGGAAAGATCAGGTGCTGCGTGTGCAGCATCTAAAATAACCTTTTGCTTCTCATTGCCCACTGTGAATGTGCTTTTCTGAACTGCAAAGGAAGATAGCAATTCACCTTAAGTGCAGGTGCAGTCCTTGGCTTTTGCACGGAGATTACAGACAGCCATGCTATTGGGAGAGGTGACTTAATGATGTAAAACTCCAATGAAGTGTTCTCCCCTTGATAAGCTACCTCTATTTGAGGTATGCTGATTTTTACAGAAGGTGAGGCAAATATTCCATAAGTCATCATCAGTGCTCTGATTTATCTGGTACTTGGCAGGAACAAATCATTAGGCAGTCTCGATACCTCAGCTTGCAGTTAATGAGAGCAAGGAAGAATTAAGAGCAGGTCAGAGCTGGGGCCTTGAGAACAGAGATCCTCTTGCTGTCCGGGATGAGATGAAGCGAGGTGCTGAATGGGCAACGTGCTTGAAGTGTTGACAGGGAAGATGATGACCTCCTGTGGGGATTGTATTTTGAAATAAACTTGGACTTTTTTTTCCCCTCTGGCTACTGGAGGAAAAATGTTCATTCACATTAAGACTAATGCAGTCAGAAAACAATTTGAGACAGGCTAGTTACTATGCAGTTTCCTGGACTGTGGTTTTCAGAGTCTGCAAGACTAAGCAGGAAAGGGAATGTTTCTCTGTTCAATCCAGTTTCCCCATGTTGCCATTACTGCCTTCTCAGTCATTGCTGGACTAGGTTGAAAGCAGTAAGCTGTGCTGCTGATAATTCTTACGTTCAGACTATGCTCTGTGGTATATGCAGAGGGCTGCCATCAACTGTCATCACAGATGCATACATCTAAGGATTGACTGAGGCCCAGCTCCTCCATTTGTGATCACACACTGATATTATGTGTGCTCAAATATGTATGTGCGACTGTGGGAGTTCTGTTCAGAGCTATAATAAAGTGCAGTGCTCTGATTTATATTTTAGTTTGAATTAAAAGCAAGAAAATTGAAAGGCAAAAGTGACTGGAAAGGACTTCATTGCAGTGCCACGTTAATGTTAACTTTTATGGCCAGACGAAACACAATGTGTGCAGTTGAACAGCTGCATAAACAACTATTTGTATTTTCTGACTCTTACAGAGAAGTGTTGTCCATGCTACTGCATTAACTTAGCTTTAAAACTTTTAAACGAATCTGCTTTGTCTTAAAAGACTGAGCTTACCCATATGACCTGTATGTGAGTTGTTGCTTTCCTCATGGAAACAGCAAACACAGTGTGCAGTAGGCTAATGAGTATTATGTTTTTCAGTTATACTGACAGATTTAGAGGACTTTTCTACAAAATGATAATTATGGTTTCTGCTCACTCTGTTTAATAACTTACCAGGTTATGTATCTCAACTGTGGAACAGCCTTATTTACTCTGATCACGAGCTATAGCTATTGCCAAGTAGTGGTGACTCTTCCACATATTTTGTTCTGTGACTCACACAAGCTCGTAAATACCATATTTTCTATTTGGGACTTTTGAGAAAAATGCATCACACTTGGAAAATATATTCCTACTTAGGAAATGACTGCTTTGCCATGCTATCTTATAAGCATGGGTATTTCTGCTGGAAACAAGAATCATACACAGAGGATCCTGCAAGAAGCGACCAAGATGGTGAAGGGCTGGCTAAGGCGGGCATGGCCACCAAGAAGAGGCTGAGGGAGCTGGACTTGTTTGGTCTGGTGGAGGAGGGTTATGTGCTCCCAGTAGTACCAAAAGACAAAGGGGGAGAGAGCTTCAGGTTGTAGTTGGGCAGGTTCTGGCAAGTTAGAAAAATCTTCTCTGGGGTGGCAGGCAGCATTGGAGCAGGTCAGCAGAGGGGGTGAATGACGTCCATCCTCAGAGGCTTGCAAAACGCGTACACATGTTGGCAGTAGTCCTTGTTAGAGCAAGGGGCCAGACTGAGGACCTTCAGAGGTCTTTTGTGTTTCTGTGACTTTGTGGAAAAAATAGAATATCGAATTGCTTGGGTGATCAGGGACGTGTACTTTCAGGTTACAAATGATGACTCACGTCGTAATGAAATAGTGCTGTATTGCCTGGAGAAAGTGAAAAGGAGTGGTAGGAGGGAGATGCAAGGTGAAATGGGCAAAAATAAATGACACTTCATTCTCTAAAGTACACAGATGATAGTTGAAATCCTCCTCTGCGTGATTTGGGTTCTGTGGGAGCCCTGTATACTGTCCTGTCTGCAGCCACTTGAGGCTGATGGTACAAAGTTCTGCAGTAAGCACTTTCAAGCAGTGGGGAGTGAAGCCTACCTGGAGGTAGAGCCAGTCTTGGTGGGAGCTGCTTGTTAGGTGCTCTGCCTGCTACTCTGCTTTGCCAGCCCTGCTGCTAGCTAGCTGCTTTTCAATGCCTCCCAGAGGCACGCAAAGCTCCCAGACACCTACGTGCCCCACTGTGGGAAGGAGACTTCCTCAGGGAAATCGTAACCTCTCTGTTGCTGAGGAGTTTTGCAGCCTGAGGCTGTGAGCTGTTGAATAACATTATAATAGCTTTTCAACATGGGCAGGTTTGCCTGCTTTGAAAGTCTAATACAGCAATACTAGCATAATTCCTTCCAAATTCTCAGTGGTACTTATTTACCTGATAGACATTGAAATACATCGAAGCATGAGGGATACATTACCATATTAAGGCACACCTCTTGGTTCCTTCTCTTCTATCCTTCCTCTCAAGTGCCAGTGGAATATCTGCCTGCCTGCCTTTTGATCCCTCTTGAATTCATAGGGGAGAGAAGCTGTTTTTTGTTAGGCCTTGAATTGCCACTTGACCTTAAAAAAAAAAAAAGTGAATGAGAAGCCTTGCATCGTTTCAGAAAAACAGTTTAAAATTGGCTTTTTTATTCCTCAGGTCTGTTAAATGCTATTATGCCACAATCAGCATGTAAAAAGAAATAGCAGAGTTTCTGCAAAGCTGATGGATTTCCTGTGGGTATTTTCAGCTGTCTTCTCTCCACTAAAGAGTAGGACAGAAATTACAAATGAAATAGGAGAGGGTTAGTCTGAATTCAGAGGTGAATTTTGTTAAGCATCTAACTGTGGACTGTGGGCATATTTTAGTAGGAATAAAATGATATTCAATGGAATTATGGACAATAGAAGAAGACTTTAATATAAATGGTATTATCTGATTGTGGCAAAATGGCAATAATGGTTCTAATGTGCTTGGAAAATTGTAAGAGCAGGAGCTGTGAATGCAAAGCAGGACTGAAGTACCTGCTATGAAAGGAGTGGGTTCTTGTGCCACCTTGAAGATCAGTAATATGAAATAGGTTGTGTTACACAGTGGGTTAGATTGGTGGTATCTGTGCATCCTGTGATGGGGTGAGGGGATGTGGACAAAGTCTTGATGTTCTGAACAGCAGAGGGCAGAGACTGATGCTGGATGATGACTTCATTATCAGTAATTTATGAGTGAGCTGAATTGTGGTTGTTGGATGTGTCTGTCTTGGCATGAGGAATCTGCTGTAAATGGCTACATTGGTAGTTTTGAGGTTTTTTTAGTATTTGAAAAGCTTTGTTTTCCTAATGTGACTCTGCCTTTAGATCCCAACAGATCTCTTGAATGTAAATGCATGTAAGCTGTGATCAAGTCCCCTTCTCATCCTCTTTCAGAGGAATTGGCCAGTTTATCTTTTTGCAGGTTGGCTGAACTCAAGGGCATTTAGGAGTTGGTCCTGGATGCTTCCCAAGGTGTGAAGGCTGTGCCTGTACTCTCAGGCAGAGGAGGCTGTGTAAGGTTCAATCAGACCTGCCTCCTCTTTATCTGTTTGTCTCCATACAGCAACAGCTACACGTGCCCTCTGCCTCTCACCGTTCACCTGTAACTTTTGTCTTGGTAGTCTTTCTCCCTTTAGCCTTGCTTCATCTTTAGTCAGAACGTGATTTTTCAATAACAGCTTGTAAAAATATACATACTGGATTGTGCCAGCATCCATCTATTCTAGTCTTGGAGGAACACTTTATTCCTCTGTTGCTATAGCTTTGCAGTATTTGTTTTGAGCTTCAGCGGGTAGCGTGGCTGCAGCATACCTTTGAAGAGGGCTTGAAATTCACCCTGGTGCTGTGGCCCAAAGGTTTTGCTGCTGTGGTTACATGGGAAGGCAGCCGGGAGAGCCATGGTGAGCAGAAAGGAAGGACGTTGTGTGGGGAGGTGCTTTTTTATTTTTAAACTTGCATAGCTTTGCACATGTGACAGATGGTTGTCACTGGGAGTGAGTTTGGGGAAAGGAATGCTAAAATATTCCCAGGTTTCAGAGAAGGGTTGATAATTGCCCGGTGCCTGTCAGCTTTAAAACAGTTGTCAAATACCCAAGTGTATGATAAAGTTCATATTAGAATAAAGGAAAAAAAGCAGGAAACATTCTCTGTCTTCTGGCAGAAATATTAATGAAATATGAGCGATTCTCTGACAAATGTGCACTGCTATCTTGTTTGGCAGCTGCAGTTATTACAGTAACAAAGGGATCAGCTCTGAATAGGACGAATTGCTTTTTATTGTTCCCTTGACTAAGTTGGGAAGCTTCTTCATCAAATAATTGATGATACCATCACCAGTGCAGCTGGGACAAGGTCCCAGTAAGAGAAAGCCAAGAATACATAGCAGCAGTACAGAAACTTGCTGTAACTTGGTAGCTTGTTCTGCTCTAAAGGAAGAAATCAGCAGTCATTCTGAGGGCATCCTTTACCTCTGTTAAGACTTGTACTATCTGTGAAAATGTTTTTTTCTCTCACGTTATGTATACGATTATGTACAGAGTAAAGAAAGAGACTGAGATGTGAAAAGAGAGTAAATTGTTCACTTTTACTGCGGTAGCAGCAGAGGCATGTGCTCATGGTAACAGTACTGGATGGCCCATTTTGTGGGTGTGTGGCCATGGTTTCCTGTAGACTCTTCTACAAAAGTCTGTTGTATTGGTTGTTGTAGTTACTTCTGTACTTGCCATTGGCATTGGGCTTGTAACCACTGGTTCACATCGCTGTTGCATCCATGCAAGCTGTTGGATGGCAGCTAAGGGTGTTGTTAATTATCTGGTCCTTACAATTACAAATGTCTTTTACTTTAATCTATTCCAGATCCATTTGTTCACTAGTGGCTCTCATACGGACCGGACCCTTGGACATTTTTCTGTCACAGAAACAGATCTTGTCAGACATCCAGAGAACTACAACCAGGTAAGGATTGTTCTGTAATCCTTAGATGCTCAGGATGCTTTAGACAAACATTGGTCAGCAAAAGCCTGCATTTCTTAAAACGTTTTTAACCATTTCTAGCAGAAATAAAGGCTTGTATTGCAGAACTATCTGTCTGTATCCTCCTTTATAACTTGTACCCACCAAAAATTTTTTTCTCATTTGGAAAAGCATAGGAGATGTATTGCTCTGGGTTTTCTAAAAGCTGGTAGACAGGAAGTGGGGAGAGACCTGACCAAAATTACCAGTGAAGAAAAGGCTTTTAGAATAAATCTGATATAGAACAGCAGGCTGACTTCTGCTGCTTGCTGCCAGTAACCGTGCTGGGGGGCACCTGGGCAATGTGTCTGTGTCTGACCTTGCATGAACGAGCTGTTGTAATACAAGGAGATCTGATTTCTCTCTCCAGGAGAACCAAAGCAGATCTGATGCTAGGATTCATTTCACTGCCAGAAATTGTCCAAGCAGATTACCTTTTTGGTTGGTAGCATGGCTTATTGTCTGACCGATTTTAGAATCTAGGAGTCAGAAAATGGTTTATGTTGGAAGGGACCTTGAGAGATCACCCAGTGCAACCCCACTGTTTAAGCAGGGTCACCTAGAGCCAGCTGCCCAGAACCACCTCCAGATGACTTTTGAGTACCTCCAGGGTTGGAGATTCCATGACTCTTTGTGACCTGGCCCTGTGCTCACACAGCAAAATAGTTTTTATTTCTGTGTTCAAACAGAACCTCCTGGGGCAGCATCATTTTTCCTAGTGTACTGTTTACCTGTAAGTATATTTTTTTGCTGTTCTCAAATATTCCATTACCACAGACATTTCAATTTATTCTTTGAAGTAGCACAATTCGCCTGTTTTAATACAATGTAATACATTTGTTTTACGTATTAGTTGATAGAAGTTCTTCATGTATGTAACTGAAATCAGATTGAAATTTTAAGCTTGGCTCTCATGAGGTCATTATTTTGCAACTTTCTGCAGTCTATTCAGATCTGTTTGCTCAAGGAAGAAATTCTTTCTGCTGCTACTTTTAAGAGTAGAAACGGGCATTGTAAATATTGCACAGAAAGAAGTTCTGGAAAGTAAATCTGAAGGTGGGAGATAGTCTCATGTTCAAACCCACTAAAGTAAAGGGCACGTTAATCTTTCATTACTGAGAATTCCTTGGATGAACGGTTTGCGTCCAGCCTCTTGATGAGGTTCAGCTGCTTAGAACACTTTCCTGGAAAGCCATTGTAGAGCAGGTGGCTTGAGATTGCTTTCTCATTTCTGCTTCACGGTCCCTTTCCTAAGGTTTGTCCAGCAGCTCAGAACAGATAGCAGAACAGTCCTCTGAAGCCCATACTTTACAGTCTCTTGAGCCTAGCAAAAGTCCAGGAAGGTCTGGTAAGCTGGTATGAGAAGCTCCTACACTGTGTGAAAGGACTTAGCAACTACTTTTTTGCAAAGCCTTATCCTGAAATTGTCACTAATCTCTTAGACTATAGCATAATGACACTGCTATAAAGCCCATTTGGGTTTGGCAACACTATTAAATAATCATTCCAGAAATCTTTCTTGCATGCTGTTTGCTTTCCCGGGTCAGAATCATAAATCTAGAAGTGGGAGATGATCCCATTTAAGAGGTTGGTCTCATACCTGGAGTTGCACTCACTATGGCTGCTTCAGGTGCACTATTCAGTGCAGGCTCAGGGTAAAATGGAAAGAATCTGTGTTTGTTTCAAACAGGGCGCTGCAGTCAAGAAGCAACAAAGCTACTCTCAAAATGTTAGTTCTAATCTGTTAAGGTTTAATTCTACCGTTCCTAGGTTTAAGCAACAACTAAATAAACTGAGGTATACTCCTTTTAAACAGATGATCACTGAGGGACAGATGCAGAGTAACAGCAGATGCTTTCTTCAAATCAGTTGTGGATGGCCAGGCTCCATTTCCAGCTTCTGTTTCTCTAGCAGCTGTAATCCCAAACAGGTTCCAGCTCCAGCGCTGGATTGTTTGAGCTGCCTTCCTGGTTTTTGTCTCTCCTTACCCCTATTTCCCATAAACAGCTTCCAGAACTCAGATGCTCGGTATATATGATGAGTCCCATATAACAAAGTGGCACGGACTTGAAAAGGCAAGGGTACTGCAAGTGCCAGTGCTCCAGATGGGTATAATACTCAGTATGCAAAGTGGTGCTTCTTTGGAAAACATAGTAAAAAGCCTAATTTTCAGATATATTCGTAAGATTAAGTGAATTATGCATATTTAATAGCTTGGTTTCCAATATTGGTGCAGATGGCAGTGCTCTGCCAAATGTTTTTTTTTTCCAAAAACTGTGAACTAGCTTTTTCTCTTTGAGTAATATGACATTTCTGTTAATGTCACCTCAAATAATATCCTGCTGCGTGGATCGATAAAAAGAGCAAGCATGAGAATTTCTTACTGTGATGCACCCATAGTTGGTGGATGGCACTGTAAATTCCTTCTTGTGTTGGGCATCTTTCAAAGGGTGGAAATGTAAAGCGGATCGAAGTGTCGAAATGAGCCATCACAGAAAGGACATCGGGCTGGTTTTATTGAAGCCACGAGAACATTTTCATCCATAATCTCTTCAGATAAGTTGCTCTGACCTGCAATAAAACACGAGATGTTTCTTCTGACAGGGAAAGTGTGCCAGGATACAGAGCTGGGAAGTTAAACTTCAGTTTATGAAATGGAAGAGTTGCACTGCCTCTTTTCTATAGCAGTTGCACATTCACTTGTTTAAGCGTTCTTTCCCTTGGATTTCTGACAATAAAACTCTTTAGTGTGCTTTTTATGTACAGGGATTTTACTGGACATTATTATTCTTTTATCATCGTAAAAGCTTTTGTCAGATTCATAGAGCTGGACGTGCTCCAAGTGTAATAGTTTTAATTACGTTTTTCCTTAGTGAGGCGTAATGGAAATCCCAACCTCCCTACAGCTCAGCTGGGCCGTGCAGTCTGTGTGTGCTGCCATGGGTCATGCCTTGCTCGCTTCCTGCACTGCCAGAGGTGCTGGGGAAAGGGAAGTGATGTTATTTCAGCTGGCATTCCATTTCCAGGAGATGTGTGTTCGCACCTGCTGGCTCTTAACCTCCACATGACGTGGGACAGATGGGGGAAATTTTCATACCAGTGAGAATAATGTAATCCCATTCTTGTTTATGAAGGCCATTTACCTTAATTCTGCATTGCAGTGTCACCAGCTCTGATATTTTACCTTGAGCCTGAAAAATGTATGTTGCCCTTCAGAGTCATTAAATTAACTTTCTCATCAAGCTGTGAGCATATATAGAGATCAATGAACTCTGAAACAAAGAAGTCTATTCCATCGGTTCCTTCTTTTATACTCCTTTATGTGTGGAATTCAGCCTTACTTGTTTTGTGATTAGCAAAGATTAAAAGCTGCAGTCAGGACTCAGGTCCTGGGTACAATGCAGGCTGTGCTGGGGAGGTCATGGAAATACTAATGGGTGAAAAAGGCACCCTTAGATGCCAGTGGATCAATTTACTGTCTGTGACGGCAAGTGAATAACGTGGCTGTCTGCCAAACTGATGTGCAGAGAAAACTGCGTAGCTTAGATGTGAATAGCTGATTTGTTTCAAAATCTAATGAAAAATATTTATACTTCTTGATTACTGACCTGTTTGAAGGGGAGTTTCTTTGGCCTAAGGAACTGGGGTCCCTGGAGGGAAGTAAAAAAAGACCAGCAAACAAATAGTCTGTCTGACTTTGCTTGCATTACAGGTGATCAATTCCGCATCCATAAAAAAAATCAGGTGAGCTTTAGCTCTCTGAGCAGCAGATTGGGTGGGCTGGGATAGGATGGTACTGGCACAGCATTAATCAGCTTTCTGAGCTGTCCATGTGTCTGGGAAGGAAGCTGACATGCAGTGTGTGTGTAGGGTTTCCTGTGGTCAAATGGGACTGCATAATTTCTTACTGGGACATTCAGAAGGAAAATGATCAAGCTGTAAAGTAAGTTAACTGTGGACCCTAAATCTCCAGACAGATTCTATTCAAAACATCTGTCCCAGATGGCTGTTGCATATGGGTGACACAGCAGTTTGTTGAATTCATGCACAGCAATGAAGAGTTTCTGTTCTGTTCAGAACCGGTACTTTTGGGCTGGGAGGATTAAGGCCTGATAGGCATTGATTTCTTTTTAAATATTGAATGTGCATTTACAGGTTGCTTTGCACGATGTCTTCAGTTTGCATTGTGTGTGTGCATATCTGGGACTGTGCACTTCTTTGCATAAAATCTCCCTGGTCTGCTGAAGTATTTTATCTGTGTAGGTGTGCTGGACAGTGAGATTGGCCGTGCTTGGGATGCACAAAACCAGTGTGCAAGCTTGTAGCCTGCTTCCATCCGAGTAACAGCACCACCTCCTGGAACATGTGAAAGGGTGAGCAGTGAGAGTTATCTCCTAGGAATACTGGTCACTGAGTAATGGCAGTGCTATGGCTTTATCTCCAGAAATGGGTCCCAAGTTGCTGACTGCCTCAGGTGAAAATGGAATAACTACAGCAAGATAATTCCAGCTCTGTGTGCCAGGCTATATTTGGTGTCCTTGTTCCGCTTGTTTGGGACTCCATGGAATGCTCTGGTGATGACAGATGCTGCAGGCAGGCGCTAGGTGAAAATAAGCAGTTAAAACCCCGCTGTTGAGCTTGACACTGTGTCACATCACTGATTTGACACAGACCTGTGCTAGCATGTAGTGCTTGCTGTAATCGGCCCCGTTACGGTCTTGTATGGTGGGCTGATGGATATATGCCTTGTTTGGATTTCAAAGACCTGCCTTGGGACCATCTGATAGTTTATGATGTCCCTCCATCTGTTGTAAAAGAAGCGGCTGAACCAACTCGTCCTTCTGAAAGAGCAGAGATACCAAAGGAAAAAGCAGGATCTGTACTGTTGTTTGTGGTGCTGCTGGTAGGAAATTAATTCAGGAAATGCAGGCTTGTACTGCATGCAAATTCCAGAAAAAAATGATTTGTTTTATTTGAGGGGGGAAAACCTTGAGCTTCAAAGACAAGCTAACTTCGTTGGCGTAAATTGTTATAGATTCATTATCTTCTGCAATGCTCTGACAACTAATTCTGCTTGATCTGGCCCCTCAGCTTTTTTTTTTTTGGTTTGTGATGTTCACTGCTTCCATGACATGGTAAGAGCCATAGTTCTGCCATCGAACAAGGTCTGTATTTCATGTTCTAACTACTGGTCTAATTAAGGACACTCTCGCCTATTTGTCATCGTGTTTCAATTTCTTGAAAGGAAAAATACTCGAATTTTCTCGAGTGAGCTCTGCACAGAAAATATGACATGAACTTCAAGAGTAATTGCATAGTAGCTTGTGATTATTTTTGCACATGAGGGGTTTTTTTTTTTTTTCCTACACGTATTCTGTCTGAAAACTCCTTGGCAGTCTGAACTGTACAGAAACCTTCACAGAGGTGTTTTATTGTTGTGCCGGGCTCTCTGTGAGCTCTTCACAGAAAGATTTTAGCATGAACCAATTGTCTCTGTGGGGGGAGAAAGCTGTGTTTCTGTGAATGAGATCAGAAAGGTAGAGAACAACCTTCCCCAAAGGAATACGGAGGTCTGTGACATAATTCTTGAAGCAATAGGGCGGAAGAGCCAGCCAAGCCCCAGAGGATCTGCGTGCAGTGAGATTTAGACTTGCTCTACGCACTGCCAGAATGAACTCAGTTGGAATCAGCAGTGACTCCCGGCGGTTTGCTCAGTCTGCTCACAGGGCTTCAGGTGACCAGGGTCTTTAAACTCTGGCACTGCTGAATTCTGTTTTCAGAACAAATAGATTGATATTCTGCAGTGAGAATATTTGTTTTTCTTTTCCTTGTACAGACCTTTTTCAAGGTACAAGATTTTTTTTTAAACCATTGCATCAACGTTTTTACCTGTTTTTTAAGCAAATTTGTTTTCACTGGTGATTACTGCCAGATGCATCGACTAAGTTCTTTGATGATGTAATGAGAAATAGTTCTAGAGCTGATGACCTTTAATAAATTTCAGGGTTCACCAATGAATTGTGTGTTAGACTCGTGGACACGCGTGTTTTGAAAAGGTCAATGATGACAAGCTTCTGGAATTTGCATAATTAGGCTCGCCACCGCACTTTGAATAAAGCCAGCAAGTGCTTTGCCCTTTTAAGTATTCAGGTTTTCTTCTCTTCCTGTCTTCAGCTTGCTTTTCTGAAGCCATTCCAACATTGAGAACACAGAGAAGATGGATCCAGGGAGCACGTTAGTCCCTCTGGAGGTTGTGGTACTTCAGCTAATCAGTGGATAGCTCAGATGCTGCAGAAGGGATTTTCAAAAGTGTCTTTAACAAAAAAAGAGGAAGGGAAGATGGTGCAGTGAAGCACTAGTAGTAGTATATCAAGTATGTTTGTTGCAGTACTTTGTCGCAGAAATATTTCATCATTTAGAGAGGGGAGTGCCTTGTATCTGAGTCATAGCTGTCGAGAAGAAGGTTGTTGCTGAAGGTGAAGAAGTGATTGGAGCAGGAGAATTGCTGAAGAGGAGGGAAGCTTTGTCCTGAAGGGGACGATACCTCTGTGCCATTGTGGTCGCAGGTTCCAGGAGGCAAGTGACTTAAACTAGACTTTACACAGCAGGTGGCTGATGAGCCATCTCCCATGGTTTGTGTGCCCAACTGGATGCTCAAGGCTATGAGTTACGGAAATGTTGAGTTGCTGCTCTGAACTTAGTAGGCCTTTGCTGTAGAGCCCGTCAGGAGTTTCAACACTGTTGGCAGCAATGTCAAGTTTAAGGCCAGTGGTGTAATGGCTCCTGGCAGCACACTGCAGTGTTATAGTGGTTCCTTGGGTCAGCTGAATGGTGTTAATGCAATGTGAGGCCACTGCCTCTTTCTCTTGCTGAAGTTCATCAGCTGTGGCCCTGTGCCCTGGTGATGGCACAGGAGCTAACTCAATCAAACTTCCTGCAGTGCCTCTGCAAGTTATGGAGGTGCGCTGGGGAGAGGTAGCCTTGAAGTGCTTGTAATAACTTCTGAATTCTCTGGAAATTGAGTCTCAGAAGTCTCAGTCAAGGTAAGTAAAAGAAATGGAAGCATTTCACTTTCATTTCTTTGCTTTCATTTTCCATTTGTAAAATGACCGCAATGCTATCGTTTCATCTCACATGGGTCATTAGGAAAGATAACTTGTTTATGTGGAAGATAAGAAATTCTGTCTTCAGAATGGGGTTTGAGTGATGTATGGTAAATAAATCCATGGTTTCCCTCTGAAGAACAGACAGAATAATATGCAATTTAAAGAAAGGAGAAGAAGTAACTGATGGAGTGATCACCAGCTGTTCTGTGCCCTCAGTGAGACAGGTGAGGGAGGTAAGCATTTTGGTCACATAATGCTAGATGTTACATCCAAGGGAGCATCAAATTAACGTTGTTTAGGTAGCTTGAATTCTAACACTTTAATTTTGAATGCTTGTTTCCAATCTCAGCAGTTACCTTGGTGGATTGTGCATTAAAAGTGTAAAGCATGCATACTGCCCTGCACTCTGAATAGCGCTGTCAGTCAGAGCCAGTGCCGCCTTTTCATGTTAAATTACTTAATGTTTTGTGGTATTGTTCCAGCCACTCAAGACATTTTATATGCATGGAAGACAGATTGGTGAAAACGAAAATCAAGGCTGACGTTAACATTGCAGGGAAGAACAGATCTTATACCGAATTATTTTTGTGGTGGTTGTTTGAGTAAGAAAGGAGGCTATGAGGTTGGATTGGATAGGAAGATCACCTACAGACTTGAACAAAATATAGTTCTGTGCTGCTATTCACTGAGCTGGGTCTTTGGGAGAGCTTCAGTGTGGCTTCCTGCCCCAGCCCATGGGGCTGCTACCTGCTCTGGCCTCAGGTGCAACTTTTTCTGCTGGTGAAATATGCAACTTACCAGTGTAAGCTGCAGGATGGAGGAGGAACTGGCTTTAAATCCCTATGGCTTACGTTGGTTGAAAGATTTACTTACTAGATACCTCTTGCTCGGTGGTCCTTGTGTGTGAGGACTGCCCTATCACCTTCAAAGTCTACAGTGCTTGTTTGTCACTCCTTTTCTTAGAGAAAGCTCTGTTGGCTTGAATTTTGATCTCTTGAAAGTTATAGAAATTGGAAAAAAATGTTGTATCTTATTTCTTCTGGCTACGTATGTGCAAATCCCACCTTGCAATTACTGGAGCTGCAGTGGATAGTGTCTTACAAATGGGATGACTTGGTTCTTGTCACGTATTTCCCATTGAGTTAGGAGAGCGGCTACTGAGAAAATAATTTAAAATACAATCAAAACCTCTTGGTGATTCAGGTATTCTTTTTCCTTCTCACATTTCATTGCAAGGAAAGAATAAGTGCTAAGAGAGCAAAGAAACTCAGTGACAGCATGTGCTGCCCACCTCATGCTGCATGGAAAGAACAAAGAATTTTATTCTTGCCTTATTTTAATGACTCACTCTATGGAAGGAGGTGGGTAGGTTGCTGTGTTATTTTCCTCCCGAAAATCCATAGCCAACTGGTGTTCAGTTCATTTGCTGACATTTAATACATAAAACATGGTTTGCTATATCCTGCTGGAAACAGTAAATCAGGTATTCATTTGCAAAAATGAGTCAGAGCAGATGCAACCCTTGTCATACATGTAAAACTGGGAGAAATTAGGGGTCAAGTAGCTTCAAAGCTGCTTTTGTACAGTATCTACATGTAGTTGGGTTCCTGAGCCTTTTTAAGAAAGCGAAGGACGCACTAGCCAGATGGGCACTGTAGAGGCAAAGGCAGTCCATTTTTGTAAGATAACATATATTGATATTTCTAAGGCAGATTTTAGTCCATTTTAGAAGGGAAAGAAAATTTAAATATGGTTGTTGCGTGTGGTTTCCTCCCCTTTCAGGCTGCCTCTGTTGTGCTGCTGATGGGGGCTTTGCTCCCTCCAGAAGCAGTGGGACTTGGCTTCCAGCTCCTGTCTGGAAGGTGGGCCAGGTGCATCCTGAGTCAGGATGAAGCTGGTGGACTAGGTGGAAGTTTGAGGCTGCTGATAGGAGAAAAGATGGATGTGTACCAGTGGGAGAGTTAATTTAGGGAGGATGGAAAGGCTAGAAACATATGGAGTGACTCCTTCTCATGCTGTAGAGAGAGAGAAACCTGCAGGAGATAAACTCTGCTTTGAATCTCAAAGAACGAGTGTGATCAAACCAGTCCTCTCTGTTTCTCTTTCCTGCAGCTGTCTGCAGTGTTGGTGGCTGTCTGCTTGTTTGATGCCTGCTGTTCTGGCTGGTGTGGTCCCGCCTGCTCTAGGACAGGTACTTCTCACCTCTGCAGCCCTGTCAGATCCTGCTGGTGGTTCCCTTTCAAAGCATTGTGAAGTATCCCTTCCCAGAAGGAGACAGAGATGTGTAATTAAAGAGCTTTCAGGACAGCAGATAGGGATGGAGAGTGTTTCTCTGGGTACTGCTAAGGGAAAATCCTTCTATTCATGTAGCTATCAGTTACAGATGGGCTGGATAAGGAGTATGTGGGTGGGAAATAGTTTGGGCTACTCATATTGGTGTCTGGCTGTTAGTGCTTTAGGGACAGTACTGTTCAATGTCTCATGGATGGCCGGAGTGACGAGGTGGAGGGTGCCAATGGTAGGTTATGGACAGTGCTGTGCTAGGCACAGCAGTCACAGCATTGTAGAAGCACCGAGAGGATGTTTGTGGTGTCTGACTTCTGGCAGAGAGATGCAGAGCAGATAGGAGCACGATCTTCTCAAAAGTACTGGGACTGGAGAAGGGGCAGCAGGCACAAGTGAGAGTTGTGGCCAGATGGAGGGAGAAAAATTGCCGTGAGGATGGGGCAAACTCTGGAGCCGGATCCTGGAGAAGACAGACAGATTGCTGGTGATGTTCAGAGCTTGTTGGGCAGAGCCCTGAGCACCTTGTATAGGTGAGAGACCTGTTCCCACTGACGTGGTTCTGCCTGCTTAGCACAGGACCTGCTTTGAATCATTCAGTCGTTGAGCTCTGTACCCTGCTGCACTTTCACAGTGCCCCTTCTTGGGGAGGACGCTTTGTTTTTTTTATTAGTCCAGACACTTTTAGTGCTGAAATATTTCTTTAGGTATTTTTTAAGCAAGGTGGCCTCTGGCTACAATTAGTGTCCCGTTGGAAGAACTGGAAGCGTTATATAGCAACACTAAAGCAAATCATTCTACCTCATGGCATTATTACCTTGATCTGAAAATTTCCCCAGGCTGCTATTTGTCACTAATACTGCCTTCTGCTAAACTTATCTGTACAAAAAAAAAAAAAAAAAAGTTAATAGAGCTGCAGTTCTGGAGTTGCCATCCCCATTTTTTTGGATGAGTTATTACTTATTATATTTTATTGACCAAGCACGTAGAGTTCTTTGGTCCTTGAAAAATGATGCAGTGGTTCATCACGGACTCCATAAATTGTAGGACGATGCAGCAGCAACATCTTAGTCTCCTGTGCCATGAGAGAGGAAAGTATCTCAGAAACACTGTGCTGAAGTAGGAATTGCTTGGTGTGACTTGACCACACTGCCTACATTGTCATGGTGTCTCTTATCCTTCCTTGGAGGAGGCTTCGGATTCGGTGTTGCTTGCTTGCTGCCATTCTTTGGTGATGGATTTTGGAAGGGTCTCATTGATCCAGTCCAGAGGATCTTAACTGAGATACTGGGCCATGTAGGAACAAATCAGATCTCAGGAAACAAAATGTTAAGGTGAGGCACTTCAAAACTTGTAACTCATTTCTTGAATTGTGCCTTCAAGCTAACAGTAGCCACTAGAGAGAGCAGAGCATCTTTGTAATTTGCTTATGGAGTCATTGCTGTTGTTTTCATGTAGAAGAGAAAGCATTTACTAGTTCCTGACACAAAAAGGACTATGAGGGCTGATCTTGAAGTGCCCCAGAGCTGTGACAATGGCCTTATGATTCATGGCTGTTACCTTGTGCACTGAGCTGGCAGTATGCATCTGCATACAGAAGAGCTCAGCCTTAGGGGGCTATACTGAGGACTTTGGAGAAATGCCTGATACTGCCCCTTTTTCTCATTGTCGTGAGCCCCTCTTGGCCCAGGACGGTAAATGCCTGATCAGCTGGGGACCTTCTGGCATTTTAATGCCAGATGGCTGCTTTGTTTTCTACTGATTCAATCTAAGCTACCGCTGTATTAGATGACACTTAATCCACCTGGAAAGCCAAGCAAACTAGAGCTATGGTAGTCTGCGTGCTAATGCTAATTAGAGAAGCAAATGGCACTTCAGTTCATATACTGCAGTGGCTGTTACTAGAAAGCTGAACTGAACTAAAATCTGATTGGTTTGTTTTGCTCAAGTAGCTAAAAAAGTTATAGAATCAGCTGTTACTCCTGCTTTGCAAGCAGATTCAGATTTGTGGTTCTTCTTAACCAAGTTTGTCACTTAATATAGAGAACTGTATTAAGAGAGGAGCAAGAGAAACGAGTTGATGTAGGGGAGATGAGCAGACTTTAAATTAGTAGTTTCTCCAGTCAATAATGCATATATTAAAATGTGTGAAAATACCTGCATGCGTGGTAGCTGTGACAGCTTGTCAGAGAAGGCTGGGAGAAACTGTATTCATAAGCTTATGCTAATACACACATGGAATCATTTTTTTCATTCGTTGTTAAACCAGCTTGGACATCCTGCCGTAATTCTGTGTGCTGCTGGGTCTGCAGTGGTGAAAGCCATTCTTCTTTAAGTTTCTCCTCCTGTCTTTGGTTGAGACTTAAATTTTATGGAATGCTTTTCTTTGTTAGTGCTTAGAGGCTGAGTTTCTGTTGCTGTGGATGCTCTCTGAGTCAGTTCTCATCGCAGTGTGCATCTGGTAGGGCCTTGGGAGTGCCCTTCCAGCAGGACTGGGGGAACCCTGCTTTCCTGGCTCATCGAGCCCTGGGTTCAGCACCGCATGTTCCTTATGGATAAGTAGGCAAAGTGGCAGGTGTTTGTGGGAAGGTCACTACCAGGAAGGCTGTTCCTTCAAGCCCATCAGCTGTATTCTTGCAGGGAGCATGTGGGGAGAGAATAGAAGGCTGGAGAGGCTTACCTGGCCATTGGGACCTGCAGTCTGTGGTGGCTGAGAATAGATGATCCTGTATGGATACCCAGCAGGAGGGTATAGCATCAGTGGTGCTCAACTTGTGCTGCATGCTCTTTCTTTTGAGGAGAAAGTACAAAAGCTCAAGGGAAGGCAAAAAGCCAATCTCTTGGCTTAGTGGTTGTTTGGCAATACAAGCTGTTTTATAAAAAGCTTTATGCAGGGATAGTGTTTTTGTCAACTCGCTGCCAAATGCAGGATAAGGATCTCAAGGAAGGACACGGTAAATAGGTAGAATAAACTGGTGGTAAAGGTGGATGGGATAATAAAGTGGGGAGGGCAAAACCTAAATGAACTCCTGTGCTGAAGTTAGTAGTAGTAATTAACATAGAACGTGGTGTGCTAACATCCAGTGTGGAAGCGTAATGCAGGAAGGGGGTTATTGGAAGTGTAATGTTCAGTTCTGAATTTAATGAGTTTTAAAATGTATTTGAGAAATGTCTTGTTTCTATTTCAGCATGTGTTTTTGTGGTCTATTAAAATACAGGAAAATGGGCAAGTATAGAGGAGGGGAAAAAAAGGAAAAGCTGAATATGGATAATGCTTTGTTCTACGTACAGAAATAGTCTAAACAAAATCAGTTGAGTGATGGTCTTTCTTTGATATCAGATTCATGGGGTACTGGATAGCAGCACAATATGAGCAGCTGCCAGGCAGTGCTGCAATGCAATTTCATGTCCTGTGAAATCCTCTGGCTGAGATTTCTTAATGTAAATTGTGATTATTATTTTTTTTGTATCCACTGAATGTGCTTCAACTGAGCTTATGTTCAGCAAAGGGTACTTAGTACTGCCTGAAAATTTGGCTCCTATCGTTTGCAAAGTTACATGCCCCAAATCAAAGTACTTTTGGGGAAGAAAATGCCCACCTTTTCTATTCTCATCCATCTTGATCTTGGCTGCTAAAGTGTAAAACTTGCCTTGTAATCAATTTTTTCCTGGTATTTTTGCCCTGTGTTCAATATATGCCATATCCTCAGGGAAAAAATGCAAAGTGGTCCATTCATTGACCTGCTCCCTGCAAATGAATGTCATTGTTAGCACAGCCCAGCTCATTGCCTATTGATGTGAAAGCTGTAGTACAATTTTTTATGTGCCAAATGCCTCATTTTGTTTGCTTTAAGTCCCATTTTCTTTCAGTTTCATTTTAAACAGATGTTTTCTAAATCCCTCCACAAATAGCAATTACGTTTTATAATGATGATCTTTGTCACTTAAGTTTTTAACTAGTGGTTTGATTCCTGCTCTCAGCAATGTAAAACTGAGCTAGCTCTACTGAAGTTCAGGCTGTGCTGGTATACTGGTGTTGATGAGAGGAAAAGTCAGGTATTTTTGGAGTTTTTGTACATTTCCAAGCATCTGGAATTAACGCTCTTCACCTAAAGTTGCTCTATTTTAAATTTTAAGTATTATTTTCAGAAGATCTATGTCCTGTTTGCTCTTAGCACAACAGGGAGTTTATGCAGAAATACCTGCCTTTGAAGCTCTGTCCCAGTTAATACTGTGGTCAGGGACTCTATGGGATCCATAGCCGCCAGTGGAAGAAGCTGTCCTCTGCCCTGTCATCCATCCATGTTGTGATTTAGCTGGGTTGTGGTGTTTCTCCTGCTCTGTCTCAATCCTCAGCAGTATTTCTCTGCCTGTGAACCGACTTGAGTCGATCTTTATTTGCCCTGTGGCTAGAGGCTGCTTATTGGTCTGTTGGTTTTGCTCCTTAGCTCCTGTACTTCACAGTACTGCAGTGTGACTTTCTGGTTTTCAGGTCCATTTATTTTAGCTTCAGCCTTCAAGGGATATATGAGAACGCTTTAAAGGAGCTTTGCTTTTGGAGAAATCATGACATGGAATTGAGTCTTGGAGCACTGAGTGTGTCCACCTTTGGTGTTATTTTCTACCAGCCTGAGATAGGTAGGATATAAGGATTTTTCTCTGCTTTTTGGTGATGAACTTCCACAGTTTTGCCCTGGTAATGTGCAATTCAGGGAGCATGCACCATCGTAAACCCAACAGCCCATGTTTTTTATTTAATTTGGTGTTTGGGCCTTAGTCCCACTTATGGTTTACCTCTGGCAATGTGAAGTATCTGCCTTGGCCATGAGTATTTATCCTTTTCTTTGCATTCTTGAGGAGGAACTTCTCCTCTGCTTTCCTGCAGTTCTCAGGTATATCAGAAGTAGTACTAAAATCTCCAAAATTTGAGTTGAATAAAACCAAATCCAAATCTGAATCAGTCTTCTGATACCACTCCCCATATAAGCTTTCATACTGAGCTTCCAAAGCATGTTCTAACTCTGTCTTGGGCCTCGAGATGCTGGCAAGGGTCTGGAGCCCAGTGCAAGTCTCTCATCTCCAGTCAGGCGTGAATAGGCGATGAATCAGCAGCATTTTATCTCTGAGCCAAGAAACAGAATGTATTGCTGAAAGCTCATTATTTTGGTGTGTGTGTCTAACAATGGGATGATTTTTGGAATATTTAGGCAGAGCAATTTTTGATTAAAAATTCTTTTTGTAGTGGCATGCAGGATGAATTACAGTCTGTGGGCACTGCAGATTAAATGCCTGTTGCGGGGAGCTGATCTTTGGAGCTGAGCCCATGAAAAGGATGCATTATGCTGCAAATTATTAAGTATTGATTTCTATAATGGTCTGCAGGCATCAATGAATTTAGCAATATGCTCGTAAATAGAGTGAAAAAGATTAATACCTCGGCAGAAAGATAATTACAGATACATTTAAATGATGACTGTGGTGCAAGGTAGGTACATGGATGTGTACTGCCATGGAGGACTTCAGTTCATTGTTGGGTACCAGAGCCACCCAGAAGATGTTGTCACCTCGGTTGTTTGCAGCTCGAGTTCCCAAAGTTTCTGGAGCCTGGGCCAGGCTGCATGCTGGGTGTTTGCCTACAGAGGGGTGTTTGTATGCAGCTTTCTTCCTCCTGCAGTTCTTGCAGGCTTCCTGGCAGTGTGCTCCCTGCCATCCCAGCTAAGCACAGTTTAGCCTCTCGAGGAAAGCTGTTGCTTGCACGGTGTTTGTGCCAGTGATACCTTCTGTACAGCGGTTTAGAGAAGTTGCTACTGCAGTGTCTGCTCTCAGCATTCAGTGTGGAATTACTTCTCCTCAGAGATTTGCAATTTGAATTTGTCATTACCTTTTCTCTCTGTGCAAGTGTGTTAGAGCAATGACTTCTTCCAGAAGAAAGGAAATGGATTTTGTGTCTTAATTTTGTTGGAGGAAAGGCAATTTTCATACTCTATCCCTAAGCATCCTTTTGACAACCACATGCGGCACGTCTTTGACTTACTGCTTTGCTTTGTTCAAGAAACAAAATTAGTGCTCTTCTGCAGATGTTAGTCTTTAAATTTCATTAGGAGGGATGGTAGCATCTGGGCCCTTAGGCCATTAAAAGCAAGGAGACAACTTTAGCTGCAGCTCACGGACTCATCTTGCATTTTGAGGTGGATGTGGAGCAGCAGGAGTGGAACTGCTCTTCACAGAATCACAGAATGGCCCAGGTTGGAAGGGACCTCAAGGATCATGAATCTCCAACCCCCCCCCTGCCACATGCAGGGCCACCAACCTCCCCATTTAATACTGGACCAGGCTGCCCGGGGCCTCATCCAAGCAGTGCATCTCCAGGCAAGCTGTTATTAGTGCTGAGAAAATGCATGCTGTTGACCTCAACTATGCAAAATGCATGATTTTGATAAGGAATGGTAAGTGCTCACAAGAACCTTTGGTGATAGTTGAAGCTGGGGAGTGACTGTGAGTGGTTCATTTGCTCAGTGTGGTATCTGAGTGAAAACCTGGGTCACGTGGAGTCTGTCCTTCTGGTCAAACTAATGGCATGCAGATATGCCGTTATGACACCCTGAACATTACTTGTTTGTATATTGTTTGCTAAGGTACTTCAAGGATATTTGTACAGTGTTAGTTTTTGTTGTGTTTTGCTTTTATTCTCTGCGCCGCAGTGACATCTGAGTCTTATAAGACCTGCATGAAGGATGGCATAGGATATTGCCCAGTGAGGCTGCGGATGCCCCCTCCCTGGGAGCATTCAAGGCTAGGCTGGATGGGCTGTGAGCAACCTGGTCTAGAGGGAGGTGTCCCTGCCTATAGCAGGGGGTTGGAACTTGATGGTCTTAAGGTTCCTACCAACCCCAAACCATTCTGTGATTGATTCTGTGATTGCCATCCAGGAGCATTGTGTGTAGTCTCAGAGGTAGATAATGAAATGTTGGATATACCACCCTGTAGGATGAGCAGGGCATCTGGATCCAGTACAGATTTATGGCCTGGTATTTCTGAGGATAGTAGCACCTCAGTGAAAAGTGAGGATGTGACAGTAGGTGAGTCAAATGGAAACTTTCCAGTTCAAGTGTGGCATCACTAATGGCACAGCTTGGAAAACAAACACGCAAAAATCCTGGGTGCCCTTAGATTCTGAGACTGCTCAGAAAGCTGTGACTGCTACTAAGGTCTATTTTCTCCAACTGATTGTCTCCAGAATCATATCATTTCAGGTCTAGTGGAAAACAAAGTGACACATGACTTTTTTTTCCTAAGGTTTTCCTATTTTTTTAAGACTTAAAATGAAAAGTTCCCTATTCCAGCCCTCAGTCCTCTTTAGCTGTCACAAGACTTACTTGGATGGCAGTCACGTGCATCTTATGGCCACATTACAAAGCTACTTCAAAATCAGGTAACATTAGCTGTTGCCTGAATATTTAATCAACTTTTTACCTGAGTTTTATTGCCAGCATGAGATCCCGTGAGTTAAGCTGTTTGTGCTGTGGGTATACCTATGAGCAGAGAAAAGGAGGAGACCATTCTTTGACCTTCCGCGTAAGCAGCTGATCCTGAAATTGGCAGTCAGTGATGCCAAGTGTCAGCTGTGCAAACAAATGTGTAGCAATTGTTCTTTGGATCAGCAGTTTTTTAGAGCAAACTGCTCATAATTTCCAGCAGTAACTTTTGAAAGTGCATTCCCTTCTCTAATTTTTTTTGTCTTCGTGTTATATCTGCAGAATAAAATTGCAAAGCCAACTGATGCTTTACCATTACTTCAATTACTTGGTATGTAGGTCGTAACTAACCCCAACAAAGCTGGCAGATTAGTTGTCTGTACAAAGTAGGTATAGCTGTTACTGATTTCATCCTGATCATCCTGTTTGAGGTGATCAGCATACAAGTACATGTCCTTTTTTAAAACCTTGCTGTTGGTGTCAAATTGGTGTTACTATTGCATATGAGGAGTTCTACTAAAGGGCCAACTGTGTAAGCTTTAGCTGGGACAGTGCTGTACATGGCCTGATTAAACCTTGCAGCTTTGATAAATATGAGTGAACGGAAGAACAGAATGCTCTTGGACAGAAGAAAAAATGTTGCTGGAGAAACAGTTGATATTGGTAGTCAAGCAGCACAGAAGATTTGAAGACGGGCATGCATCTAGATCTTAATGTATCACAATTTGTGTTCACATCATGTTTGCACAGCTGGTTTTACAGTGGTCCTATAAAATAACACAGCGTTGTCCCATGCATCGTTAACGCTCATGGAGTTCTGTTGTTGTAATGCATACCAAACGCATGTTTCATTTAGTTTACAAATGAGTACTGTTACCTGATTTTCTTTCCTTTGTTTCCTTGTATCCAGCTGGTACAGCATCTGGAGTTGGAAACCATGCAACTAGAAGCCTTTCTGGAGTGGAAGCAACTGGAAGTGGTTTACTGGCAGTGGATGGTAATTAAAGAAATTTTAAAGGATGCAACTTTCTTGACTCTAACCAATAGCTGACCACTTACAAAGACTCTTTTCCACAAAAACACTGTGAGACATCTGTTAAACAGCACTTCAGAAAAGGAAAAAGGGTTTGGTAAAGAGAGCGATGTGTTCTTAGTTCTTCTTCATCCCTCGGTTTTCTTCAATAAGACTGTGAGTCTTACCAGCTAAGCTGAGGAATTGCAGGGCAGAGTAGCAGAGCTCCATAAAGTTAATACAAATGAAAATGCTTGATCTTCATCTCTTTAATGTTTTTAAACATAACAGTCATACATTTCGTTAAAATTAAATGGGTTTTCAGAAGAGGGACTCTAAGCTTTATTGCAGACTTGAGAGCAACTAAATTTGCAAGCAGCTGATACTGAAAACAACTTCATTTTTTCCCAGCCAAATAGTGTGTTGAAATTGGCAATTTCCCCTTGAACTGTGTTGAATGATCATAAGAAAATCAATAAGCCTTTCTGTGTGCATCTTTGGATTTCTCAAGTGAGTGTAAACGGCAGCATCCATCTCACTTCTCTCTGCAACTTCTGTCCATTTACAGTTGCTGAAAATAATTCTTCAGAGCACTTCATTAGCTGCATGAGTTTACAAAATTTTGGGAATCAGTGAGCTGACTATTAATTGCCCGCATGCGTCGTTCTACACTAAAAACCAGGCAGAGGAGTGTAAAATTACCTCACCTGTCTTGAAGAATACTCCCAGTGCAGAGCCATTTGAATTGCCATTAGTTATGTAATGGCTTTTGATTACTCATCTCCCATCTTATAATTGGAAAGCTTCAGCTCCAGAATAAGCCTGTCTCCAAAGTCACACTGGCAAAATGGAAGGGCAAGTGCTATGGCATTTTGTTGTAGCCATCTCAACCACGTTACAGTGGGGAGTACTGTTGTGGTTAGTGCTTGCATGCTTCCTGGAATTCAGTCCTAAGTAAATACTTGCAAAAAACCCAGCCAGCACATCTTTATTTAATGAGTTAAATGTGGCAGTGGCTTTGTTCAGCAGGATGTTGATGGTTGTGTTCCCATATACTGTAGGTTGTATGAAGATGAGATGTGCTTTGAAGATACAGAATTTCCTTTTTCCATTTTTACCCGTATTTTCCCTTGCTGATCTGGTGGACAGAATGATTCTTGCATAATTACTGCCCTCCTGATGGTTGTAGAGAATGTTAGTAATGTATTCCTGATGAAGCTCCCCTGTGCTGATTACTGAACACTCTTGTATTGATGGGCACGTCTGCTCTGCAGCCTTCCTTCTGCGAGTGTCTGTATCTGGATGCACTGCTCAGTTTCCTTATTCTTACCCTTTATAGGATATGTTCACTGACCATCAGATTACAAGCTTATTTGCCATTATTTCTGCCAGTATTTCTGGCAGTGTGTTTCCATTCCCCTTGCCCCATGCTCTGATTTATGTGTGCCCTTACAATCTGGGGAAACTCAGCTTGCGTGCGGATGGACTCTGGGATGCGGTAGAGCATGGGCGATTTTAAATGAATTTTGAAAGATTCGCCCACAGTCTATGAATGTATCCCTCAGCATTTGCAAATGGAAAATGTCTGAATGCCTGACTGGGCTCCCCAGCCTTTATAGGGATCCACCAGCTAGGCTCTGAAATTGGAACGTCTCTTGCACTTATCTTTGCCTGATTCAGCAGCTGAACTTGCATGTTTCTGTAGGAAGACAGCTATTTAGTATCTCCACATCTTTGCATGCTTGCTTCTTTTTTCTTTTTTTTTTTTAACAAGTGCAGCAAACTGTCAAGAGAATTTTCTTCCATACTGTCTTAGTTCTGGGTTGTCAGATGATTTTAACATTATTATTAAAAAAAAAAAAAAAAAGCCCACAACTTTTCAGAGTTGATAAAGCAGACATTTCTGCTAAATATAGGTGCTAGCCAGTTTTGTAGAGTTTGCTGTTAATGATACTTCCTCACACACTGAAATCGATTGTTTTTAGTTGTAGAAATGACAACTTGTGATGCTTATGGGAATGTGTGGCTCTGCCTTACACCCATCCCTGTGCTAAGGTGCAGCCCTGCTCTCCACTACTATCCTGACACCCTTCCCTCCTGCTTTCCACTGTTCTAATGCCTTTTCTTTCTGCATATCCTTTGCTGTTCTGCCATCCGTTTTCTTCTGTGCACTTATCTGCTACACTGGATGCAGAGAGTTGAGCAGACAGAGGTGAAACAGACTCTGTGAAGGCAGCAGGGGCTTCATTATTGCCCCATGGTTGTATGGGAGCCCTCAGGCACTGCTTGCTCTTGGGCTGTGCTGCAGCACCCTGGTTGGCAAGGATGAGGATGCTGGGTCTGAGATGTGACATTCACAGCAAGGCAGAGCAGTGGTCTTAGGCCAGAGCATGGCTTGACTGCAGCAACAGGAGTGGCTGCAGTAATTTTGCTCTAAAATTCTCTCATTTAGTAAATTTCAAATTTAAAAGGAAAAAAAAAAAGCTTAGTGTTACTGCTGTGCAGCTTGTCAGGCTGTCAGTTGTTGGTGACATCTTGCAGAGCTGCTGCTGGCTTAGAAAGGAGGGTTTTCAGGGTTTCTTTTGCCATTCTTGGCTCTCTTGCAAGGCTTTTCCTTATATCAGCCTAAAAACCTCTTGCTGCGAAGAAAGCCAAAGTTTTGTACCTACCTGCGTAGAAAAAAGACGGCGAGAGAGAAAAATTATTCTCATCCTCTCTACAGCAACCTTCTATTAAAGCGAAGGCTGTTAGCATGTCACTGCCTTCCCAGTTCCTCTTTCTAGGTTAAACAAAATTGGTTCTCGTAATGCCTCCTTGTAGGCCATTCCTTCAACTTCTGATGGCTGTTGCTGCTCCAGTACGGGATTTCCTATCCCATTTGTCTGTGTTTAACTTCAGGTGCCTCACCCGTACATCAGTGTTACGGTCAACTCTCTTCTATCACAGAGACTTGTGTTTATGCTTTCTAGCCTGGTGCTTGCATTTATCAGGATGACATTGGTGACAGGTGATTTTATGGCATCTCTACCAGCAGTGCTGCTGCTGAGCCAGTAATTACACCTATGTTTTTGCCTTGCCCACGTGTTGGCCATGCTGCTTGACTGCTGAATTTGCTCTTGCTGTTTTCAGATTGCTTCTCCAGTTTTGAAAGGTAATTTTGAATGCTACTCATGTCCTTAAAAGAGATTATGATCTCTCCTGTTTGATGTTTTCTTGATAGCAGAATGGGAATAAATATTTAATATCCTGAGTGAGGAGGGCTGGGTCTCTTAGTTATCCTGTTGTGGCACAGAGACTGTTTCTTTGTAATTTATGCACTATGTTGTAGAGGTACATACCTTTCAAGGACTCTGATCTTATTTGGGTTTGGTGGGTTTTTTTGAGTTTCAAATAATGATTGCTACTTCTGAAGGCGGCTGCACAAATAATTTTGTAGCCAGTGGAATGGGCAGGACCAAGCAGAACTGACGGAGCTGGCCAGCCTGCAGCAGGGATCTCACGGAGTTTCTTGGCTTGGAGAGCTGGATGTAGACACAGATAGGGTGTGGATGTCACAGCTTGCTGTGGCGCACAGCTGATGGGAAGTGCAAGCACAGTGCTTGTCCTGGTCATTACTGTGTTACAAAAAGCCATGCAAGTAGAATTGAAGGGGAAAGGGCTTACATATTGCTTCTGCAAGTGCTGGTTGTTGTTATCTCAAAGTGTGACTTTATGCTTCAGTAATAGCAGTGGAGAGCAGCTCACAGCATGCAGTGCATTCTAAAATGGGCTAAGTTAGCAGTGTAAGTCTTCTATTAACTCACATTAGAGTGAACTAAAGAGGTTCTCTTAAAATAGCTGTGGAATTACAGAACTGTACTCTGAGACAGCAGCAGTACGTTCCTAGCCATGGGGTACTGAGAAGGAAGGGAAGCATTATAGGACCTGCCAAAAAGAAACTTCTGTTGTTTTTTCTTTTAGGAAACCATGTTAGATAACATGGCTGAAGAAGGAAGCGTGCGCTCAGTGCAGGACACTCCTGTGGAGACCAGCAGGCTGCAGGAGGGGGCCACGTGCTGCCCCTGGGCTGAAAGCATGACTGCGCAAATCGACAGGTTGTCTGGGGAGATGACAGCTCTCCACAGCCAGCTGGACAAGCTGGTAGCACGCCGAAGGTCTGCCTGGTGTCAGAAGGTGAGCTTTGAGGTGGCCGTTGCGATGGGAAGCAACTTCTCACATCCTTTATTTTTCAGCTCTCTCGCTGTGTCCCGTCTCAGGGCAGCCTCCCTGTTGGTGCTCTGTGTCAACCTACAATTGCTTGTCTGTTTATGCCCACAGCATGCCAGGTGCTCTTTCAAACACAAAGTAAGCAGGTGTCCCAGAGAGGCAGTGTGCTGAAAACAAAGTAAGTGTTCTTGCATTTGGAAGTGAAGGCATCAAAGGATAGGGGTTACAGAGGAGAGAATGAGAAGAGGAAGAAACTGTGGCAGCCTCTGGAGGGGACACAGGCAGCAGGCTGAAAGCATCTGTAATAGTTGCAGCAAGAAAAATACAAGTTAGGTATTCGCAGGGAAAGGAGGGTGTGAGAAGCCAGAACTTGTCTTCTTTCACTGAGTTAGTCTTTGAAATGTCTGATGGGGAAAGGAATAAGAAGGTTTTGAAACCTGTGAAGTGAGAGAAGTGCAAGTTTTGGTGCAAGAACAGACTGGGTGTGGGAGGTTGGCTGAGGAGGAAGGCAGGTGATAGGAAGGAAATGTACGTGGTGTTCGCTAGCATCAAGATGGAGGGGGGGGGACGGGACACAGAGAAACAGCCAGAGGGGTACTGGGGCATAAATAAAAGAGCTGTTAATGCAGATTTGGGAGATGAGTCTGAATATTAGCATGCTGACACAGGGAGAAGATGCATTGAAGATGCAGGCGTAGAAAGTAGCTTTTTTTTTTTTTTTTTTTTTTTTTTATACAGTCATAAAGGGGAAAGAAGGATTCAGAGAGTCTATGAAACCAGTTAATGGGAAGGAAGTAAAAGGAACAGTTGGGTCAGGTAGAACACTAACAAAACTCTCCGTGTCACTGTTTTGAATCCATATTAACTCATAATTGTTAACTTTTTGGTTTTTTTTAGTTTGAAGTGTGGGTAGTTGGGATTACAGATCAACTGCCAGAATGAAAGGTAACAGATATTTGCTCAAGAGTTCACAGGAATCTGGCATGGGAAAAAATGTATGGAGAAAAACTGGATCACTCTCTTCTACTGTAAGAATAAGGAGCCAGTTGGGCTTGGTTGGATAGGGGCAGGCATGAGGTGCTGCTGCTTCATACTGAGTGTGCAATCCTCCCCATGGGGCACTGAGGATATATTAGCAGCACAAGTGAGTTCAGAATCTGTTGGTTACGTTCTTTGAAGAGGAAATCCACTAAAAATTATCCAATACACAAATGCAAATTATAAGCTTGGCAAGTTGTGGGATAAAAATCTTTGCAGGCTAAGAGAATATTCTGAAGTATCTCCAGTATATTTCCTTTGATCTTGCAGTCTTCTCCAGGCACTTGCTGTCAGTCACAGGGGTGCTGGTCATGCAGGTCTCTGGTGTGGTCTGGCTTAGATGCTTCTGTGGCAAAATGGAGATGAATGTTGCAGGACAGCTCAGACTTTGAAATTAAAAAGTAAACTTCCCACTGTGTGATTTCCAATATGCTCTGACTCCGTTTATGTATAACATTATATATGCCTGTTAAATATGATGTAGTAATCACAGTAACTTTTTATGCTTTAATTTGGAGATGAAGTCCAATAACGTTGACAAACGAATGCTGCACAGTGCATTGAATTAGATGCACTGATTGTTTTTGAATAATGTTTGGTCAAGTTCCACTATTTCTGAGATTCACAGAATGTCATTTGATTGCATAACTGTGGGAAACAAATGGAGTGTGTCTTGGTGTGTTGTTAAAAGGATAGTTTATTGCAAGTGCTTCCTCTTCTGCATCCCCCAGAACAGAATTGTTTCGTAATGCTGCTACGTGACAGCATTTTGGAAAGCCTGGAGGTCAGATGACTCTCCATTAATCCTCTTTAAATCAACCCTTCTTTCTGTCAGCCAAGCTGTCTACGTGATGCTTTCTGCCTGCAGTCTGCCTTTTTCCCCCAGCCAAGATGCTTGCTGAGTGCAGGCTGCTCTATCAGTTGTGTCCCCTTCAGTCCTTTCACTGGAGAAATAAGCTTATCACATCTTTCCTTCTATATTCTTTTTTTAGTCAAACAAAGAGAAGTTCCAGCGAGCGGTAGCTGAAGTGGTCATTATCTCTAACTTTGTATCTTGTGATAGTGAGGCATCTGGAAATTATCTTGGCTCTCACAAGCATGTCCATATGAGGGACAGTAAGTTTTATTATAGCTGCTGTGCCCACTGTGTTGTACTTCATGAGAACCGTGATAATCCACCAAGTAATTATGTTGGTTGTTAGCAATGCGCCTGGTGTCTGTGCCAGGCAATTGAGTAGAAACTATTCCAAAGAAATGAGGACATGTGATTAGATGTGATATTCTGGGGAAGAGACAGCCACAGTTTTTAAAGAGAGGAATCACAAATCTAAAAAATCTGCTGGAGCTCTCGGAGAGGGGACCACTGAGCGTGTGGGCAAGGGAGGTTGGGTTGGCTTGACCCACTTGCATTTAGAAATGGTATTTGATAAGGTTCCTGAAAGGATTCTCAACCAAAATAAACTGCCCATGTGAATGTGTTTCCTCTGACCCTTGAGCAAACACAGCAGGAAGAGGAGAGCAGGCATCTGTGATCAGTTTGCACAGGGAGGCGAAGAGCAATGGGCACAAGTGAAAGAAGCTCAATCACGCACAAAGCAGCAGGAAAGGATCAAGGACCCTCTTAGAATGATAGAATGGCTTAAGTTGGAGGGGACCTTAAAGATCATCCACTTCCCAGCCCCATGGGCAGGATTGCCAACCACCAGATCAAACTGCTCAGGATCCCGTCCAACCTGGCCTTGAACACCTCCAGAGATGGGGCATCCACACCTCTCTGGGCAGCCTGTGCCTCACCACCTTCTAAGTAAAAAAATCTCTGCCTAGCATCTAACTTGAATCTTTTAGTTAAATCTTTTGGTTTAAAGCCATTCCCCCATGTCCTATCACTATCAGACTGTGAAAAGTCAATCCCCTCCTGCTTCTAAGCGCCCTTCAAGTACTGGAAGGCTACAGTGAGATCTCCAGTACTTTTGTGGTTCTGAATAATTAAGTGATAAAATGTCAGATAAAATAGGATGGGAGATAAATGGGAGATAAAAATGCATCTGAAGGAAAATCATAATTTTATGCCTGTTTTTGTGATATGGCCATCATGTCGTGTGAATGAGTTCTTGGGGTTATAGTAGTAGTTCTTGTGAAAATGTCAGTGGTCACAAGTAGTAAATTAAATCCTAAGAATTGTAAGCAAGGCAAAAGAAACTGAAATTTAAAATATTTCTATTGGTTCTGGCACAACGTGTGCAGTTCTGGTTGTTGTCTGAGCTAAAAGAAAGGCGTGATTGAGCTGGAAAGGCATAGAAAGGGGAAGTGATGATGACCCAAGCTGTGAAAGGGCTTCTGTGCAAGGAACATTCAGCTGGTTTAGGGCTCCTTGCTCTCCAAGAGGCAGCGAAGGGAAATATCGCGTTGGAGCAGGAGCAAACAATTGTACTGTTCTGCTGCTCCTTCATCCTCACGACTGGGCAAGTTCATGAAGAAAAAAATCTGTTGTTAAGCAATGAATATGGAAAGTGTTCTCTGGCCAAGGAAGCCCTTCAGCCAAAAACTGCTGAAGTTTAGAATGTTGTGTCTTCCAGTGAAGTATGGCTATGTATTTGTCTAGTGCTGAACTTCTCTTGCTACTGGGTGCTGAGCTGTGTTGCAGACAGGCTGCTGGGTGAGGTGGGCTTTGAGGGGTCTCTAACATAAAAATGGAAAGACTACAGTGAGATAGGAATTTTCAAATACAAAGAATACAAGTTTTCGTGGAGGGAAGAGAATGGGACAAAAATGTGCTTAAATCACAACACAGTTCTCATTGCATATTAAAGAAGTAATTTCCTCGGACCCTCTACAAAGCAGGTTATGCAAATATCTGTCAGGGATGACTGAAGAGGAGCTGGACCTGCTGTACGACTGTGGTTTGGGCTTGAAACCTGAATCTGTGATTGACTGATGAATTTAGACAAGGTAGAGGTATTCGAGGTGTGTTAATGTCAGAGCTATGCTATGCCACAGTGTCTGGTTTGCAGCACTAAACACAACTGCTCATTATTCAGGATGAGCTATCAAGGCAGGATATCCGGCTTTTATAAGATTAATAATTTGTACTGTGTGCTTCTAATAGAGAAAACTATCCATCTTTAATCTTCTAAAATTAAGTCAGTTATTTTCCTCAGAAAAGCATTTTCTTTTGTTTCTCTGCCTGCTCCCAGCTCTTTCTTTTTTTTCTCTCCAGTTTTGTGCTTGGAACGACCCTGAAGCCATTTCCCTTTCAAGGACACTGACTGAAGATTACTGAATGTTGCTATGGGATTTGGATGATTCGTGAAACCCTGATTAATATGACATTTTAACTGATACCCATCTGCAGGCAGAATTGTGTTTGGTATCTTGGAGGAGAACAGGCGTAAGACGTACCTGTATGGGCAGAGGTGTGATCTGAATATGTGACTTTCTTATAGTTAGCTCTGCTCTTTTCTGTTCAGCTCTATTCTTTTCCATTCAGCCCTGGGTAAATAATCGCTTCTTCTTGGATGACATTTTGGTTGTTAAGCTTCAGAAATGCTTTTCTGCTTGAAAAAAAATGTAACTGAAAAAGAAGTTGTCTCCAAATTTGAAAATAGATCTTGTTTGTTTGTTTGCTCCTTTCTAAATATTTAAAATATTTATCCTCTACTCCTCTGATTGAGGGGCATCTTGATTTCACGTTGAACATTCTGTATCCAGGAGCTGGAGAAGCGGGTGCCTGACTCCAAAGGAGGATCCTCCTCAGTTTTAATCACATAAATGCTCACCTGCTACTGAGCTTCTTTTGGAGCTTGTGATATTGTAATGTGGTATCTTGGTGTTTGCTAGGATTTAAAAACAAGCTAGACTCCTTTCAGGTGATGGTGTGAGGGAGCTTACTCATATAAGCATCTCTGAAGCATGGCTGAGAGAGAATCAGAGCCATCAAACTGAGCTTGAATGTGCTCCCTCCATGTTTGAGCCCTGCCCAGAAGTTCCAGCTGTGCTGGGCTACCCATGCCTGAGCACAGAGCACTGGGAGCTGATGGAGGAGCTGTGGTCCTGCTGCCACTGCACGGTGAGGCCTAACCTGTGTGAAAACCAAGGCATGGGCAGTGCCTGGTGGGGAAGCAAAAATAACATTTTCCTGCCCCTCTGCACGGCTGGTAGGGCCCAGTTTGGTGTGTGCTGGCTGCCCAATGTGTGCCCAGTGTGTTCCCCAATGCAGGGCCATGTTTGCTGCAGCCCGAGGCACAGGCTTGTGGCAAAGCAGCAGCTGAGCTCTTGGTGGAAAGCACTCCGAAGCTTTGTCAAGAGCTCTTTTTCTCTTTGAAAGCAAATTGTTCCCGTTTCATCTTGTCTATTTTTGCTGTTTATTCTCATTCTCCGGGCTTTCTGCTAATATGAAGATATCAGTGCAGCGAGTGGTTAATAATTACCCAGGCTGTGGGGATGCAGGAAGCGGAGGAGTGCTGGGGATGGTTGGGAGCAGTCAGCATATTCCCTGCCCCAGTCCCAGAGTGTTGTTGTGTTCCACTTTGAAAACCTCCATCTGGAGCATTGAGCAGCTGTCAGTGGAGCTTTTCATGCAAAAAGGAATTGAAAAACTAGCAGGGCCACAAGAGCAGCTTTTGGAAGTGTATGGTTGGCTGGGCCCAGATGCTTGCGTAGGGAAGGAAACCCAGAGAGATCAACAGAAGCATCCATCAAAGGGAGCAGTGGAGGACATGGACGGGAGGGTGGCAAGGAGGGATGGGGCTAATGGCTTTTATGTGTAGTTTGTATTTCGTTAAACGTAGGATTACATTTGCTGCTGATGGAGCTGCCAAGGTATTATCAGATTTAGGTTATTAGAAAGCATAGACCTGCTGTAAGCAGTAGGGAGTAAGATGTTTAAGGGATGGAAAGCTTCCCCTATGAGGACAGGCTGAGAGAGCTGGGGCTGTTCAGCATGGAGAGGAGAAGGCTCTGGGGAGACCTGAGAGCAGCCTGTCAGGATCTACAGAGGGGTTATAGGAGGGAAAGGGGCAGAATCTTCAGCAGGGTCTGTGAAACAGGGCAAGGGAAATGGTTTCAAACTAACAGGGGAGATTTAGATTGGATATAAGGAAGAAGGTTTTTACAATAAAGGCAGTGAGACACTGTCACAAGTTGCCCAGAGAGATGGTGGGCTTCCCATTCCTGGAGATATTGAAGGTTGGATGGGACTCTGAGCACCTGATGACTTGCAGGGGAGTTGGACCAGATGTCCTTTAGGGATCACTTCCAACTCATATCATTGTATGTTTATGTGTGTGTTCTTTTTTTTTACTTATGTATTTTGTTGTGTTGCTTTGTCAGGCTTTTTTATCAGATTTCCTAACAGATCAGGCTGCTTTCTTTTGGTAAGTGCCCATGGATGCTGGGTGAGACCCAGGTGACAGTTCCAGGAGGCGCTGAGCTCTGCCCTGTGCTGGAGGGAGGAAGAAAGAAGCCGTCTCTGTGCGTCTCTATTCTCCCCAGCAGGATCTGATGTTTGCATTAGACCCAAAGCCCTTAGTTAGCCTGGCTCAAGTAACAGCATGGGGGAAGTTCCTGCACGTGAGCAGAGCTGGGAGGTTTTTAAAATCTTGTTTGCTTCTGAGAACTTCAGCCCATTACTCAGATTTGAATAGTCAACGCTAAGCTTGCGGCATACAAACAGACGACGAAGATAAGTATTTATTCTTTGTTTGCAGATGTAACTTGCTGTGCAGATTGCTGAATGAGTGCTGAACCATGTGAGAAAGACTCCGTAGCAGTTGCTAAATCAGCAAACTGATTTCAAACACACAAAAACTGGAACTGAAAGTAAATTATCCCGCCTGACATTTTTTATGGGGCTTATATATTCTAAAGGACTCCAGCTCCATAGGGAAGACAGAAACGTTAAAAACTAAAGTGCTGTCTCCTGTTCTGCGTGCAGAACTCTGGGGTTTGAAGTGTGGGTGGAATTTTGTCTGGTTTCCCAAAAGATGCAGTTTTCCTTTCCTTATCCAAAATGCAGAATGTGTGCTCAGGTGACAGGATCAGTTAAGGCATAATCGATAACCAGTGTTGATATTTTACGTGTGTTATTTACTGACGTGTTGGATACCGACCACGGCAGTGAAACATGCAATAAATGCACCCAAAGAATTATACTCCAATAAATTTTAGATGAGCTTTATTTAACAATAAACTGTAAAAAAAACCGCATCCCAACGAGAGAATGTGTTTTGTAGCCACTGTAAACGTTTTAGTGCGTTTTTTAAGAAATAAGTGTAGCACTTATGTTTTCACACTGAAAAGCACATCAAACATGGACAAAAATTGGGAATGCCTACAGGGTTCAGATGTGCAATGTGTTGTGATGGTGGCTCCCAGCACTGCCTTTATCTATTGAATGTGAAAAGCTGTAGGGCTGATTGGGCAGGGATCTGGGGTCCCTGTGGCCACCAAGCTGCTGGGTTTCTGGAGCTGAGGCTGTCTGGTGCAAGGTGAGCCATGGTGATGCATCCTCCTCTATCAGGGTTGCATCCTGGGGGCGTTTTCCTGCCTGATGGAGACCATCTTAAACACTGCAACTGGTGGCTGTATTTTAGGGCAGCTCTACCTGGAGCTCTTTTAGTGTGTTTTACTGAGCTTTTCCGAGTGGGTTTTTGGGACAGTAATTTCCAGAAGGTATCTGGATTGCTTTTTACAGCTCGGGGCAGACCATCAGGATGAATTCTTCCTCCACCAGCAGAAGTTGTAAGTTGCATATTTCACAGCACTGCTTGGTTTTCAAATGAGTTGATAGGAGCTTGGTGCTTTTGGGAAAAAGGCTGTTTGTATTTTCTTTTTTTCTTAAAACCTTGGCCTCGTCCTCCCAGCTGTCTGCCCTGAAATCAAGGGTTCTTGATCATAAGAGAAGAAAGTATCTAACTCATTTCTGTGTCTGTCCCTTGTGCTTGTAGAAGAGCTGACATAAAAGTAATCTGTAATTTAATATTGTCAGATCTCTTCTTCCTAGAGATAAATGCATCTAAATAAGGCTTCAGTGCACATCTGAGTTCAGAACTCACTACCTCTAGCCGTTTGTCTCATCAGCTCTTTCCATGCTGTGAGAGATGTCAGACTTTTCCCTTTGCAGGCTGTAGCTGAAGGGCTCACCCTGTTCCTCCTGCCAGCATCACGGTGGCCGTTCAGGCAGTTTTGTGCCCACTGCAGCCACTTCTCACCAGCAAAGCTGTAAGAGAAACTCCTTTAGCTGAACGAGTTTTTGGAGCAATGGCTTTCAAAAGCTTTTTCACTGAAGCTCTGCAGATGTTTTATGCTGACAGATCTCCACCTGAGGGTTAGCGCTTATTTGCCTCATGCCACTATTGTGTCGGGTTGCTGGAGTGAGCTTTGCTTGCTCAGAGAGCACAAGTCCAAGAAGCTCTGTGTCCTGGGGTGGCTGTTTTCATGCTGGACAGAGTGATGCAGCCCTTCTCATGTAGCACTGGAGCCCTCCAAGCCCAGCAAGTCACCTACATCTGAGAAAGTATCTCCTATCAGCAGTGTTTGTCTGCTGCCCGAGATAAAAATTGGGAAGAACAAATTGAAAAATAAGTGAGCAATTTATTACATGAAGCAATACTTGTCTGCTGCCTTCCTCTGTAATTTGTCGCTGTCAGTCTTTTCTCAAAGAAGCTCCGCAGCCTTTTTGCAAGTGTCTGAATTACTGAAACTGACGTACTGTGGTCTTCATTTAGTACTTTTTCATGTGCATGTTACTATATGCATTCCTGTGATCTTTTAATTGAATTCAAAGATTTGAATAGTGTAAAGATAAAACTAATTAGAAATAAAAGGCTAGACGGGGTTTTTCTGGTTATTGTAAGTTCTAAGGACTTAGAATTTGGAGGCAGAAATTATTCCCCTTGCACACTGAGAACTGTGTGCCATGTGGGATTTTTGCAAGTCTGAACTTCATCTCCCTGTGTCACTGATGGAGAGCCTGCAAGTGGAGCCATCCCACCTTCACAGTGTAGTGGGACCATTCTGGGGGGGTTGCCTACCTTACGAGAAGCACCTGAAGAGGTTTCAATAGTCCATTTAATGTTTGGGGATTTGTTCCTGCCTGGTTCTGTCATCAGAGTTGCTTCAAATATCACATTTTGTCTTTGATTCCTATCTGCTTTCCTCTTTTTGAGTTCAGTATTCCTCTGAAGTTAAACACTGGCAAAGCAAACTGCTCCTACTAAAACCCAACTAGCAGATAGTTCAGAAAATAGCCAGACAACAGGAAATGTTCTCCTGGAGAGGCTTTCAGCCCTGCCCCCTTGCTGCAGCCCTCAGGTATGTCCTTTAACCATCCCACCCCACTGCAGCCCACGCAGCCCATAGGCACACCGCTCAGCAGCATCACAGTTTGGTTGCTTTGGGGCCTAAGAGGATTAGTTTCCCTCTTGCTTGTTCCTGTGCAATAGATAATTCACAGGCTCAGCAAACAGGCACTGCACTTATCGCTTATGTGCTTTTGTGTTTCGCGCTGATATTTGCAGGTTTACTTTGCATTTTCCTGTAAAGACTCTGGAAAATCTTCCTGGCATTCCTTTCCTGGTCTCTTAGGCCGGTGTCCTTTTCTGTTTTCTGAAGCTTGTGTGATTTTTCTGACTCCTATCAATGTGGTATTTTGATACGTGATGCCAAATACAGACTGATTTGATTCTCTTTATTAAAGAAAAAAAGTCAACAGAAATGTGGTATGCCTTCATGCAAGGTCAGGGTCTGGTTACTACTGTGTGAGATTATGCTGTAAGAAACAACTTTTTGTTGCTTTGCTTCCTCACCACCATAATGCTTTCTATTAGAGAACAGCATGGATGCTGTCCTGAAGTCTTATGAAGTACTTTGTACTGCTGAGTGTACAGTGGGGGGAAGAAGGCACACAGCAGCTGTGCCTGGCCAGACTCTCGTGTTTGTGCTCACTGAATGCGGCTAAGCATGTTTGTGATATTAAACTTGTATTTGTAGTTTCTTCCCAGAGGTTTCCTCCCTCAGCTAAAAGCTGGCCTTCTATTGCTGGATAAAGTAGGTACATTGCTGCTGTGGCTTCCCTGTCAATTTGTTTTGCACTGACAATAGGTGTGCCTGGGAGCTAGCATTTGAATAGAGAATGTCTTGCTTAAAATGCATAAGATGGAGATGTATACATTCCTCCCTAATTGCAGGAAATTGCAAATCCGGGCAAAATTTGGAATGCAGCTGCTTGTATAATTACATCTCCTGCCAGTTGCTGTAGCTCAGCTTTACAACCTTTCTAAAATGTCTTCGTAGTTTGTGGTACAAATAATGCATGCATTAATATTGCTTTGATATCCCCTCTTTTGGGTTATTCTCCTTCATTTCCAGAGGCCTAAGCTGTTTCTTCTTGCTGAACTCATAATGAATGTGAGAAATCAGTAATTATATTAAGGAGAAATGTCGCTGCTGGCTGTTTGTTAAGCCAAAGCTTTGAGGTTTTTAGAAAGAAATACCTACGTGTGCACAGATTCAGGTATGGGTTATGTGCAAACCCATTTCTGGCTTTGTGAAATGGGCAGTGGGCTCACTGGAGAAGTGCTGGATTACTTGTAGCTAAGTGGTACTGTCTGCTACTGGTCATCCATTGAAGAATAACACATAGGTGGCCATTCTGGGCTTAATGAAATGAGTTGGTCTCACACCACTGTCACAATTGCAAAGTGATTGAAGAACTGGATAGGATTAAGGGAGGGGTAATGGAGGAATTATTCTGTCTCTCTTTTGGAGAGGTTGGAGAAGTGGAATTGAACCAAGACAAAGTTGCTGCTGGATGATGATCTGTAAGTTCCTAGGCAGAAGCGGCGTTCTGGAGGCACAAGACTTATTTTAGGTGAGAAATGGCATAACAAGACCCAGTGGCTGAGGCAGAACTTAGTACAGAGATGCACGTTTTAAGCCATAGGTGTATTTTACTGCTGAAATAACATTGTGATAGAGTAGGGTTTTGATCAAGTGGAGCTTGTGTTTAAGAAAAAAGTGTGTTTCCAAAGGAGACCCCATAGCTTACCAAATGCAGTAGAACACAGCCCAAATTACTGGGTGAGATACCGCAGCCTGTGTTATGCAGAAGGTTAGGCAACTTAAGCACTTCATTTTAGCTTTAAATCTGTAAATGCATGTGTGCCTTGCTATTAAATGGGCTATTTCAGAAGAACATCATGTCTCTGTGTGTACAATCAAGGATCACACGAGAAGAAGGGAACCTCATTTAGGCAGGGCAGTGTGGGAAGCGTTCAGCTGTTAAAACAGAAAATGATGGTTTCCAGGGCTTTTAACTGGTTATTCTTCAGGTCGTAGAAATTGCTGCAGAAAATTAAAAACCTTGAAAGCTTATCATAAAGAGGCTTGATTCAATGAGACAAGTTTTATAGAGCTGTGGTGCTAACTCTATGACTTCCTTAGAGGTTTGAAATTACATCTGGGCAAGTTGCTCTAAGGTATGAATTGGAAATTAGAATAAGGTGGGCTTTTTTGTAGTAAAGCACCTGCTTTACTTGGTGTTGTAGTGTTTCCAGAATACCTTATTGCAGACTGCTGTTACTGTATTCTTGTCTTTCTGTATAAGCAGCAAGTGCCTTTATTGAACACTGGGGGTCTGATTTTTTGGGGGCAGGTGCTTTTCAGCAAATGTTTGAACTTTGTAGGGTGAAAGGTATCAGGTTATTTTTGCCCCAATTGCAAAAGCAGCATGGCTTTGGTCGCTCGGATATTGCATCCATTCACATCTCCTAATTTCCTTTTGCTCCCCAGCCCAAAAGATGAGATCTGAGGTTTTGCTGTTAGTTCCTGTGGCTCTCAGCACAAGCGGCTTCCTTCAGGTGCATCACTGAGTGGGGGGCAGTGTGTTCCTTTGCTTTGTGAGGCTGCTTTCAGGTTGCCACGTGAGGTGGTGGCATCCAGCATTGGGAAGATTGCCACTTCGGTTAGGTCATTACTGGAAAGGACTTAAATAATGCAGTGTGGTTACCTAGAGGTTTCCCAAGATCTCTGTGGGATGCTGTGCATTTTGGCAAAGTTCTGTCCAAGTGTGTTCATGTCCAGCTTGCTGCTTAGCAGAAAAAGAACCATTTTTTGCATCATTTTCACTGCACTTCTCATTAGCAGGCTGTTAAAACTCTTATGAGGCGGAGCGGCCTCTTGGGGATGTTTGAGCCTCATAGAATGAGACACAGCTCTGGGAAGCTCATTACCAGCAAGGTGGAGGCAAACAGGAGGGAGTGGGGAAACCACAGCAATTAGTTAGGGCTGAGTTTTGAGCAGCGATGAGATAAATGGATTGCATGACTTGAGCAGCTGATGAAAGCAGACCTCTCGCAAGGTGGGTCGTGTTCTTGGAAGTGGGAAACGTGGCAGGCTTTTTCAACCCTCAAACACAGAAGAACAGCACTTTTCTGTGGATTCTTAAGTGTGTGTAAGTGCTCTGTTGAAATTACAGGTGTGCTGAAGTGTTGTGAGCTGCTAACCGAATCAGTGCTAGCTCCAGGGCAGAGGATGTGTCAATAAGAAGATGCTGCTTTCTTATCAGCTGATTCCCTTTAGTTCAGTGTGGCTGTTCTCAAAATGCACCAGGTCCCTTTGGGATGAGGTTGGCTCTGTGCAAGTGGAAACATTGATCACTGAGTTGTATTTTATTTGGTGCGGGTGCACAGCACTTGTCAGACAGTGCTGTGTACCTAATGGGGAATTCAAATTCCAGCTGGTAGATTGAATCCAAAAGGCAGAGCTGTGGGATAGGAAGGGGCAGGCACGAAATGCTGAGGCTCCTAATCCTTTACAATATGTTTGTTTAATATAAAGTGGTCTGTTGAGATTGTTTTGCCGTGTGGAATAATCATTATGTGCTGACTAATGGGAGACAGCAAGCTGTTAAAGAGCATCAATTAACCATACAGGAGGGATGTTAGTGATTGTTTTCACAAGTCTTCAGGATGTGAAGAATAAAGAACGTTACTGGAAGGCAACCCCCAGAGATTTTTAGCTATTCAAATCTACAAAGAGCAGAAAGTTTGTGAAGATGTATGGGGTTACAGAATTTACCTTTACCAGGAAGAGCAATGCAAAGAATAAATTGAACTGGCTCTCCAAATTGCCCTGATGTGACAGGAATAGCACTTTGCTAAACTTATCCTCTTGTTTCATGTTCATTAGTTGAAAATTTTCTTACTGAATTCATCTAACATCATTGTTCCAGGAAATGTTGGTCCTCTTCACAGAAGACAGCATGTGCAGTGCCTTTCTGATGCTGTTTCCCTGGCTGCTGTCCTTGTCCTTACCTCTGCTATTGCTTCAGTACAGTAATTCCTACCTCAGCTGTTTCTGCAGTGAGTTAAAACTCAGTGCACTTAATGCTGAAAGGAGTGTACTCTTCCATCTTGTGTCTTGCTCCATGGGTAATAACATTCTCCACCTTTGGCTGGTATGAAAACCTACGTTTCATTAGCAATACCTTATGCATCCCTAGTAGCGTTCTGCCTGAGTTTAATGCAAAAAAATAAATAGCATTTTGTGGACTCTGTTTGTGTGGTGATTTTGTTCTGCATAAGACTTTCCCCATCCTGCATTCCAGTGTTAAATCCACTCTGTGCAAACTTCACTTTCCATTTCTTTAATTCAATTTTGGAAATGGGGAGTGCAGATAACATGGAATTTATTTTTTCTGTTTTGCTTCTTCTGAGTTGTTGTTAGAGAACTGAGCTGCAGATACTCTTGTAGCCAACAGTGAGAGGTGCCCTGGGATTCAGCGGGGATTATGATAAAGAGAGACCCTTGGTTCTTGGACAAGGGCAAAGATAAACTTCTCTCTGCTTCAACTCTATTCAAATGCTTTAATCAGCAGAGGTCTCCTTTAACAGATGGCTCTGCATCGATAAAGCCTTTAGCAAGTTAGGAAAAAATCAGAGCAACTTATTTCTTTTCTGACTTGATTGATTTTCTTGATCTTTGTTGAGGGTGGGGAGGGATAATGCATCAGAAGACTCTGGGGAGGATTAATTACTTGGCTGCAAAAGACATGAAGATATTCTGATAAAAGACTTGGAATGAATGAATGAAGCCCTGGCTGGGCTGGTGTCAGTGGTGGAGTTTAGCAGTGCCTTCAGCTCTGACTGATCTCTGTTGTTTCAGAGGGATACCAAGTATCTCCCAGCTTACAGAGAACTGGTCAAAGCCCTAGCACATGAGATACCAATATCTTAATGCAGACCTGTGGATTTAAAACCCCGAGGAGGAGTTCAGCTTCACTCCTGGCCAGGGATGGGAGGAGTGCAAGGGATGTCATTAGTGCCAAGTTGACCTGATCTGAGCTTTGGCCAAAGGATTCATCCTTGGAGCAGCAGTGGAGCATTTCATGGTTCATTATCCTCACAGTCTGTAACAATGTCTTATTCTGAAGCTGAATATCTAGTTCATGTTTCCATCCATTTGATCTTCTTATTCCTTTGTCAGCAAAGTCTGGTCTCTCACCTCTATCTTTTTGACTTTTAGGATCTAAAACAAGTTATGTCTCTGCATGAGTGAAATAGCTGGAGCTCTTGAAGTCTCACAATATAAGGCATGTTTTCTGGGCTGTGAGTTGTTGGGTGACCTGCCTTTGAATCCTACTCTGTTTCCTTTTGGTTTGAAATTTCACTGTTTTTCAGCTGAGCTGATTTGGCAGCTGGCTGCCGTCACGGAAAGCTGTGAGGCTGCCTTGCCCATTGCTGCCAGGTATGTGGGCCTGCTTGTGGCCCCAGCCCTGGTGCTTTCCACACCATGCAAGACCTGCTTGGGCTTGGTAATGCAGCAGAGCATTTCTGCTGGGCTTGTAGAAGTTGATGGGGCTGATAGAGATGGCTGATAGAGCTGCAAGAAGGCAAAACAGTGCAAAAGTGGGGCAGGGAGAGGGCCGCTCAGTGGACTGCCCAATGCCAGGCTCTGCCCTTCCCAGTTCCATCCACAGCTCTGCAGCCATCAGCTTGCATTGAACTCCACCACCACCACATGATGTGCCGTTAGCCCAAGAACCATTTCCCTGAAGGCCTCAGCAGGGAACCTCTTCTTATGAATGTTTCCCCACTGACAACTACGTTTTGAGATGAGTCACTGAATTCGTGTTTAATCCACTTGTGAAATTGGCAAGGCAATTACCATCTTCCAAGTTCTTCAAATCAAATTGTTAGTGAGCATTAAATAAAATGCTTTGGAGAAATCCCAGTATATACAATTGCTTTTATCCAGACTACTCTGTCACAAGAAAAGCTTTGTTTTGTTGGGCCTATCTTCAGTGCAAGTGTGCTGCCTGTAATTCATTTTGTTCTTAGCCTATACTTCTTCGTCTCTGCTTCATTATTTTTGTTTTACTACTTGTTACCCGTAATGAGAATGAAGGAATTGCTAGCTTCCAGTTGCCACCCCTCCTTTCTCACGTTGCCAAGTACAGAAAGCATTTGCAAATGGAAGGAGTGCTGTTAGTCACGAAGCAGTTAATCAGTTCTGACAACACGGTGGTGATGAAGGTCACTCTCCTGGTTCCCCTTTGTGCTCTGTGTTGTGAGGGGAGAACACGGAGCCCTCGTGTGTTAGTCATCAGGTCAGGGAGTGCAGGGCCAAGCTGCCAGCAAATGACCACAGGCAGCTTTTTGGTCTCTGCTGCTACCTGATAGAAAGCACGTTAGCTTAATTCATTTTTTGCTGCCGTGCACTTGAGTTTACTCTCAGTTGGCTCCTGTTTCTTTGGTACATTCCAGTCCAAACAGGACATTTGCTGTTGTTTCCTGGTATGAGGAGCTGTTCACAGAAATTTACCATACTCTTCTCTTTTTTTTTTTTTTTAATCTCTACAGGTGAAAACAAGAGAGGAAGAACTGCAGAAAGAGGACTTCTCTGCCAAACTAGGAAAGATAGAGGAATCAGTGGAGCTGAAGCTACTAGATCTTATGAACCACAGTGCTCCAAACAGAACTAGAATGCACGGGTCATGCAGGCTGGTGTTTAGAAGCAAACATTCTGCCAGCAAAACAGGCTTTGGTGGATCTGTATCTAAGGAACCCGCTCCAGCTGTCAGTGCTACAGAGGTGATCAGAGAACTGCGGATGAGAGAGGCCAGCCTACAGAGAGAGCTGAAGCAGCTGCAGGATGAGTGCAAGCAGAGGTTGGATGGAATTGCAGAGAGGTTGGATGGAGTGATTTGTATCTCTCCTTGAAGAGAGAAAGCTGGACTCAGAAGAACAAAGGAGTGGGCTTATTTGATCAGAACACACTTGTGCGGTTTGGCATGGCGGAGTGCAAGATGAGGAACCAAATGTGAGCTTTGATAATCAAGCCTGGGAGCAGTGACTTGTTTCTGCTTTGTGACTTGCACTGGGGCCATAACCTTTGTGGTTCTGCCTGCAGTCTCTTTATTGCTAACCTTGCCAATTAAATTCTGCAGCAGGCCTTAGTGGGAGTGTGCTTACATCTCCCTTTTATCTTTTAGATGTTTAGTTCTTCTGCCAAGCACTGGCTCTTCCAGAATGCTCATCTGCTAGACACAGCTTTCTTTGAGGCTGCAGATTGGAGTACTAATTGCATACAACATTTTCCAGCAAGTGGAAGCATTCATTAGTCAGAAAAATCCAGGTACTGGAGAACATACAAAGCACCAAGGCTCAGAAAGATTGGGAAAGTGTGCTATTTTTAATTCTGCTGGTTTGCATATTTGTGGCAACCATAAGGCAGCCACTGTAAAGAAAAACAAATGCCTAATAATAAATAAAGCTGCATGCTGACTTCATTTGCTGGTGTGATGCACTTCAAGTAATGAGGTTCTCAAAGAGAGCAAACTAGAAACCCGCTCACCAAGTTATGAGTCACAGCGAGACAACTTATGGGTCTACTATAGGAAGTTTCTGTAAGATAAAAGTGTGACCCTTGCTTCCATGCACGAGAAATCTTCAAACTCTTATCCCTGAAGGCTTCTTTCCCTAGAATATGCAAATGCTTTTCACTTGGCGTGCATTTCCTGCCCTTTTCTGCTTTGTTCTCACTAAAGAATCATAGAATGTTTATATATGCTAGCTGTATGCTTTCAGGAATAAATAAAAGGGAAAGAAAATGGTTTGATTTCACTGTGAATTGCTGCGAGCAGCAGGCTTTCCTTGGCCTGGCGTTCTGTCTGCTCTTCCAGCTCATGGTGCTGATGGCTACTCTTGGCTCCTGCCTCAGCTAAATGTGAGCAGCCTTTAAGGATCTTCCCAGGCACTGGGTGTGATTGCTGCTCTGCAGGTGGTGATGCACAGGTGGGAGCAGATGGGCAAGGCTCAGGTCTTCTGGATGCTTCAGCATCAAATTCAGAGGCTTCCAGACCATGCTTACCTGTAGCACCTGCACATGCAGTCTTTGCTAGAGCAAGTGGCAACAGATACGTTGTTGGAGGGCTGTGTGTGGGGGGCTGGTTTGCCCTGTGTTCACCCATCGTGGCATGGTCAGTCTAATATGGGCCAGCTTTCAGACAAGCTGTCTCTTTCTCAGCACTTCCTATCTCCTTCAGGTTTGATACAAGGATATTTTCATGTTGCGTTGCACTTGGGTTTAAAACATTGCTCTCAAAGGATTTGTTCTCGTGGCACGTGCACCAGGGCAGGGTGGGTAAATGTTCTTTAGCTGGGAGAGAGCTCAGATTTCTTGAATCATAATCATAGAATGGTCTGGGTTGAAAAGTACCATAACAATCACCTCGTTTCAACCCCCCCTGCTATGTGCAGGATCTTGCTCGTGGTTTGCTTAGCTGGAGCAGGAGGTGATTGTCCCCTGTGCAACTTCTCAGGAAGAGTGGTGAGGCACTGGAATGGGCAGCACAGGGAGGTGGTGGGATGACTGTCTCTGGAAGTGATCAAGAGACATGTAGATGTGGTACAAAGGGATACTGTTAGTGGGCAATATTGGTGGTAGGTGGGCAGTGCGGCTGGATGAGCTTAGAGGTCTTTTCCAATCTTGGTGATCCTGTGATTCAATGATTCTTATCAGGATTGTCTTCATGCTGTCTGCCACAGTGCATTGTGCTACCATCCACTTAAACTGACAGTAGAAATCATGAGCTGACTTATTTCCTAATACTGAATATCTGTCAGCACTCAGCACTTAGTGCAGTGTGTTTCAGTGTTCATCCAAGAATCCCCTTCCAGCAGAGAGCAGAGCTGGCAGTGTGTGTGCCCCTGCTTGGCTCCAAAGAATTATTTTTCTCTTTGGTGAACTGTACAAATGATGGTGCTCTGCAGCTGCACAGACGTGCGTATAAAATTTTCACCATGAATCATAGACAGCTGCATTTATGGTGTGGCACAAATCAAAGTAACAGGCATCCATGGCCTCAAGCATGCACGCTAAGTATAAGTATTACTTCATGAAATTGGAGAGCGTTGTAAACAACCCCCATCAGATCAAAAAGTAGAGATGTGGGCTGTATTCCCACCAGGGTGGTGTGGAGGTTGCCATCCATGGATGTGTTCCAGAACCGTGGAGATGTGGCACTGAGGGATGGGGTCAGTGGGCACGATGGGGATGAGTTGGTGGTTGGACAGGATCATCTTGGAGGTCTTGTTAAGGAAGTGTTTTTAGGACTTTGCATGTGTGGTTTCCCATTAGGAACTAATGGCAAAGTTTTTACACAAGGTGGTGATGCACTGGAACAGGTTGCCCAAGGAGGCTGTGGATGCCCCATCCCCGGAGGCATTCAAGGCCAGGCTGGATGTGGCTCTGAGCAGCCTGGTCTGGTGGTTGGTGACCCTGCACATAGCAGGGGGTTGAAACTAGATGATCATTGTTGTCCTTTTCAACCCAGGCCATTTGTAATTCTCATGCATGGAGATGTTAATAGGAAATGCACAGTTCAGTGCATTTCTCTGATGCAGTTGGTGTTTGCTTTCCCAAACTTGCTAGGAAAGCGGAATTGGCCATAAATACATCATTGGCTGGTAACTCTGGCTTGCACTACATGGCTAGAAATATCCCTTCCCAAATAACTGAGCATCAGGCAGCTTGCAGTCAAAACAGGAGGTTTGCTTTGCAAAAGGCAAGCGAGGCATCTGCAGTCAGTGCTCCCGACAGCACTGCGCCTGCTGGTAAATAAGGGCTGCAACCTGTGTTTAAAAATAAGAGCTGCTGGGAGTAGCGATTTCCAGCATGGAGTGTTTTGGGTTCCCTGTGGGATTCCTCCAGCAGTGCCTGCGGGAGGATGAGCTGGTGGTGGTGTGAGTGTGTCTGCCTGATCCTGCTCACTGCTCTGCTCCTCAGCTGCTTGCGGGAAGAGATTCAGTGCTTGCCCTGTCCTCTTTTCCTTCTGGACACAGCTCCTTTGGAGTATGGTGAGTCTGGTTCCATGTCCTGTATCCTTGTGAGTATGGGGAGAAGAACCCAAGGCTGGTGGACCCCTGCCCTGCCACCCCTGAGGCTCGGGGGGTGCCTGGGCAGGGAAGAAAGGCAGGGGAGAGCCTGGGTGATCTTTGAGCTCAGAAGACTTGGGCAACTACAGGCTGGTGAGCCTCACCTCTGTGCTTGGGAAGATCCTGGAGCGGATCCTCCTGGAAGACATGTTAAGGTACATGTGGGATAAACAGGTGATACGAGACAGCCAGCATGGCTTCACCCAGGGCAGATTGCCTGGCCTTGTCTGGTGGCCTTATGTGATGGAGTGACGAAGGGCAACTGATGTCATCTACCTGGACTTGTGCAAGGCCTTTGACACAGTTCTGCACCACATCCGTATCTCTAGACTGGAGAAGTATGGAGTTGAAGGCTGGAATATTAGGTGGATAGGAAATTGGTTGGATGGTTGTAGCCAGAAGGCTGTTGTCAATGACTGTCCACGTGAAGGCCACAGATGTGTGGTGTCTCCGAGGGTCCATTGTGACCAATGCTTTTCAGCATCTTTATCAACAACTTTGATAGTGGGATTGAGTGTATCCTCAGCAAGATTGCTGATGACACTAAGCTGAGTGGTGCAGCCGACACGTTAGAAGGGAAGGACGCCATCCACAGGGATGTGAACACGCTCAAAAAGTGGGCACAGGAGAATTGAATGAGGTTTGACAAAGCCAAGTGCAAGGTGATGCATTTAGGTTGAGGCAATCCCAGTTATGAGTACAGAGTACTCATTGAGAGCAGCCCTCAGGGCCAACAATGGCAGCAAAGGCACCCGGACAATAAAACTCGATGGCAAGTTATTTACTTGGCATTGCTGTGTCTGCCAAAAACAATATTAATTTTGCCTTTCAATGAAAGGAACGCTCTGCTGATTAGCCACAGGGGCAGCATTTGTTCAGGAAAGCAGCTTTAATGGGTCTGTACATCATGCTGTAACTCATAGTGCCAGGCAACAGGAGCTCCTGTTGCATGTATGTGGCTGTGGCTGTGGCTGGGGGGGGATGGCTGCACTCCAGGGCAAGGAAGGAGCGATGGGGTTCTGGCTGCTTGGGGTAAGCTGTGCTCCGTTGTGCTGGGAGGTGGTGATGCACCTTAGGATTTGTCTGCAGCCCCCGCTGCTCTGAACATCCCTCAGCCTCACTGCATGTCAAATGGAACGGACTAACAAAATGGATTAGGCTCTCAGCAGTGTGTTTGGTGAATGAAGCTCTCACCTCCAGATATTCATCTGTGCTAATGATGCTCAGGACTGTGCTGGAGAGGAGGGGACCTGAGGATCCTGCTCTGCTGCAAGCCGAGGTGCAGAACCCTCCCTGCATGGGTCCCTGGAGGCATGGGCTCTATGTGAGGTTTGGGTGCGGATCTCTTGGGCCTGGGAATGGTTAAAGTCATTTGGCTCTGGGCTTGCTACGCAATTAGTCATTGGGGTAGCGCAGCTTGATGTCACTGCTGTTTCCATGGTGATGGGAACAAGCAGGGAGGAGTGTGTGGATGAGAGCATCCCCAGCCCAACACCATGGGTCTGGCCTGGGAGGAGCGCGGTGCACGGTGGGTTTTGGGGCCACCCTATCGTGAACGTCCCCATCAGCTGGTCCCACAGCCCTAGTCCTGGCCCCTTGTTGGCTGCCAGGCATTGCACAGAAATGATGGCAGAAAAGACAGTAGATGCAGGGCAGAGGCATTGTCCCATTGCTGGTGCCAAAGAATGGATTCCTATGACCTACAGCCTGCAAGGAGAGAGACATGACAACCTGCTTGTTAATGACAAATGCCATTAGACGTGATATGAAATACACGGCCAGGTGAATTATGGCCTGGCCTGGGTCTGATTTACAGCACACCAGTTACTGCAGGCTATTTATTCTACTTCCACCTAAGTGCCAGGTTAGCCTGCTGCTCCTCCCAGCCACACAATGCAGCCCTTGGAGGAGCAGGGCCAGGAGCTGTGTGCATGCTGGGGCACCCTATGGCACCCTGCTGTGCCCTACTCACATCCCAGGCAGGTGTCGGGGTCGGTCTGCTGCTCTTCCACTCACTGAGCATCGAGATCTAATTCGTGTTGAGGGCAAACTTAGGGAGCTGGTGGAGAGCGTCTGTCAGAGAGGTACAAGGAAGGGACCAAGCATAATGCAATTGCTTCATTTGAAGCAATTAGAGCGGAGCAAAACCATGTTTTTTCTAAACGGATTCAATATTGGTAAATGATGCACGGCTGCTTTTTGTTAGTGCAGAGTCGAAAAGCAATTTTCCCGTGTGCTGGGGCCAGCATGGAAGTCTGACATGGGCCACGGTGGGGATTCCCAGCCTGCATGGAGATGAGCTCCAGCTCCCAGCACTCCTGGAACCAGCACTGGGCTGTCCGAGGTGTGAGCTGTTGGCCTCAGCCAATTTGTGTCCAGCCAAAAACTAGAAATTAAGCTTTATTAGTCTAAATACGGCTGTGTTTTCAACAGCCCACTAACCTTTTCCTCTTTAATCTTTGCTTATGTCTTAAAAAATCCACTTTCAGTATAAGACTGTCAGATTTAATCCTTTTTAAATATCCTTTTCCCTGGTGAGGCAGCAAGATTTCCCAGGCAGCCCTGAAAGTTGCAGATAAGATTTTGCTGGAATAAGACATCCAAATTAAATGAAGTCTGTATTTAGAGCAGCCTTTTGGGGAGTATCCCACTTTGTCTGTGTTTGTCTGCAACTTGCAAGCATGTTTTTTTTGGTGTGGGATGGCTCATCAGTGCAGAATAGCTCATGGCAGCTTGGTGGAGCAGGAATGGAAGCTCCGTCCTGCAGCTGAGCATGGAACCTGTGGGCTGGGCAGCTGGTGTCCCTGCACGCCACACTGTGCTGGGCTGCCCTGAGCTGTTGATGCACATCCTGCATCCCATACTCTATTGCACAGCCATGCACCCCGCATCCCATGCACCCTGCATCCCACCTTGCTTTCTGGCACAATGAGCCAGCCCTGTATTGCTGCTCACCCTAACAGAGCTGCTGGCGGTGAGCTCGGCTGTGAGCACTTTGCTGTCCAAGGATGAACATTGCAAGATGAAAGCTTTGTGTATTTATTTTATTTTATTTATTTATTTATTTTTGCTTCAAGTACAGCCCTTATCATTTAAAGCGATCTTTACTGCCTGCTTTTGACATCTTCCTTTCAGCCCCGCAGTCTGATTTCTATTGGCCCGAAGAGTAAATCCAGCCATTCTCAAGCTGGAAGAATTCTCTGCTAGAAATGGAGGCAAGGTTGGAACTGAAGCTTATACGTTCTCATTGGCAGCCATCAGATGGAAACGGCACTGGATGCAAACAGAGTGAGTGCACCCAGAGCAGTGAGAGTCCTAGCACAGAACCTTTATCTTCTGGCATCTGTGTCCTTCCCTGTTTCTTAAATACCACCTTTAGTGTTAAATCACCTCTTCTTGCCCAGAGAAGCACCACGTGCAGCCTGTCCCACTGCTGCAGGGCCACACAGTCCCCAGCACATCCCACCCTGATGCACACATGGTGGATGTTGGGTATTGCTGCTGCAAGATTGCGAACAGAGTGATTTATAGCTCGGGGATTTTGTGACATCTTTTTCTTGTTTAATCATCTCTGTCTCACCCAAGGTGCAAGACTGTCTTCCTGACAAAAGCAAACAGAAAGGAATTGCTTTTTGTCTTTCCTTCTCGGCAGCATCTGCTGAGGCTCCTTCCTTCTGTTGCACTCCAGCACGCAGCCCACAGCACCCACTCCTATGCCTGTGTTGAGGCAGCTCCTGCCCTGGGGTGTGCTTCACAACCAGCACATCAGGTCTGGAGAGGGGAAGCCCCCCAATTCCCTTCTGATTTGGCTACAGGTGTGGAGCCCTGCAGTCCTGCAGCCCGTGGGGGCTGGGCTCGGACTCTGCACCGTATATTTTCATTACTGCAAAGATCTCAGGGCTAAGGATGCTTAAACTGTAATAAATACATAAATTGTTGTTGGAGGCTCCCAAACGGGGTGATGGAGGCATGGGAAAGCACAATTACCTTGCAGTGTAATTGAAGCTCTCAGTGAGGTCGCTTTATTTCCATGCACCTTAATTTCTAGTGATGAATAGTTCCTAACATGCACCTGACAAAGATGCTCAGGCACTGCTGCTGAGTGAGGTGATGGGAGAAAGGAGGAAGCCTCTGACCAGCTATGCTTTGTGGGTATGGGGTTGGATGTGAGCAAAGCTGCTTCTCCAAAAGAGCTGTGGCGCACTGGCATGGGCTGCACAGGGAGGTGGTGAGGTCTCTGTGCCTGGGGGTGCTCCAGAACCACAGGGATGTGGCATTAAGGGATACAATCACTGGTGGGGATGGGCTGGGGTTGGACTCAGGGATCCGAGAGGTCTTTTTCAGCCGTAACCCTTGGCAGCACACATTGTTTCCCTTTCAGAGAGAGCTGAGAGTCCGGATGGAAGGGACTGACAGCTCAATTTCTCAGCCATGTGTTGTCTGTGATTACTCGTGTAACCTGCTTTGGTTACAGGCTTTTATCTGCACCTGCTGTTTGCTTCGCTGTAAATCTCTGTCCGGGCGTTCAGGCTGGTGGGGGGCTGTGTGATGTGGCTCTGTCTATTCATTAGTGCCTTCTGATCGCACGGTGAAACCTTTTTGCATCAAAGCTGCTATTCATTTTGCCACAGCGAGCACGGGAGGCGCCCAATGTTCCCCTTAAAATTAGAACTTTATTTCAGCAGGAAGCATCCCTGCAGGACACAGGGCAGTGCTACCAGCCCAGCTGCTGCAGGTGGGGAGGGATCAACCCCTGTGCATTGCAGGCTGCGGAGTGGCATGGGGACCTGCCTGGCACCATGGGCACCCAGTGTGGGGAGCAGTGTATGGGGATGCAGGAGCCTGGGGAAAGCCAGGGGGATGCATTAGGCGTGCAGAGAGGGTTCATATCAGAGGATGTAATTCCATTTCCACACGTTCCCCAGAGAAATGAGAGTTAAACAATGAAAAGATTGATTTTCTAATGAATGCCAATTTGTTTTTGAACTGGAATATCAAATTATGGAGGGGTGGGAGAGGGGGAGTGCAGCACAGAGCGAGAGGGGCCTTGTTCTAAATGGGCAAACAATTAATTCCCAGATTCATTACGACAGCGGTGAGTGAGGGCACACGAAAGAGTAAATGCATTTAATTTGGAGCCCGGCATTTCCCCTGATGAGATCGAGAGCTCAATGTGCTCTTTCCGTCGGTGAAGCTTCCTTTCCCTGCAACACTTAATTACCATTACCTCTCCATTACTGCACTCTCCATCAGTGCAGGATGTGGATGGCAGTGACGTGAGCCTGCAAGCAATGGAGCTAGGGCTGTGCACTGCCTGCCCTATCAGTCCCGCTGAGCTCAGCACAGATGGAGGTGGTCAGCCCCTCAGCAGGACACCCCGGGGCACCAACTCTGTAGCAATTAATGTTCTGTTTGGTTTCCTTTCAGCTGCACTGCTGTGTGTGTAACCAGCCTTATGAGTGCACTGGGGAGGGATGTCACTTAGAAGGAGCACCAACCGTCGTTCCTGACTTGCTCCTCTTTCCATAAAGCTCTTTTTCCTCTGTCCTGCCTCTTGGCTTTCCTCAGCCCTGCTCGATCAGTGAGCAGCCTCGGCCTCCGCAATATTTTGCTCCGTTATCTGATGCAATATTGACGCGCAGTGCTGGGAGTAATTCCCTAAATACCAACAGAGCTATTGATTTGTCAGTATCCAGAAGTGCATCTCCTCCTGACCGCTGCCCTTTCTGGTGGTGCAGCACTAAGTTACAACAAGCTTTACCCAGCCAACGAATGGAGAGGATTTGCTTTCCTTTCCACCTGCCTCTGCACACCTGAAAGATGCTCTTTGCAGCACCCTCTTGTTCCCTTCCTACCTGCAGGGCTGGGAGGAGCAGCAGGTGGAGCATCCCCCCCCCCGCAAGGGGCTGTGTGCCCACAACCTGTGGCATTTTGGATTGAGATAAGGGCTTAATCTGATCTGCTCTTGGGGAACACTCAATGTGAACTCGCTCAGAGCCCAGCAGCACTCTTTCCCACCCTCCTGCTCAGTACATCTGGCTATGCCCTGCCTCCTGCTGGACCCATGCCTTCAGATGTGCTTCCAGCCCGCAGCTCCACGTGGCTTTTCCTTTCTGTTGGCTTTTATCCATGTGCAGCTCTCTTCCCCAGACCAGAAATCCTTGTTCTGCTTCTCCTTGACCCCGCAGTCAGCCGGCAGCCCCAGCTTTCAGATATAGGGTTTGCTTCTGGGATGCTCCCACACACTTGGCCGAAGGCAAGGGGAGCAAATCAATGCACAGTGCCAGTTCCTCCTCCTTGAGCTCAGCCAGGTGCTGGCAGTGGGCATGGAGCAGCGGGCTGAGCATCTGCGTGCTGGCCTGTGTGCAGCACAGAAGTCATCATTAGCCTAACTCATTAAGCCATTAATGATGCTCGAGCATGTAAAGTGCATTAAAAACCTCTTTTTAAGCAGCAAGTTAACCCCACAGCTTCTAGGGTCAGTGAAAATGGAAATGCATGGCATTAGTGCAGGATATTTAAGGGCTCTCATGCAGAGCTGGCCAGTGCTGCCCTCTCCTCCTTTGGGAAGATGCAGTAGATACTTCATTTATCACACAAATTAATAGGGTTTGGGCCACCTTGAGAAATAAGTGGGTCTGTATGAAGGGAGTCATGTGGAAAAAGAAATACTTTTGTGGGAGTAATGTCTTGCTAAGCTTCCTTTGTCCCCTCTCTTTCCCAGGGTCCCGTGGCAGGCTCTCTACTGAAATTCTGGTGTCCATCTTCTCATCTCTGGGACCTGAAGGGAACATCAGATTGCAACCTTCACTCTACTGGAGAAGCACAAATATGGACAGCTTTGTGCTGGACGCTGTGTGCATGCATGGGCACACGTGTGTGATTCCTGCTGCTGCCTGCCCCCTGGTGTCCTGGGTACTCCTACAGGGCTCCTTTTGGGGGGTCCTTTGGGACTCCTTTAGGGCTCCTTTAGACTCTCTTGCATCTGCCCTGGTGTTCCTATGGGGCTCCTTTGGGGCTTCTATGAGACTCCTTTGGGGCCCCTTTTGGGCTCCTTTGAGGCTCCCCTGGGTCTCCCTTGGGCTCTGAGAGGCCCAGCCTTGGTTCCTGGTGCTGGAGCCATCCTGCAGAGCAGGGCACGAGGTGAGCACCGTGTGGCTGAGGCTTCTGCAGCTTCTCCCAGCATGAGATAAAGCCGCTTCATTGTTTGGTGCTAACAATGTGATTTGCTAACACATTTACCCAGGGGTGACACAATCTGTACCGTTTAAAGGGAAATGTTAGAGCTGTCACTTCGGCAGGAGGTGTTGGGATGTGCTAAATGGGTCACAGCTGCTGAGACAAAGACTGCCAACCTGAATTGATATTGCGCCTTAAAGGGATGGAGATGTGGGTGCTGCCCTCGAGCTGGACCTGGTGGTGCCGTGTGGGTTCCCAGAGCCCCTGTGGAGCTGCTGGAGCGAGGTGGTGTCCTGAGGGGCAAGGCACTCTGCCCAACACTGATAGGGAGTCACTGGGAGGGACAAGGGGCTGGGGACACAGGGATGAAGACACCTTCCTGGGTAAGAGCAAAAAAAACGATGCGCTCTTGGCATTAATTCCAAAGCTTTATTGTGCGGTAGCAAGCCAAGGGAGTTTACTGTATCTTAATATAATATAAGGCAATCAACAGCAGTAGAAAAGTATCTTAAAAGTAGCTATTGATTTTCTGCCCAGTACAACATCTCTCAGCTGTTTCCTAGCCTCCCTGCAGCCACAGCCACAGGGTTGCAGCCCTGCACTCCCACATGGATCACCACCACGGCTGCCAGCAAAGGGAGAGCTGCGACCCTTCTGCACCAGGAAACCCTACCCTTGCAGTGGTTTTGGGTCGGATGGAATGGCAGGGGTCTGTCTCTGAGCAGCAAAGATGTAATTATCTGGCAGGGTGTAATTAACAGCAGGTGGAAGGTTCTTGGTTTGTCAGTGCATTGATCAGAAAATGAAATCTTTGTGTTTCCAGCACATTGGAAGCAGGAGGGGGGATCTTCTCCAGCACTATTCCCTCGAGTCTTCTAGACATTGTGCTGAGACCACTGACCATGGATAAGGACCAGCCCCACTGGGATGGCTGGGTCTGACAGAAGCCCCTGAGGTGCCCCAGGAGAGCAGGGGATGCAGACGGAAGGCTGAGGTTTTGCCTTTCCTTTCCTTACTTCAGGCATTCAGCCTTGGGGCAGGGATGATGCGATGTAGCTTCCTCAAAACACACTCCTGCAGACAGCTGGGCTGTATGACAGGCATTTCTGTGCACTCACACAAGTCCCCATCTAACAGCTAAATGTACCCATCTTGTTGTTACCTCGTTAAGGAATCACCTGCGCTACCCTCACTCTGCCAAGCCCCCAGGGTGTCTGGGTGACAGCAGATCAAAACTCAACGAGGAACAACCCAGCAGTAGGGGGTGGGCAGAGCCCAGGTTGAGTCCCTGCATGGTGCAGACCCCCACCACACCCCACATCAGGCAGGGTCCTGCTGTGGGACCCCGCAGACTGGCTGCAGTGAGGGGCCCCCAGGGACCAGCAGCAATCCCTCATCCTGGAGGCAAATTATTCAGGCTGCAGAGGCTGCCTGGGGAGCTTTATTTTTAGAGGAGCCTCTGCATTATGCATGAAACAGAGGGAGTGAAGGTGGTATTTTATAGGAAATTACAACAGGACCCTTGACTCAAGCGTGGGGTCAATCAGACACCTGCACAGAGCATGAGGCCATGTCTGCAGGAGATGGAGGGGAAGGCTTGCTGCATCACAGCCCACAGCCCTGCTGCCAGCTGCAAGCAATGGCAGCTTATAGGGAGCTATAAAGGGCAGGAGTGTGGGGCTGGGGCTGCCTTTCTCCCCAGTAGTGGGGGAGCAGCATGGGGAAAGTGGAGCTGGGAGTGCTGCAAAGCTCCTGCACCCTCTGATCTCCGAATGGATGGCCAAACAGTGAGTTTGCTCTGTGCCAGAGGCTGTTTTCATTTATTTATTTATTTTCTTCTCCAGCCAAACTGTTTGCAGGAGTTCATCCCTCCTGCCTTGCTTTCTTTAATCCTCCTTTTTGTATGGAGGCTGAAAACCTCCCGGAGGTTTTCAAGGGGTGACTCCCAGAGCTGTGCCTGGCAATCCTAGCCTCTGGCAGCAGCTATGAGCGTTTGCTCTGTGAGATGGGAGCATTTGTGAGGCAGCACCAACTCCTCCATCCCAGCAGAGCATGGGCTGAGATGCTGCCGGGAAGGGAGAGGGGTCAGGCACTGCCCGTGTGTCCGAGACGGTCCGGACAGGGATGGTGATGAAATAAGGAAACATGTTGCTAGGAGACATAAAACTGGGGCTCAATAATTCATGAGAGCTCTGCAATGAAGTGAATAATTTAGGGTGTGGGAGGCTGTAGGGTCCCCGTCCAGCCCTACTGCCCACCTTAGCTCCCTGGGAGGGACCCCAAGGGCTGAGATGGGCAGCTCTGCAACCCAAACCAGATCAAAGCAGGGAGCCTGGCTGCCCCAATCTTCTACCCAGCACCCAGGGATGTGCAGACCAGGAGGAGGAGCTGGGGGCTTTGCCATGCCTGGTGTGAGCACAGCTTTATTCTGGAGGCTCTCTCCATTTTCAGGCTCATCCAAATGCCTTGGCAATGAGTTTTGCCTCCCCCTGAATACTATGATTTCTACGTCCCAATGTTAAACAGAAACAACCCTGACAGGCTCCAGCGATCTGTTAGAAATGTTTCATTTGGAAATCAAACGGAATTTAAATGATGATGGTAAGTATTGGAGAACAAAACCAATGGGTTCTCTTTTGAGTTTAACTGAGTGCTTCATTCAATGTGAAGTCAGGATTTACAGGAAAACAAGCCTCCGGTCACTGAACCAGTAAGAAAAAATCATTATTTTAATCACAGCTCTATTCAGAATGGATCTCTTCAAATGATTTTATGGGGTAAGTTGGCTGACAGCAAGCATAGGTTTGTGTTTGGATGCTCCCCTGGCTATGGGGAGGGGTTCAGGACTCCACTTGAGGTCTGGGTTTTGTGACCTGTGGGAGTAACCCGACAACCAGGCTCCGTGGGCTTCCCCACACATCCCCACCTGGTTGGATAGCACCATCATGGGCATCCTGTCCCCTGGGAAGTGCCCTTTGCTGGGCTGCAGCTTCACCACAGACAGCATGATGGGGATGCCAAAGCTCAGAGGAAGAGGAGGAACCTCCTTCCCCCTTTGCCCGTTCCGGTGCGTTGAGCTTGCTGGGGAGAGCTCCCATCAACCTGGTGCTCATTAGCATTCAGTTGCAGGAGTGTTGTTTGGAATTGCCTCCGCTCGTCACAAGCCAGAAACACAATTCGAAGGAAACAGCCATGAGTTGATTTGCTCTGAAATGAAATGGACTTGGGGATGGGGACGGCTTCCAGAATTGCCTGGTGCTGCCCAAGCAGTAAAGCCGAACGAGTGAGCTGCTGACACTGCAATGAACAATGCTTTTTTAGAGCCATCGTTTTTCCTCTAAGACCTGGGGAATGCAAGAGGGCTGGGTGTCACTTCTGAACCAGCAACGAGGGTCCTGCCCTGTGCAGCACAGGCTGTGGGAATGTGGATGGGGTATGGAGAAAGGAAGGGATGGGAGCCCTGCAAGCAATGCAGCCAGGAGGCCCAGGAGCAGAGCAGACAATTCTTCCCCATCTGTGCTGGTACAGCCTCTCGCTGCAGATGTGCTCAAGTGCTGGGCCCAGAGGAGCTGACCTTTTCCTCTGAACATCTTTTTGGAGGCAGACTTGTAAGAAGCTCCCTGCAGGAGACGGAGAGCAAATTAAACCAAATAAGTACGGATGTGCTTTTGGGTCAGAGATGAATGGGAAGTGCTGTGGCAATAGTTCTGATGGGAGAGGGCTGGGAGCAAGAGCAGGCCGTGCCCCTCCAGCATCACCGGGCTGTCAGATGCCTCCAGACAGAGCAATAGGTCGGCTCGCCAAATCTAAAAGGACAAAGCACAGCTGATCCCAACATCCCTTTCTTGCACACAGTGCACAGTTGTAAGACACGGCCACAGCACAGTACCAACAGGATGTGTGGCTGGAGCCGTGCCACGCCTGGCTGGCTTCCCGGAGCAGCTCGAGCGCTGCCGAGGCCGCGTTTCCCTTTCTCCCCATCAGTCCCCACGTTCCTTCCCCCAAGGCTGTGAGCAGACCCCCCGGGGCTGCATCCCGTGCCGCCGGGCTCGGTGTCGTGCGGCGGCGGCTTCGCCATCACAACAGTAATTACCGCACAAGGCGCCTGTCAGCTCCTGCGCTCCGCAGTCATCCAAACCTCCACTTTGAGAGCACGGGGAGGGTTCTGTCTGCGATGCTCCGATCCGCGGGGGAGGACGGCTCCGGTACGGCTCTGTCTCGCAGCCAAGTGGTGACAGATGGGTGGGCTGCAGTGGGGCTGAATCATGGCATTGCTGTAGACAACCTCCGAGGTCTCGCTCGCCCTCCCACTGCCCAAATTGATGGCCTGGGTCTGCACCCTTGGGGATGCCCTGTCCCAATAGAGAAGGCTCTTCTAGAACATCCCCAAAGAGATCTTATGGTGGCCTTCCAGTGCCTGAAGGTGTCTATGGGAAAGCTGGGGAGGGACTTTTTGTAGGGGCAGATAACGACAGGACGAGGGGAAATGGCTTTAAACTGGAGGAGGGTAGACTTAAACTAAACATTAGGAAGAAATTCTTTACTGTGAGAATGGTGGGACACGGTAACAGTTTGCCAAGGAAGGGCTGTGTTCTTCAAAGAGACTGACTGTGGCTGCTTAATTTGTGAGTCCAACCCTACTTAACTTTTTTTAATTACTCCCATAAAGCAGGCAGTTTCAAGCGCGCACGCGGTATCGTGTAGATTCAAATCTAATTAGCTGTGTTCGCGTTAATTAGATTCATTGTGTATTTGATGCTTGGCTCTTCCTTCGAGCTTTATCTCAGAGCATGTGTTCATAATTAACCCAAATTTAGTGTGTATTTAAGGCCACTCTGTCCCATGGGTACACTTCTGCATTTTTCACCTGGAGCTGCGTGGGGTGAAACCAACAGGAGCCCTTTGGAGTGGGTCAGGAATCGTGTTTGTCACCCGTGGAAGTCTGGAGCCTGAAGTGGGGTTCTGGGCTCCATGGGCTCTGTGGGATGGAGATGTTTCGGATTTGTTGTCTCCTCGCATAAAAAGAGAAAAAACTGGTCAAGCATTCAGCTGCAGAAAAATCCATATGGAAGATTTCCTCTCTCTTTGTTGGTTTGAAGCAACAGAAGTATTATCTGCGTTCAAAAGGAACCGAAAACTGGTGCCAAACCAGTCACATCTGAAAGCCTCTCTCATCTAAGATTCAAGAAAATGGTTTCTTGTCTAACAGTAAATGACATTATTAATTTATATGGCATTTCTGCGCCAACAAAAAGTCTGAAGAAGTGCCATTTTGCATTGACACTGACACAAAGCAGCCCTGACAGGTCATTCTTACTTTTCACAATGGTCAGAGGAGCAGGCAGGCGGCGCTTTGCTGCTCTGCCTTTGGGAAGCGTGGGGTGGTAGAGCTGCTCCCGGTGTCTCCCAGCATAGCACAGCATTTTCTCCTGGCACTTGAACAACCCCAGGTGCAGAGCTGGCCCTGGCAGGGCTCTGACACGTGGCCATGGGATCTGGGCTTCCGTGTGGCCAAAGCTGTGTTCCCAGGGCTGCAGCGCACACAGTGCAGATGGCAGAGGCAGAAGGCCGGCATTTGGAGATGGATGTCTGCTGAGCACTGCAATGCTCCATGTGATGAGCAGGGCTGGGTGCTCAGTAGCTAACTGGGGTGAATTTAGACTTCCAAATGCAATACATCAGCATACTTCAGAAAATCTCTCTCTTTGTTTTCTTTTTCCCCCCAAGACATCTTTTTTGGGGGGAAGAAATCAAACCAAATTTCATTCCATTCCAACAACAAATTTGGATGCATTCAAAGTGACTTTTTTGGAGGAGAAGGAGGAAAAGGCAAAAAAGCATTCCCTGGAAGCAGGCTACTCCAGGACTGCCCTGCCCTGTGGACACTTGGCCAAGCATCACCGCTTGCTGGGGCTGCTCGCTGCAGTGCCATGCAGCCCACTCACCCGCTCTACAGGCTTTGCTGTTTTCTCCCTTTCTGATGGATGGCTGGATGATTTGTCTTTGCTGCGGAACAAGATACATAAAGCTTGACAAATGGTGGGGAGAAACATTTCTCAAGCCGGAATAATTCAGTTTTATTGGAATTCTCCGCTGTGCGCTGCACTCCCTACGAGTTGCTGCGGGATGGGAATCGATCGATGAAATGGGGTGGAAAGCAGTGGGGCTGGGAAGGGCTGGGGATAATGGCACCACTGCACTGCCCATGGCACAGGGATGTTCCCATCCGCAGATGTGGGCTCTGAGGCCTTGCTGGTGGCAGTTCCTCACCTGGGCAGTTTTTCTGCTTCTTCACTTGGGCTTTTTTTCTACAGTAAGCAGTGCTTTTTGTTTAAAAATCAAAATGTCACCTAATGCTTGAATCAAGTGTCTTGCAAAAATCTGGAAGTCTAAATAGAGTTAATTTGCACTGTAACCTTCACCAGCAATGAACAACAGCAATCAAGCCACTGCATGGCTTTGCTTAACAGCAGAGCCAAGGGGCTGGGATTTCAGTCCTGGTTCTATTAAGGAGGGGAAAGCAGGCAGGGGAAACCAGAGGGATGGGAACAGCATGGAGATGGTGAATAAAGGCAGTGCTCAGCACTGGTACCTGACAGTACCAAGGGGACAGATAGTTTTGGAAGAGTGCAAGCATTCCCTGCAAGAGGTGAGATGACATGGCAGTGAGGTGCCACTGTGGTAAGGTGGCATCATGGTGAGGGGACATCATGGCAAGGTGACATCGTGGTAAGGTGATGCTGCCCTTCCAGCTGCCACAGCTGCATGCTGCCCTGCCTCAGGTCACTCGCAGCAGCTCTTCCCTTCTCTCTAATAGGATTTGAGAGCTTAGCTACCTTTGTGCGATAATGACAGCTCACCCTGCAGTCTTTCAGGCATGGCTGCTTGGCTGCCTAAGAGCCTGTAAAGCTGCTAATGAAAAGTAATTCCTGCCTGGAGCTTTGGGAGGGATGGCCACCCGTGGGCACGGCCCCGCTGCCGTGTGAGCAGGGCTGGAGCAGTTCTGGCAGGAAATAAGGAAGATGTGAGCATGGAAATCGGTTTGGCCATCGTGCACCCAGGGCCGGGCGTCTATCCTGAGCTCCTCACAGATGCCCATGGATAAGCTCATGATTCATTTAGATAGGAGTACGTGCTCGCCCCAGCTCCCTTCCCGCTCCACTGGTTCCTCCTCTCCCTCGGCACAGCCCGGTGGGTCCCGCAGCCCAAACCCATCATGCCCAGCCCTTGTACTGCAGAGACGGCAGTGCTGCAGGCATCCCACCTCTGCCCTGCGAGCTCCACAGCTTCCAGAGAGCAGCCCTTCTGCAAAAAACAAAAGATCATTATCCTAATGGATGTGACACATTCTCCGCGTACTGACACATAACATATGGCACAAGATTACATCCCTCTAAATGATTCATGCAGTTCATCACCACCACGATTATCTGCGCCTTCCCAGAGCAGCATCTCCCTGATGCGGCGACAGCCCGCCGCTCCCCAGCTCCAGCTGCTGGGGGGATTGGGGAGGAATACCAAATTCTTCACTGTTTTCAGGCTCACATAGATGCCAGGCAGCTCTGCCCATCTCCGCTAAAATGAATAGTTGAGGGGGGGTTGTCTTCATTCATTGCTTTTTAGCTCCTCCTATTGCTTTTTGGGGACCCTCCATTGCCCTGGGTCAAGGCTGGGCTGCCCTGTCTTGCTCCATGTGTGCAGGGCTGCTGCCAGGGCTAGTAGGCTCGGGGCAGTCCACCAGAGAGAAGAATTTCTTAGTTCCACAATGGAAAATTCCTTCCAGGAAAAAGTGCTCATTGAGATGCAAATTCACCATTCTCTCCACGGCAAATAAACTCATTTTCCCCACACAGAGAGCCAGTAACCTATTTGTGAGAGCACTGCTCACTGCCAGAGCTCCACGCCCCAGGAAAGGGAGCAGTGCATGGGCAGGATCCTGTGCTTGTTCATCCTTGGGACTTCTGAGCAAAGAATTAGTATAACTGAATCTTGCCAATCCATGCACTTTGCTGGGGAACTTTAAATGGGTTTTTAACACAGAAGACTGATCTGCACCATGTGAACGGAAGGAGCCTCTTGGGGTACTTATAGCCATTCTGCTTTAATGGCAGAGCCCTACTGGGGCAAAGCACGACGCCCTGCACGAGGCAAGGCAAGGTGACTGTGCTCCGTAGTGCCAGCCTACACCTGAGATATCACTATCATCTGCATTCTGTGATGATGGAACTAACAGCAACTTCTTTAAGATGCTCCTGACAGAAAGCTCCGTTAAAAAAGAGACGTTGCTCAGGCTGTGAGTTAAGTGCTGGGCGTTGGGAAAGGCCAGGTTGGTGCTTCCTCTGCTGCTTTCATTTCACTCCATGTGCGCTGGAATGAGAAAGAAGCCCCAGGAGGAAGGAGCAAGCCATCATTTAACTAAACACTGCTTCGTAATGTAAATGGGGGCACAACGAAGGTCAAACTGGCTTCCATAAAACCAGCGTTTCCAAATTTCTGCAGCTTGAGCTTGCTGCCTTTTAGTGGAGGCTTTGGCAAGATCTCCTGGCTTCTATTTATAGGATTTTGAATGGAGAAAAGACTCTGCCTGTCCCCAGGGCTGGGGTGTCACACTGGGGAGATGGCTTCCCCGTTCCCTACAGCTGTGCAGGGCCACATAGCGGCCACACACAGAACAAGGAAGGAAGGTTAGGAAAGATAAGCAAGCATTTTCTTTTCCCTCCTACTGATGCAGGAGAGCGTGCTGCCATTTGTCTCCGAGTTTTTCTTGTCTGAAAGGAAAGTGCTGAGAAACTGCTGTGTTTTCTTCAAATACTCCCTGTTCCATAAGAATATATTGCTCGACCCAGGCGGTTTGCGTCCCTCTAAGGGCAGCAGCAGCAGCAGCAGCTGGAAGCATGGCACTGAAACAGGGCTTTGCTGATGCACACAGGTTTCAGCATCTCAGAAAGAGCTGAGGCTGAGATGGGGGCAGCTCCCTCATCTATCTGATGCAGGTGGGGATGTCACCTCATGGGGACATCACCCCACGGGGATGTCTGAGCAGAAGCATTCATGGCTCTCCAGAGAGCCACTTTTCCAGCAATGGCCATGAAATTCGGAGTCATTTTTTCCCTTTGCGTTTAAGGAGCTGCCAAGAACAAACAGGCACAATGCCGTGCCATCATCTCATTTCTCAGTTTAGAGGAATAATGCAGCATTTTTCTAGGAAAAGTCACCATCCAAATGACCAAGGTTTCAGAAGCAATTTTCCCCTTGAAACTGGTGTTGGAAACCACGGCTTCCATCATTACTGACTGCAGAAAAAGGCACAAGAAGAGTTTCCCATCTGCCCAAGGGTACCAGCCTGCTGTCACCCTGTCCCCAACCACCTGGCACTGCCCACCCACTGGAGTAGCCAGGTAATTAGCCCTTAATTGAATCATTTCCCATCCCCTTTTCCCTGCTAAGCCTCCACCCTGGAAGGCTGCACTGTTTCAGGCTGAGAGCAGCATCTGAAATGATCAGCCCTAATTCCCTGTGGCTCTGTTTATTAGACCAGAGGACTTCCCCAGAGTAATCAAACCCAGACAGAAATCGCATTAGACCCACAAAACAAACACCGCTGTTTGCAGCACAAAGCCCTTCCTGTCTCATTAAGATCAATTAGGTTGTCTCGAGCAAACTTTTGCCCTCCTTTCTGCTAAGCCTGGGCCGCAGAACCCATCCTCCACCTCCACATCACTTTTCTCTAGGCTCTGAGGACCCATGTGCAAACTCACAGCCCAAAGCCAGGCACAAGCAACTCCATCCCCAGCTCCCACCGTGCCACAGACCTGTCCTCTCACTGGGCATCGTGCAGAGCACAGCAGGCGTGCTTTTGCTGAGAGCCAGCACAAAAGGCAGATATGTAGTCAAGCACTTGCCTGGCTACAAACGCTGTGTGATGAAATGAGCCTTGGGCCCATCCTGCCAGCCTCACAGCAGGCAGCAGTAATGTTTCTCTGAGGCCCATCTCTCTCTCCTGGGTGTTCTTTGGCCACGTTTGGGTCTGGACAGTCCTTCAGCTTCCCAGGAAACCTTCCTCCAAATGGCACAGGGTTTGGCACAAACCAGAGGGGTTCTGGCTGGGAGGGAGCGCCCTGCACCCCAATGGGGCAGCAAGCCTGCATGCTCAGAGCAGCATCCTATTGCCACTGAGTTTAAACATGCTGGGAGTTCTGAAGGGCTTTCCAAATTGTCCCAAGTTTGCTTGGAATAGGAGGTTCCCCTTCACAGAGGACAGCAGCCTGGTAAGGAGCATAGGCAGCTCTCAGTTCCTGCTGCTTGCTGTCTCCAGCCCCAGAGACAGCAAACTTGCTAATGCTTGTGAGCCCAGGAAATCACTCAGAGAGGATGTTCGGGGGAAAGATGATGTTTATTCAGTGGGGAGGATGCTTGTGTATGGCTTAGGGGTGGAAAAGGCGGTGGGAGGGGAACTGCCCCCACCAGATCTGCAGCCATGGGAGAATTGGATAAGATTTCTGCTGGAAGGCAAATAGCATGAAGAGCCTCCAGAGATGGTTTGGTTTCTCAGAAATCCTGATATGAAAGAAGTGGAAAATAAATTGTAGTTTTAGAGAAAGCCCAAGGTCTCCTCTTTCCTCCTGCTCTGCAGCACAGCAGAGGTGGCTGCACAGGTGCTGCCAGTTTGCTGAGCCAGGTGCTGCAAGGCTGCGGGATGCCAAGAAGGTGTAGGAGGAGCAGCGGCATTATGAGGGCTGTGTCAGTGCTTCAGATTAAAAAATGGATACACCTGCTCTGCTCTAACCCTTTGCCAGGCAAGCTGTGCAGCACACAGGCAGCATCTCTACATTGAAGGCTGGGCATTCAGATTCCTTTTGTGGGGCTAAACCACACAGCCAAGCTGTGGCTGGAGGAGAAGCAGGAGCAGATGGTGCTACACACACAGCACTGCCCAGGACTCCTCTGCCACCAAATGGCCTTTGAATGAACACCCTTTGGAGTCACCTTGAGATGGGAACATAAGCGCTGCGGTAGGGTTGGGGCTTAGCACTTCCACTTTTCAACACTCTAGGAGCAAAATGAAGCTTTCATCCCAATGGAGGATGTTTGAATCTTACTGTGAAGCCTGCATGGGAAGCTGCAGGGAGACAGTGCTGGGGCTGCTCTGGAGGGCAGCACCGTCATCGTTCTGCTCCTGCTGGGGACTGCACAGTGTGAGGGGTGTTTGTAAATACACGGAGCCACTGGCTGAGAAATGAAGTGTTTGCAACTAATTATTTTCAGTAACTGACCAGCTTTATGGATGGTTGGGTAATATTCGTCAGATAAATTATTCATGATTTCTTTCCGCTGATCAGCAAATCAATTAGCCGCAAACCTCTCTTCAATTATTCATCCAGCTCCAGCAGGATAAATGGGCAGATTTATGACACAGACAATGAACGAACGTGTTTTTTTCTAAACAGGGACCCTTGATATCCTTAAACCTTGTTTAAGATTTAAACTGGCTCGGATGACCCAGTGCTTTTCTTTGCTGTTAGACTCTCCACGCTCAGCGATACTTTGCAGTGGTATCCCACTGAATATGGTAAGGCAGCTGGACTCAGGGGCTGGGGCATGAACAAGAGGGTCAGCAGCCTGCAGTGTGCGGGGTCAGTGCCACGATGCATGGCTGGGCTCACAGCAAGGTCCCCCTGCCATGCCTCACGTGGCTGCAGCTCCCTCCCCGCAGTCTACAGAAGCACTCATTAAATGAAGGCTGAGGCTGGCTGCGTAGATAAGGCAGGTCTAGATGTGGGAGGGTGGCTGCTGGCTGTGCCGGGCAAAGCTCCTTCTCCCGCGGTGATGGAGGGATAGGCGCAGGGGAAAGGCATCGCTTGCAGTTTGATCCAGTTAGTGGCTTAAACCAGTATTCTCATACTGCCTTAATCTGTTTTCACCTCCTTGCTTGGCAAGGGCTTCCTCCTTGCACGGCTTCATCTATACCTGCAGGGCTGTCCTTTGTAGCAGTGTTGGCACCCAGCACCAGCCCTTCCCAGCCCTGCATGGACTCCAGGCGGTGACAGCTCAGTCCTTCTGGCAGAAACCAAAGGCGCTGTGCCGAAGATTTGTTATTTCACAAAGCAACTGCAAACACAGCTGAGAATGTTGTCTTCACACCCAGAGACCAAAACACTCCCTGGGAATTCTGTAAAGCAAGTAAGCTGTCTCACAAAGTGATCAGAAGTTCAGGAAAAGGAGAGATGTAATGCCAAGTGTCCGTGGGTATCACTGCTGGGGTGGGGGCAGCTCTGCTGCTCTGCGTGTTGCTGTGGTTGGGCTGCACATTGCTATGGTGCTAAGGATGAGCAGTGGGGATTGCTGGGGGATGCAGCCACCCCACTGGGGACACGGCTGCCCCACCGTGCCCAAGTGCCTTCCATGGGCCGGAGAAGCAGAGTGCTGGGTAGGCTGTGGGGCTCAGCGCGGTGCCAGTGAGCGATAGCGGTGCAGAGATTGCTCTTGGCATCACCCCATCGCCCACCTACAAAGCCCAACCAGGACGTGGTGTTCCCGGTGGGGTCAGACTCCCCTGGCAGTGCCCACGCTGGGAGGGCAGAGCGGGGCAGGAGGGAGGCAGGCTGGAGAAGCGCAGGGAAGCAGGGCACTTGCTGCCTCCACTCCTCCTAGGGGTGGAGCAGGAGCTCTGCCGTGAGGGGCACCGAGTGCCCCCTGCCCATTTTCTGCCGCAACAGCTGAGTCACCCCTGGGGCGCAGAGCCCCGCGGGATGGCCGCAGCGGTCCCCGCGACGGAGACGGGAGCAGCCCCAGCCCTCAGCGACAGCCGCGGGGGGGGAGGGAGGGGGGTCCTGCGGGATGAGCTCGTTCTCGGGGAGCGGGGACGGCAGGAGGAAGGCCCTCTGCCTATCGCAGGGGGGCGGCGGGATCGGCCCCCCACCCACCAGCCGCACCGCTCCGCCCCGCCGCCCGCCCCCTGCGCGCCTCCCGCGGACGGCGAAACGCGGTGCGGGGCCGGCGGAGGGGCGGCGAGAGGCGGCGGGGCGGCCCGCAGCCCCCGGGCGGCGGCGGGGCTGAGGGGCCCCCGGGAGGAGCGGGGGCAGCAGCCCGCCCGCCCTGAGCCGCAGCCGGATTTGCGCGGACAGCAGGCTGCCCGCAGGTAAGGCACCGCAACGGGTGGCTCCGCGGTTCGGCGCGGCTCCGGGCATCCCCGCCGACACCGGGTGCTGCGACGATGGGTCTTCCCCCGTTGTCTCCCGCAGCCTTCCCCTCGCCTCCAGGCGTGGGCTCTGGATGAAGCAGGCTGAGTAGCAGGAGCAGGGAGGCAGAAGCCTCCGGTGCTTTTGGAGCAAACTTAGGTCCGCGGAGCTGCCTTCAGCCCAGGGCGCTGCGAGAGCACAGTGCCCCCGAGGGCATGTCCGGGGCTGCTCGGGGCGTTTCGCCCCACGAAGCGAATGTTTTCCGATAGGCCCCAGCCGGGGGATGTGGCATGCTCCATCCCTGCCCTCTCCGGAGAATTCGGACTCCTTCCAGCTCTTTTAGCAGTTGGAACAGGGAGGGATGCTGTCCTGGCTGGGAAGGATGCTCCGGGTCCCTGTGTTGGGAATCCTTTCCTGTATGGCCAAGAAAGCGAGGCTGGGAGAGCGGCACAGCCTTGGGTTCAGTGCTTCCCTGAGGGGCTGTTTGCTGCCACCTTCCTCTGCCCAAGCCAACCCCCTGGAGCAGGTGCTTGGGCTGTGCATCTCTGCTTCTCCCGGGTACATTCACTTGGGCTCTGCTGGATCCCCATGTGCAGTCCCCCCTGCTCCCTACTTGGCAGCAGGCTGTCACCCTCCATCAGGCAGCTGGGCTGTGCAGCTGAGCTGTGACTTTGTGTGGGAACAGAGCATGGGTCCACAGCTCTTCTGGAGCCGTGTGGAGGTTGTGATGAGCCTGGCACATCACCTGGGGATCCCATTGACTGCTGCTTGTCTGAAGGAGGTTGAGATCCAGCATCCTTATGATGGATGTACCATTGTCACACTTGCCATAGGGCACATGGCACCAGGGCTTGTATGTCCCGCAGTGGGTATGCCTCTTTAGCCGTGTGCAGTGTTATATGGGCAGAGAGGAGCCAGAACCCCTTCAGACCGTGGGAGAAGAGGGAGGAACATATTCAGGAGGAGCTAAAATTTCTATGTTCTCCATAGTGTCCATGAGGCTGTGTCTTATGTCCAGGCAGTGCAAAATCCTGGCAGCACCTTTGGCGTTATATGAGGAAGACTCTGAGATATCCTTGGGAGCTGTCAGATGCTCCTGAGCCCACCGTTGTGCCCACTGCCAGTGCCAGCCCCTCCATGTCTGCCTGAACCCCCTGTGCTGCACAGCTCAGCACTGTGTATGTGTGTGTGGGGGGGATGCTGTGCCCCCTTCCCCAAAGCCACCCCTGCAAGTGGCACATTCTCTGTCCTTTGGGTATTCGGTGGGTGTGGAGGGTGCCTGGTGTTATCTGCAGGAATTCAAGATGCTCATCGCTGCGTGCAAAATCCTCCCCCAGAAATTCTCTCCTGGCTGTTGCTGATGGAGAATGGAATAAGCGGGAATTGAGGTTTCTCTACAGGTTTTGCTGCAACCAATAGTAGAATGGGCTGAACGTATTTCCGTGCTTCCCAATGCAAAGTGTTTGCTGTCGGAATGAAGGCTGCCTGCTTGAGCCAGGTCTTGCAGAAAATCACCTCCGGCTGAGACAGCAGCAGGGCTAGGAGCCCAAGCCCTGTCCCGCTTACCTCTGTAGCTCTGAAGGCAGCACGTATGTAACAGTCTGTGCCTTCCTTTGGCTGCAGCACCTCCTATTTGATGGAGGAGCACAGAGGGGACCCAGGAAGACGCAGCCCTGGCAGAGATGGGGTGTCCCCAGGAGAGCAGCGTGCAGCCTGCACCCACCTGGGGGAGCACTGCTGCATCATTTCCCACGCAGACCCAGGGAGCGAATGTTTTCCTCTCGCTGTTTCTCTGCCTTAACAAGCTGACTGATTGCTGCCGACGTTTCGCTGTGTGCCACGCAAAGCGCAGCCCCTGTGCCTGTGGGCCACGGCGTCGCTGCTTTGCTCTTTGCCAACCCCCTGCAAGGCTGCACAGGGGCTGTGGATGGAACACGACACGACCGTGGGCTCGCTGAGCTCTGTGTTGGGAGTGGGGATTTCTGCAGAACTCCCGGGAGGAGCAGCTGGCAGCTGGGTAGCTCTGTGGCAGAAGTGTGTGTGTGTGTGTGTGTGTGTGTGTGAATTCCAGTCTAAACGGGAAAGGGAAAACATCCAGAGTTACGGAACTAATGCAAATGGAGTTGGCTTTCATCTCTCCCTGCAGCATCCCGGCGGAAGGCATTTGCATTTCCCACAGTTGGTTTTCCCTGCCTGTCTCGTGGAGCTGCAGGGCGCAGCCGAGCCATCCCACAGCACTGTGGCACTCCTGACAGGTGCGCTCCAGCACTTGGGGTGGGATGTCCGTGTCCAAGGAATGCAGTGGGCAGCATCGCCCCAGCCAGGTGTGCGTTTCCCCTTGGCCCCCTCCTAACAGTGGAAGCATGGAGTGGGGCTCAGTGTGCTCCAGCAGCAGCTGTTGGCAGTGCTGAAGGACTACAGCCCTGCAGGACTCACCCAGTGTTTATCACACAACTCAAGCATCAAAGGCAGCTCTTATAGGCTCACATCTTCATATCAAATAACTCTGCAAATTCCCATCCAACTTAATTAAAACATTTGCTGGGCTTGTTAACAGCACAAACCAAAGGCTGTCTTTCCTCAGGCACCAGCCATTTTTAAGGAATGGAGAATGCAGAGTTGGTGCATGCTTCTTTGTTAAGGAATCACCTCTGATAGAGCCTCCCCACACCACTGGGTCTGATTAATCTCAGGCTCTCCAAAAGGAAATAAATATGTTTTCTTCCTTTTTATTTTTTCTCCTGGTGAGGGCTCATAGAAGAAAGATGAAAAAGTGAGAAGTGCTTTGTATGGAAAGTTAGATGAGAGGGTGGGGGAGTGTCAAACCGGGGCCTATAATAGGAAACAAGTGCTAGTGAAAGCACCTTTCATCTCAAAGCACTCTGAGTGCTGTGCAGCACATGAATACACACAGGAACTGCAAAACAATTGACAACAAGCTGCATCAGGAGATGGAATCACCACTCCTCCTGGCAGCTGGGCCACCATGAGCACGTCCAGGTACCGGGGCTGCAGACCTGCAAGGCTTAGAGTTGTAGAGTTGCAGAAAGACTGGGTTGGAAGGGTCTGAGTCCCAACCCCTACTGTTGGCTGGCAGCCCCCCACCACATCTGAGTGCCCAGGGCCCTTCCAGCACCTCCAGGGATGGGGAACAGCCAGCTATCTGGTACTGAATGCCCCATGTGCCCAGCACACAGATGTGAAATGCAGGAACAGGGGGGTAGCAGAGCTCTTCCAATTGGTGGTTATAGCATTTGCTCACTGTGTGTCTAGACAAAGCTATAAAGGAGGGAGAGGGCTGTTACCTAGGAATAAAACTGCTGAAACCAGCCCTGGAGAGCTTGTCGCTGCATTTCCAGGGAACTGGGAGATTCCTGGTGATGGATGTGACAATGCTGAGGGCTGTAAGCTCACCACAGCTGGGCACTGAGTCAGGGGATGTGCTTACAATGTCCCCACTGCTTGTGGCACAGACTGAGCATTAACTGTGGTCTCTCGGCAGCCCTTGGCTGTTCCTGGGGCTGTCACTTGCTTACAGATCAGGGTTCAGTTCAACGACTCCAAAGCTGCAGCGGCACAACACAGCAGCACGGGGGCCACCGAGGTGCCATTTGTCATCACAATGCATAGAGCTGGAAGGGTTGTGCTGGCCCTGCTCCCACCTGCAGGCAGGGCTAGGGTCAGGGCAGCCTGTGCCACTGTGCTGGGGGATATTGAGAGCCAAACACTGTGCTTCTAGTCTCCGTGCTGTGCTTGAGCTGCAGGACTTCCACGCCTGGCAAATGGTGAGGGGAGAAGTGAGGCTGCAGGGATCTCATTTCTTAAGATGCAAATTCTCTCTGATCTTTGCTTCCACCACATGCAGCACAGTGGGGTCTTGGTCTGTGCTTAAGGCTCTGCAGCACTGTCATGATAGCAGAAAAAGGCATAAAGAAGAGGTGGGGCTCCTTGGCAAAGCACCTCAAAGGAAGCTAATGACATGCTGCTGGCCACAGCAAGAGCGCACCATGGCTCATCCCATGCTGGTGATGGGGTTCTGCCCAGCCTGTACGGGGATGGAGCATAATCACAGGGCTCCACAGGGCGCTGGGCTGATGGCTGGAGCCAAGTGCAAGCCACCAATCTGTATAAATGCAAGTGCAGTGTGGCTTGCGTGACTTAATGGCACGTGAGGAGCGTGCTGGTGGCCCTGTCATTGGTTTGCTATTGAAAGTCAGGGAGAATAACTGCACAGTTAGAAATAAAACCAGCGTTTGTCCACTTTGAGATATAGCAGAAAAATTATGAGGTGTGCAGGTGGTGCTTGACGGACAGACCAAAGGAAGAAAAAAAAGAAAAAGGAGCATAGAAAGGCAGTTAGCTGCCCTACTTGATTTTAAGAGCATGCCTGTTAGCACTTCCAAGTGCACTAATGAATGAGTCACAGCTGTTTTAAATAGCTGATTACCTGATTGCTATCAGTTGCTATAGGGCTTGATGCTCACTTTCAGCTTGCTTTGCTGTGGTGATTTCTTTGAATTCTCTCTGTGCATGGAACAGAACCCTCCAATGTCTAGGGCTGCCCTGTGCCAGCAACGTAAGTAGGGCTTCTCCTGCATGGCATGGGAATGTGCCTGGGCAATATGGGCCTCTGAAGCACTGAGGATATACTAAAAGCTGTTCTCATCTGATTCCATAAAGAATGCTATTGGGAATACAGCAACGTCTCCGGTATGTGAGTAAATATTGGCCTTGAATGAAGTTGCTGATAATGGGAGATAAGTTATCAACAGCTGCTTAACCTAATATTGCTTCTATGGAAGATAGCGCCGAGCTTTTGTAAGAGGTTAATAACGAGATGCAGAATCCATCACTGTATGAAATGCCCCTGACAGAGAGCAGTGCTTGTTCTCACCCAGGGCTTTGTTGGAGCCTAGGGAGCGTATCAAGGTGGGATGTGTTTGAGGGTCAGGCCTGGCCCTGGGCACTGGGATGGGTCGAGGTGGCTCCAAAGGCACTGTGCTGACTCTGAAGGTGGCCCCAGTGATCTCTTGGCTCCTGCAGGAGCTGGGCTGCCTGCCCACATTCCTGCCTGCCTGCAGTCCTGGCTGCCAGTCCTACCTCCATCCCACGGCCCCGCTGCCACTCGGTGAGTTGGCTGCAGATACTGGGGCAGCAGCTGCAGTCCTATCGATCCCTCTGGGGATGATGAGCCCAAATGAAGGCCCTCAGGAAATAAATATAGAATATAAAAATCTGGCTGCAAACAGAGGGTGGGACAGAGGCAGTTTGTAAAGGGCTTTGGTAGTGGCTCCTACAGCCCATTGCAGACTGTGCCTTGAATTCATGGGGAGAGAGCAGTGTTGCACTGAGCCTGCCTTCACGCACAGTGCTGGTATAGAGAACAAGCAGGAGGCTCCTAGAGCCTGTGGCAATTAGCAGGCAGCTCAGCCTGCCCTGCCCTGGGCCGGCATCCTGCTTTCCTGCGGGTTAATTTTTGCAGCAGCAGCAGATTTATGTGAGCTTTTCCACACCTCCCTCCAGCCCTTGCCCTTCATTAGCATTGTGAGCTTCAAGTGTAGACTGATAGCAACTTTATTATTAAAGATTGTGAGTTCCTGCATTATTGACGTGTGGACAGCTGGGTGCACTCTCTGGACTTGTGTACGCTAAAAGCACCCCTGCTGATCTGCTGGTGGTGTGGGAGCCCCCTCTTACACCAAGGCTAGGTGAATCCTCCATCCAAGCAGCTGATCCCTGCTGTGGGCCGCAGCACTTTGATTCTCCTTCAGAGCTGGATTTATGCTCCTGCTGCCTCTCCCTCTGTGAGCAAGATCCCATCTGCCTGCTCTTTCCCCCTTTCTGCGCTGTGAGGCTGCATGCCTGCTCTTGGGCTTGCAAGCCTGCTGCCACCATACTCAGTTATGCTAACAAAGATTTTTATTGCTACACCAGAGCCTTTTCCTGGGCAGCTTCCATGCAGTTCATTTATTTGCAGGCCCTCTGGCTCCTGGTTTGTTTTAAAGCTTTGTTTTAATCCCTTTACAAAATATCCAGCTCCCAGATGGGTCTTGCTGGAATTCTTCTGAATAGGGCACCCATGAGACATGCTGCACAGGGTGGTGAGTCCCCGTCCCCTATGCAAGGGGCTGTGGTGGTGACCCCCAAAGCCCCACGCTGACTGTGCCTCAAAGTCATGAGGAGAGAGCAGCATTACTCTGAGCTCATCTTTCTGCTCAGAGGTGGTGCAGGATTTGTAGTTGCAGAAGAGCTTGGCGAAGCAGTGAGGCAGCCTTTGGTATAGGCAAAATAAAGCTATTCAGGGAAAAGAAATAGCAAAGGGAAATGGAGCAGCCATCAAAGGAGAAAATGATGAAAGAAAGGGAAGAGCTGGCACTATTACTCTGGGCTCTGGACTCAAAAATCTGAGGTCAAACATGCATTGAGCTCTGGTGGCATAGGTGACATTATGGGGACTCATTGATGTTCATTACCTTCTAGACCAGGTTCAGATGTCAGCTCAACATCAAACTGGAGCTGATCTAAACTGCCTCAGTTTGAAAAATTGTGGGAAACTGAGGTTTTCAAGTGAATGAATGTGATTTTAAGTGGCACCTGCCTTCCTCAGTACTGTTAGATCATTCAAAATCAAAGATCAGAAAGGAGGTACTGGGCCTGCAAGCTAGACTTTATAGCCAGAAGCTGGAGAGCAATAATTGTTTGCTTGTGAGGAAGGGGGTTGCGTTGTTCCTTATGCCCTTAGAATTGCAGAATGCCTGAGGATGGAAGGGACCTTAAAGTTCACCCAACCCGTGGGCTGGTTGCCACCCACCAGATCAGGCTGTCCAGGGCTCCATCCAACCTGACCTTGGGGATGAGCTCTGGGGTATGCACTGCCTTGCTGGGAGTTACACTGGGATGGTGGAAGCACTGGGTGATAGTGGGGTTCTACTGGAAATCAGGTGAAGTGTTGGATGAAAGCTTTCAAATTGGCCAAGTGCAATCTGCCACCAGTGGCTTGTAGTGGTCTACTGCATCATGTCACTGTGCTTAATGCAAAGTGTCTGTGAGCCGTCGCTGGGTGGAATTCTCTGTCAACCAGCTGTCAGGCTTAATTGAGTTGTCCTGTAAAATGTCTTGCATATAAGTAAATGGAAAAGAGTAGAGCCCATAAAAGGGCCAGAGTGTGGCACATCCGTGATATTTATGGGCTTCTCCATGGTGCTCATCACCATGGCAGCTGTGAAGGTCGATGTGGAAAGCTGTGGGGAAACGCCATGCGTGGTTCAGTGAAAACATGTGGGGTGATGTGGGGCCACGGGGTCGTGGGGACAGGGACTGGCAGAGCCCCGTGATATTTTTCCTCCTCTGGGGCCATCTGTTTCTCTCCCGTCTTCTATTGGAGCTGAACTCTCTCTGAGGTTTGGAGATGCTCAGTGAGAGCTGCTCCTGGCTCTTACAACTCCATTCAAGAGCTCTTCTTGCACAGCAAATACATCGAGTCTCTTCTGCTCTGGGACTCACATGCTTATTAAGCTTTCTGCCGCGGAAAAAAGGTTGCGAGGCAATTCAGCTTGCTAGCTAGGTCATGAATCTGTGTATATGTTATGAATGGCAACCGTATTCATGTGCCCTGGGCTGTGCCCAATCATATCAGGCAGTAATACAAGTCAGGATGAAAATAAATCTTAATACCAACCACCCTACATGAAACGAGTGCTTATTTTACATAAAACCTAATTTTAGGATGTCAGGACTGTAGCCGATCCACTTTGTGTCTCCCTGGCTTAGCATAACTGCGTATGTATTTATATTTATATATATACAAAACTAGATATTTGAGTACACGCTCTTCTTATGATTTTTTTTTTGTCTCACTTGCCCTCTCAGCCAGCACTCTGCACGCCAGCAATCCTTCTCTTCCTTGCATGGGTATCGTCATGCCCTACAATATTAACACATTAATATTAATAGTACCATTATAATTGAGGCTATTTCCTTGGGCAGCAGCTGCTGGTGGATGCCAAAGAGTGGCCCTAAGGTGGGCTGCCAGCGGAGCTGAGGTCAGCACAGGGGTGCTGGACAGGCACTGATCCACCTCGGTAGGGAGCAGAGCCTTGGGATGCACTGTGCCAGGGGTTCCAACGCTGCACACGTGCTCTTGTACCCACAGGGAGTGCTGGGGGAGAACCAGAGCTTTCTATGGAATGCCCCGAGGGATTCAGGATGTGCTCAGGTTTTTCAAGTGCTCTGGGAAAAGTAGCATAGAGCTAGTTGCTTCACTGAGGATTTTGGCTAGCACTGGAAGCTCGTGGGAAGTGTCTTGCACTCGTGGCTGCAGAACAAGGTTTTAACCATGAGCCAAGCCCATCTTCGAGGCTCAGAAGCCAGCAAGCAAAGCTCTGTTTTGGATTGCTGTGCAAAATATTGCCAACGTGGTGAAGCCACTCATGAACAACCAGTCTCGGAAGCCCCAAGTGCTTAGGTGAGCCACAAGCAGGTTCTGTTCAAGTTCTCTTGTTGTTTGTCTTCAGTGTAAAACATCAGAGTCTACTGTGGTTGCCTCTGTGCTCGTAGAGACCTGAAGAACAACGAGAGAGCCTGCAGTGATGAATCTGAATGCCTTATGAACATTACAACATTACATGTGAGCAAGGTTCTCCATCTTATGTTTCAAAATTATTGAGGTCCAACTCTACGCTGGATCATATGCTGGTGATCATTTTATGAGGGATTTTCATAACTTTGGGATGCAACAGGCAGTGGTTCATTACCTATTTTTACACTTAATTGCTTTTATAATCCCTGTTAATGATAATAAAGCACTGCCATGAGGAGGCCAAGCACTGTGTCCTCACTGCCTTGTGCTGCTGCAGTGCAGCTCCTGGCAGTGCTCCCTGCTCACTTCTCTGGTTCTTGCAGATGTTGGCTTGTGGTGCTTCCTTCACCTTCCCACGAAGGCCATCTTTGGTGGCCTCCTGCAACTCTCAATTGAAGGAACTTGCATAGTTCATTCATTATTTATTAACTCTCTGTGGATGTGTTAAGATGCATTGCTGGACTTGTGATGCTGATGAGCTCATGAGCAGTGATTGATGGCTGTAAGTAATCTGTGACCTGTTGGGCCCACAACAATTGATTAATTACTCTTTAAAGCATCCAGAAACAGTTTGCAAACCTTTTATAAACTATTTATAAGTGGACAGGGACTGCTTTATCCATCACTATCTGTGAATTTACAGTGGAGGGGGATTGGGAAGAGGCTGGATCTGTCCTGGTTGATGGTGGAGAATTTCCCTTATTTTGCAATTTAGCTAAGCAGGGCTGGTGAGCATCCAGCTCAGGTTTTTAATACACTCTTGGGCTAAACATAGAGCAAAGGATGAGCAGGCTTGCTTGTTGCTGTGCTTCTAGTGGGATAAGATTAAATTACCCACCCCATTTTCCTTCTATATGTATGCAGGGGGTGTGGAGCCAGAGGTAGCAGCTGCCAGCATAGTGCAGTGGGCTGCTGGGTGCTTGTGGGCAGCGTGCCGGTCCCTGCTCGATGGGATGTCAGCATCCATCATCACTTCTAGCAGTCCATCTATTATCTCACCTGCTGCTGATGCTGTCTAACAGGAGCCAGGATGCGTGAATTCTGTGGAATGGTGTGGGACAGATGTGCATATGGTTCTTGTAAGAGGCTCTGTCCCTCCTTCCTCTTTCTGCCTCCTCCTGAGAATGCTCAGTGCAGGGCTGCAGGCTAAGCCATGTATGCATGGGATGGATGAGCCCATGTTCCGTGGGAAAGGGGATCAAAGCACTGTGGACAAGCTGGTGGTGGCAGGTCCATGCAGCTGCATCTGGTCCCTCGTGGTGCACTGATTTACACAAGGGGGATATTTTTTTCTGTCAACCAAACTGTCTGGCAAGCTGTGCAGTGGAAAAGGACCTGGGGGTGCTGGCTGACATCTGACTGAATGTGAGCCAGCAGTGTGTCCAGGTGACTGACCAAGAAGGCCAGTGGCATCCTGGCTTATATCAGAAGTAGTGCAGCCTGCAGGAGTTGGTTGTCCCTCTGTACTCAGCTCTGGTGAGACTGCACCTTGGGTGCTGCGTTCAATCTTGGGATCTTCGCTACAAGAAAAATATTGAGGCCCTGGAGCATGTCCAGAGAAGGGCAACGAACTGTGCCAGGGCCTAGGGCAGTGTTTTTGGGGGGAGCAGACTGCAGCATAGGCTGCATGCACCCGGTGTCCTCCTTGTCATTTTTATTCTTCCTGAGAAGCCTGAGCACTGTGCTGTTTTGAAGTCAATCTAAGGTTTAGCAGCAGAGGGGTGGAAGGAGGAGAAGGGCAAAACAGCCCCCAGGAGAAAGGACAGCTTTTTCAGGCTGAACAAAGCATTTCAGATTGGCTCCGAGCCATTCTTCACAGTTCTTTATTTTGCTCAAAAACCCCACTGCAGATAATTATATGGTGGGCAAAGAGAAATAATTTGTATTGGATTTCCAGCCAAACTGCTGGACTGAAACGAACTTATCTCTCGGAGATGAGGGATGATGCTGCCCTGCCCTGGAGGTGCCCCACATCCCACCCCCCCTCCTGGATTCCAATTCCTGCAGCTCCAGGGCTTGAAGCTGTGGTGTTTGGCAGCTGCAGGACAGGGCTGGGCTGGCAATGACTTGTGTGATGAGTGAATGGCAGTGCCTTCAGGGGGTTATGGTCAGCAGCAAGAGCTTCCCACACACACTATGATATAAAATGCAAAAAAGATGCTCAAAAGAGATGAGGTCCGAGGTTGGCAACTTGAGTTGGGTTTCCCTTTCTAAAAACAGTTCCCAAATTGGCCGTGTTGGATCTGTCTTCGTCTCTCATCCTCTGAGCATCCCCTATGCCTCCCATATCACAGTGGGGCGTTAGTAGTTCCCCATCCCTAAATAACATCTTTCAGCAGCCTGTTAAGCTTTGAAACAGATTAGCATTGCCTTACAGCTGTGTGCACAACAATTTTGCACAGAAATAGCATTGCCTTTCCAAGGGGACGCGTCCCATCGGGCCCCTGAGGGTGATCCCAGAGGCTGGGAACACTGTGCTGAGATCGCAGCACCGGGGGAATGGGCTTTACATCCTCAGAGATGCGTGGATACCCAGAGCTGTTTCTGAGGCTGGAAGCCAGGTTTGGAATGTTAATGACAGAGCCTTTCATTTGGGGAGCAACCGCTGTCAATGACCCATTTTTCTTTGTATAATGATCATCATTACTAGGAGGAAAATGAGCACTGAGGACGGGGACAAACGCGGGCACCGAGGAGAAGGGATGGCAAAGCGCTACGCAGGGAAATAAACCTTTTGTCCTCGAGAGCGCTGGAAAGATGTCTTTAAACATGCATGTAAATTTGTAACAAATCAGGCACCGCGGCCTGAGACAGAGAGCAGGAGCGAGGAGCCGTAAATATTTCATCTCCTTGGCAGTGAGCTCCAGCACAGCAAATTGCCGTATCCCCCAGGGTGCGGGCGCTGCTTGCAGCTGGGCGGGCAGCCCCTTCCACTGCTTGTCCTCAGTAGAGCTTTCCCTTGACAACAATGCATTTTCAGTTCTTTTTTTTTTTTTTTTTAAGGCTATGTATATGTATTTTTCTTTTTTTTTTCTTTTTTTTTTTTTTTCATGGGGGAAGAATTTTATTACCAAAGAAAGCCTGAAAAAGCAACGGTTTATGGAAATGAATGGCTGAATCCAAACACCTCTGCCAGAGAGGGAGCTTTGGGAACATGAATCCCCACTGTGTTGAATGTGACCCAGCATGGCGATCCCAAAGTGTGCTTGGAGAGCTGGGCCTGGAGATGGCTGCTACACAGTCTCAGAAATCCTTTGCCTTTAGGACAGGAGTCATAGCCCAGCTTATTGAACCTGGTCTCCAGATGGAGTACAGGGCTCCTTGCTCTGCCCAGAGCTCAGCCTGGGAGCCGTCAGCTGCTTCTGACCACGCTGTTCAAGCATCTCAATAATTCCATTAGGCATGACCCAGGGAAAACCTGTAAGTGTGCAATGGATGGGGAAGGTGAATGCTGATCCCAAGTAATTGGTCTCTCCTGGAGCTACCTGCAGAGCCTTGTGGCTGGGCTCATATGCCAAGGATATAGCCGGTCAGCTCTGAGTGATAGAAGTCTGCTCTCTGGGTGCTGGGATTGAATTAGACACCAGCAAGATGGATGTTATTGGATTTATTAGATGGTGAGTAGGAGGAAGGCTGAAAACAGAGGAAGAGAAATGTCTCCCTGCTGACCTTGGGGCTGGCGTTATGTTTCTTGCTGTGCATCGAGGTGGGTGCAGTGTTTATCTCCCAGGCGGTGTTGGAGCTGTGGATGCCAGTGTTGCCTCATGGGGTGCTCTGTGTCACTACCCACCCCATGAGTGACTCAGCTCTGGTTTGGGACTGCCACATTCATCACTGTCTGCAGGAAGACGTGCCATGGGAGCTGTGTTGCTGAGCCTGATGGCGAGGAGCTGCTGCCATCGATAATTAACACTGGGCTCCTATTGCCAAAATTAATTCACGGAGTGTGCAGCGAGGCACAGTTCTCTTGACTGTGCAAGTCATCTGGCATGGTGGATGTTCAGGTTGGATTTTAGATAAACCTCTTTCCAGAAGGAGTCATTGGGCACTGATGCAGGCTGCCCAGGGCGGTGGTGGGGTCACCATCCCTTGGGGCTGTTCAGGAATAGCAGAGATGTGGCACTGCGGGATGTGGTTTAATGGCACAATGGGGGTGGACTGGTGGTTGGACTTGGTATTCTTTGAGGTCTCTGAATCTTCATGACTCTGTGATTCTCCTGTTCTGCAGCCGCCTCGTGTTAATTGGGAGCATAACCATTGCTCTCAATTAGAGGGCAGGCTGTCGGCAGCAGGCTGCCTGCCCAGTGCTCTGCATCTCACTCCTTGCAGCCCTGTGCAGAGGGATGGGGGGGGGGGACACAGCTGTGTGCCTCCAACCAACACTGCCTAGGCAGAGGGGAAAGCAGCTCTACAAAAGCTCCTCACTGGTATCTTCATTTTCTTTCCCCTAATAACAATAATATGAGGTTATCTGAGGACCTGGCAGTGACTCGTGTATAAAAGAGCAGCCCTGAACTACTGAACTCAGCTGCAAGCTGTGTGTGTTTAAGATACCCCTGCTCTGCCTTGGGCTGGCACTCAGGTCTGTGCCTGCTGGTAGTGCTGGGCAGACTGAAGCACTGTGCAGATGGAGCACAGTGGCCAACTGGATTTGGGCTGTCTCACCAGGGAATTACCAGCTGAGTGTGGAGCTGTCTGCAGCTCCCACCCACATCTCCCAGGTGTGGGTCCCGTTTCTCTGATCATCACACAGCCTGTGTGTGGTGCTTTGCCTCTCCAGCCCAGGGCAGGGTGTTCTCATGGTAGCAGCAGCATGCGGTGGGTACTGAGGGGATTTGGGCACTATGAGGTCTGGGGTTTGGTGCTAATCAGAATGAGGTCTTACAAGTGCACCTGCCTTGGAAACACTGAGCAATTCTGCTACTGGAGCCACATGTTTTATTGGGAAATTGTTTTGATAGCGTTGGAGCAGAGCATTATAATTTTTACATTTTTATTCCAGTCCAAATGACTCATTTACTTTCTCTGAACACTGTATTTAAGCATCTGAAATGTCTGCAAGGTCTTTTTTCCCCTGTGTCTGTCTAACCTCACCCAGCTGGGTGCTGTGAGCAGACACAGCCCTGGGGGGGCACAAGCACTAGGGGCAGCAGCACAGCGTGGATTTGCCCACTGCTGTGGGCAGGGGCTGGTTCCTCTGCCAGCCTCACTGATCTGCTTCTTCTGGGAACAGTCTGCAGCTCTCTTCCCATTTTGCTGTGCCCACATGGCAGATTACATGTAATCATTAGCAAGAGGGCTATTTCCTCCTTCAGATACAATTAGTGGGCAGGGCCCGGAAAAATTCTTCTTCAATCTCATTTCCTGCACAGGATGCTCTTGAGATGCCTGGGAGGATGCAGATCCCTGGGGCTGCTGGCTGCACGGTGTCCCTGGACTGTGAGCATCCCATGGCAGTTACAGAGGGGGACCCCGGATGCGCCGATGGGGATGTGGTGGCACTTCAAGGGGTGAGCTCTGGGCAAAGAGAGGAGGAGCTGCAGGCAGGAGGGAGGCAGCAACAGCTCTTCAGGGCACCTCCAGATTTATATCCAGGAAAGCTGGAATAAATCAATGCAATTAAAGTGCAAATGAAGCTTTAAGCAATGCGGCATCCTAACTACCTGGGAAGCGCAATGGGTACGCTTTTGCCTCGCTCACTCCTTTTTTTTATTCAAAAAAAGGCTTCAAATCACTTCAATAATTTAAGCTAATTTTCAAGGTAGAGCTGGGTTCAGGAGGTGCCTGCATGCATCAGTGAGGATGCTGTGTGGCAGCAGCCTGACCCTGGGGGGGCTCTGTGCTGGGGGACGCCCAAGAACACAGGGCCTGCGTGGTGCCTCCCCACATTTATTTACAGGAATTCATTGGGAGGAAAGTATTGGGAATACTTGTCTAAACAAATATTTGCCTCCGATGTGCTCTTGTGGCTGTCTGACAAACTCATTTTCTTGTTTATCTAGCACGTTTCTCAAGCGGCTTCGGAATGTCATTTAAAAATTATGAAGTGGGACTTCCCAACTAATGACTGTTTAAAGTGATTGTTTAAGAACTACCTGTTTGTTGTAATAGTCCTCCGAGGGGACTTGTACTTCCCCCTCCTGGTAGGACAGTCATGCATCACTCAGTGTGGAGACCTCCCTGTTTTCATACAGGCAGGGCTGGATGGAGGTGGGGAGAACAGTGGCTCTTGTGCACAGCACTTGCAGCACCCGTGCTGGTGTGAGAACCACTGCCCTCCACTAACCACAATCCTTGGAAGGAATAAATGCTGAAAGGGGAGAGAAAAAAAACACCATTCCCTTTTGAAAGACCTAATTTATCTGGAATTATCCATCCTTGGCTGTAAATCCCCTGTAAAACTTGGCAGAAGTCTCAAAGCAGTTGCAGCAGTGACTATATATTTTTTTTTTACCTGAAAGCCAAAGGAGGAACAAACGGAATGAACAAGCGGTGCCTGCGAGGTGCCGTGCTGGTGAATGCAGGGCTGCTTGGGGTGCAGTGCCTGCCATGCTGGGAAGCTCTGTGCATGGGCACGCATCTTTCCCATTAGGTTCCTTGCCTTGGTCCTGAGCAGTTCCTACCTGAGACGTGAGTTTTGCACACCAGTTGTCCCAGCTGGGAAAGGCTCCACCAACATATGCAGCTTCTTCATGCACAGAAGGGCCAGGCTTTGATGTCTTGAGATTTCTTAGGCTTGGCTTTCTTAGGCTTCTTTCTTCGCTACCTCAAAGGTGGTTGTAGCAAGGTGGGGTTGCTCTCTTCTCCAAGATAATGGTGATAGGATGAGAAGTAATGGCTTCAAGTTGTGCCAAGGGAGGTTCAGGTTGGATGTTAGGAAAAATTTCTTCTCCGAAAGAGTGGTGATGGACTGGAATGGGCTGCCCAGGGAGGTGGTGGAGTCACCTTCCCTGGAGGTGTTCAGTAACCATGGAGATGTGGCACTGAGGGCCATAGTGGGTGTGGTTGGACTAGGTGATGTTGTAGGTCTTTTCCAACCCTTATTATATTATGAAAAAGCCACTTAGTGTTAAGGTATGTACGGGCCATGGTGTTGGGTGTATGCCCCTGGTAGGGTGCTTGGGTGGGTGCCTGACTCCCATTGGGGGACTGGGGGGCTTTTGTCCCATGGCACAGAAGGTCCCTAATGCCTGTTCTCTGCCATCTTTTCCAGAGAGACGGGATGGAGCGAGACTTGCACAGCTACAGGCAGCAGGAGCTTGTGGTGTTTGACACAGGCATGGCACAGCCCCATGAGGATCGGCGTGGAGGTGGCTCCATGTGAGTGCACAGGGACGCCCTCAGACCAGGACTGCCTCCTCTTCCTTCTCTACCGGCCCACTTCTCCCTGCTGCCTCATTTCCTACAACGCTTCCAAGGATCTGCGAGAGGCTTTGGGGCCAGGAGCCAGCAAGTGTATTGCCAAATGGGGCTGGAGAGTTTGGTGACAACGGGAACACAGAGCAGAGACACTATGTGAGCCGTGGCTGCTGGCAGAGGACGGTGCCTGGGGCTGCTTGGCTGGCCAGGGGCTCAGGACAGAGCCCTGAAGAGCGGGGCTGCCAGCTGACCTGCTGCTCCTCCACAGCCTGCTCATCGAGTGGGGACACAGCATCCTGCGGTGCCCACACTGATGTCTGCCCGCACCTTGCTGGCAGGCCTGCTCCCCTAGTGCCGCCGTGAGGCTCTCACCATGGTGCTGCCACCACCCGACAAGCGCCACGTCTGCCTGACCACCATCGTCATCATGACCAGCATGGCCTTCATGGACGCCTACCTGGTGGAGCAGAACCAGGGCCCTCGCAAGATCGGGGTCTGCATCATCGTGCTGGTGGGGGACATCTGCTTCCTCATCGTGCTGCGCTACGTTGCGGTGTGGGTGGGCGCGGAGGTGAAGACGGCCAAGCGGGGCTATGCCATGATCCTGTGGTTCCTGTACATCTTTGTGCTGGAGATCAAACTGTATTTCATCTTTCAGAACTACAAAGCGGACAAGAAGAACCTGGAGACAGTGGCCAGGAAGGCCCTGACGCTACTGCTCTCCATCTGCGTGCCGGGGCTCTACCTGGTGCTGGTGGCCTTGGACAGTATGGAGTACATACGGACCTTTCGGAAGAAAGAGGACTTGCGGGGACGCCTCTTCTGGGTGGCTCTCGACCTGCTGGACATCTTGGACATCCAGGCCAACCTGTGGGAGCCGCACAGGACCGGCCTGCCCATCTGGGCAGAGGGGCTCATGTTCTTCTACTGCTACATCCTGCTCCTGATCCTGCCTTGTGTGTCCCTCAGTGAGATCAGCATGCAAGGGGAGCACATCGCCCCACAGAAAATGATGCTCTACCCTGTCCTCAGCCTGGTCACCATTAATATTGTCACCATTTTCATCCGGGCCGTCAATATGGTCCTGTTCCAGGACAGCAGGGTTTCTACCATCTTTATTGGCAAGAACATCATCGCCATTGCCACCAAGGCGTGCACCTTCCTGGAGTACAAGAGGCAGGTGAAAGAGTTCCCCCAGAATGCCATCGCCCTGGAGCTCCAGCAGAACTCCCTGTCCCACAACCAGACCATCCACAGCACGCAGGGCATCCCTCATGAGCCATCACCCACCAGCGAGATCCTGGACACATGATGGGCGGTGGCTCAGGGCCTTGGTTCCGATACTCCGTGCTGAGTGGAGGAGAGGTGCTGCTTCTCTCTGGCTGCATAGGTTGAACGTGAGGGACAAATCCCAGCAGTGAGGGCTCTTCTAGGCACAAAACACCAACCACGTTGTAATTGAGCTATGGAGTGTCCCCTAGACGTCTTCATCTCAGGTATAACCCTAGGAGTCCTCCAGTCAAACCAAATGAACTTGTAAAGGACCCAAAAAAGCTAATCTTCTCTCTCCCTCCTGCCAGCCTCTCCCCTCCCAAGCAAGGGCCGTTGAGGTTGCAGTGTCCCTTCCTACTCCTGGAGCACCTCACCTTGACCCCAAGTCTGGAATGAAGATTTTGTTACCGAAGACCTTCTTATGGTGTGGGGACAGGGCCATGGGTGTTTGAGCTGGAGGAGGGTGGGGTGTCTGAACCAATCATTCCTGTGGCCGTAGATGTCTCATATCCCAATGATCACATTTACAGTTTGTTGTTTATAACATCTCCCTGGGTCCCACGGCAGGTGGCAGCGAGGACAGCCCCGTCCCAGCTCTGCCAGGAGCAATACGTGCCAAGCTGGAGCCAACCTCATGCTGGTGTTTTATGGATTTCATTCACTTGAAACGACTCAGCACAATATTTCTATTTTTGGAAGGGTCTCTCTGTTTCGCTCTTGCCCTTGGGCCCCTCCCATGCCAGCACATGTGGGCACCGAGGAGGATGGCAATGATGCGTTTCATTCTGGCATCAAGCGTTTGTAAAGAGGGCTGCTTTCCACAGCTACTATATTTTTAAAATAAAATATTTCAAATTAAAAAAAAAAGAAAGAAATGCTCGGGAAGGCAGTGGAGAACTGGGAGTGTCTCCAGACTGTCTGTTGGACCACAGGGACATTCCCAGGTCTCCTCTGCCCAAGTGGTGATGAGGGGCTCAGTCCCTGGGTATGGGGTGGGAAATGAGGGCCAGCGGGACAATAAAAGCCCATTGAGAATGATGGCTTCTTGTGGTCTCTTTTCTGCCACTTGGGGAAGGGCAGCTTGTATGTGGCCCAAATGTCTTGTGTCATTCTGTCCTGGTCCTCAAAAGCCAATGATCGTTTGCCCAGCTGCAGCGGTGTCCCAAGGGCTCAGGCAGCTCTTGGATCCTTTGGCTTGGGATGGGAGGAGAAGGGGATACAGGCAGTTAAACGGCATTGCAAACACAGAGAAGTAGATATTTTTTCTAAACCACCCATCTCATTTGGAGGAGGTTGGAATAAAATGCCTGCTGCTGTTTACATTTTCCTTCCACATTTCCTCCTGGCTGTGCTCCTTGAATTTGACCTAAATCCACAACTCATTTTAGCCTCCATCTTCTCAATCCATCATCATCTGTCCAAAGCATTTCGCACAGCCCCAATTCAGCTTTCCACATTTAGGAACAGCTGGTCGTGTTGCTGTCGAGCTCTCTTCAGGCACCCCATTGCCTTGGGGAGACTTTGTGGTGGTGGCTTCTCTGCTGGGAATAAATCCGTGGATAAATAAAGCAGTTTCGTTGCCAGCAGCCCTGAGTTTGCAGTAGACTAACTGGGTAGAAAAGTTTCTGCCTCCTGTCCCCCAGGAGGAAGAGTGCAGGTGATTCAGAAGGCATTAGCAGAAATTAATTAAATTGCTAAATTATTCTGGAATACCTATGGAATTATATATTACATCTCTACTGGTGCCATTAAAATACGTGCAATCAGCATCTGTACAATTAACTCCCAAGTATCTAATAACATTCTGTCACTCGGGTAATTGATTTATGAGCCTTTATTTGCAGCTTTTCCACCGGTCTGAGCAGAGGGAACCTGCAGGTGCTTGTGGGCAGTGCCTTGGGGAAGGCTTAGAAGTGGTGTGTGAGAGCAGGTGGCACCAAGCAGAGGTGGGGAAGGAGGACAGCTTCCCACCCCAAAGCACAGCTCTGCATGCTTTGGGGTTTCACGCGTGCCTGGTTTCAGGTCTGGCATCCTTGAAGGATAACATCCATTTAGGTTACTGATTCACGCGTGCTCATTTACTTTCACCTTAATAAATGTTTTATGTGGTTTTGACATGTTCAGCGTCTCATATGTATTGATCACAGCAGCCCGAGGAAACATTATGACCATAACATTGCAGGAAGCATTTAAGAAGACCCTGGCAAGCTGTACTGGTTGTCGCCTTCTTCCTTGATGATAAGGAGCAGTCAGAGGGACGAGTTGGGATCGCAGTGTGCCCAGGTGAGCATCCCTGGTGCTACAGCATCTAATGTGCTGCTCTTCTCAGCAGATGTGCCCCATCCATAGAGGCATTCAAGGCCAGGTTGGAGGAGCCCTGAGCAGCCCATATGTGGGGCAGGCAGTGCACAGCAGAGGGTTGGAGCTCACTGTTCTTGGTCCCGTCCAAATGAAGCCATTCTATGAAATGTGCCCCCGTGTTGGTGTGGGGCTGTGGGCATGTTCTGGGCACGGACACCATGTCCAGCAGAGCCCTGCCGGCAGAACCAGGCTCTGTGTGCCTCCCTGCACTGCTGCCAGGCAGCGCTTAGTATGCAGGAATGGTTCTCAGATGTTTCACTTCACAGCTGGTGAATGTACTCGGGGAACTCAATAAACCTCTGTGTAAGGAATTATCTCTCATTAATCTCCCCAGCAAGGCTGGCACTGCATAACATTCTGCCTGCATATAGCAGGGGCACAGTGGAACGGGCAATAGGCAGTGAGTTATAATGGGAGAGCCCCGGGCTTTAAGTAAAGGATAAATCCCCATAAAGCTTTCTGTCCTCCTGACCTCCTCCTGGGAAGAGGACAGCCCTGGGAGGAACAGTGCATGGTCCTGTGGCCACACTGCCCACCTGAGCGCAGGGCTAGGACACGGCAGTGGTGCCTCACATGCAGGGACATCCCAAAGTGAAGGGAGGTGATGGATGGGCTGGCCCTGATGCTGTGTCCAAGGACATGAGCACCGTGCATGAGCAGAGAAGCACCCTGCTAATGTGAGTGCAGTCCTGGTGTGATTGATCACAGGGGGATGAGAGCCAGGGGTGGGAGGGAGGACAGGCAGGGAACTTCTGCTCCTAAAGGGCTGTGTGAACTGATGGGGCATTTTGCTGCAGTGCGGGTTGGGGAAGAAAGCAGAGATGTGGCCATGGAGAGAGTATCAGCCACAGTGCCAACCTGGGAAGCAAATGGAAAAATAAAACCACGGTGTAGTAAAGCTGTTCTGCAGCCATAACCAGCACGCTGAGCTAGAAAGATGATTCAGCCCATATTTTAAGAGTCTTCTTTTATGGATGCCTAATGTCCCGTGACCAGTGTCCAATGAGGAGCAATTAAGCATTTGCTTAGAAAAAATGTGTCTCTTCAAGCAATAACTGGGCAAAGGTTCTACCCCCGTAGCATCAGTATTCGGGTTTGCAGTGGGAAGATAACTGCGGGCTCTGCTCCCTCACATGGCTGTGATCTGCATGCTGGGGCTGTTGATGAACTGCAGCAATGGAAAGGGAAGCCAATAAATTTCCATAGCCAGAGCTGAACTCAGAGCACTGTGCTCCTTTGGGCAGCTCCGTCCCATGGCTGTGGCACAGCACTGCCTGCTGCTCAGGAAGAATAAAATTATACAGCTCTGAAGTTTAATATTACAAGCTCACCAATCAAAGATCTAAACGGAATAGTGACCACTTAGAGCCCTGCCAGCTGAAACATATTTGATTAGGCTGCCGAATATTCCTGTCTCTTTCAGAGGCAGGGAGCCCATGATGCCTACAGGACAGGGCCCTGATCCACACAGCAAGGAGTAGAAGATCCCAGGCACAGAGCAGCCAATGAAACAAACATTTTCTGCCAGGAGCACAGTGCAGGGGTACCCTGGTGCCTGTGCCACCTCTGCTTGGCTCTGATGGGATAAGCCAGCAGCTGGCTGTGCCTTGCAAGAGCCTCTTTGCCCCCTGCACCTCTTCCTGGGGTCTCTGCCTGATGGAGCACGCTTCTATCTCACATTCCCTTTTATGACGCCCACAAATCAAAGCCAAGTGTATGGCAAAAATAATGAAGTTCTACAGTAATTACCTTAAAGGCAGCTAGCTGAAAGCCTTGACTTGCTTGAGGCATTACGGTAGCTGGATTTGGGCCATTTAATGCAAAAAGCTCAGGGAAAGCCAAATGCAGCAGTGAACCCACGAGCCACAGGAAAGCATTGGGATTTGGGGTGAGCCCTGCTGGGTGCTTGCAAAGCACATTCCCAGCAGCACAGCACCCAGGGACCAGGATGCTCCAGGCAGGTACTCAGAGCACAGCATGCAGCTCGGTGCTTAATCTGCTGCAGTGCCAAGTGGGACCAGCACAGCCTTGCTCTTTAATTGTCAGCGCCGATGGAACTTTGCAATATGTCCTTTATCTGCCTCCTGAAGGGCTTGTGCTATTTTGGTGAGCATCGCGGGAAGGGAAAGCTCTGTACAGTGTTAGCTTTGAGAAGCGAAAGCGATCTCATTGACACACAATGTGGGGTTTGATTGATAGGGCCAATACCCATAAACCACGCTGATTGACACTAATTAGCCTGCCAGCCTTTGATTGCCTCTGATCATGTCCTACATTGCGCTGATTAAAAAATTAGTCCCGTGTAAAAAAACTCAGAGCAGCGGGGGCTGATTGGAGGAGATCTCAATGGGGGTTTGGGATTTCATGCTCAATCCTTTGCCTGCAGAGCATGGGCAGGAGGGGCAGCCCCCAGTGCCACGGCTGGCACAGGGCTCTCCTGCCCCAGGTTGCACAGAGGTGCATTGTGGTGGGGCAGAAGCTATGGCATGGCCATATCCAATGGCACCGTTTCCTGTGCTGGGGACAGAGGGGGTTTGTTCTGGGAACAGAACCAGCATGGCACACACTGCCTGATTCAGCCCCAGTGGATGGCTCTCAGGGGAAAGCATGTCCTCGGAGCCCCACAAAGCATGGGGAATGTTGGGATTTGCCACATTTCCTTCTTTCCCGTGGGGATGTACGAAGCGGCGCTGCGAAATTCACAGTTCCCATGGCAGCCAGCAGCAGATCCCAGCCCAGCTGAGGCTGCCGTGTGATCGCACGCTATTAGTTTGATAGTATCATTTAGAGTTGACTTAGAACCGCGTCCCAGCTAATTAAAATGGAGCTGCTCGTGAAAAGCGCAAGAGCAGAACAAGGTGCAGAGCATCGTCGCCCCGGGCCCCGCGCCTCTGCAGCTGTCTCGTTGGTGAACGGCTTTGTATTTCCCCTTTCACATTGGAGCTAATTCCATCCGTCACCAGACCAACGTGACTGTGCCCCCAGCAATGAGAGCATGGCAGGGAGGGAAGCCCAGCTCCCAGCAGTGCCATCTGCAGCACGTCCCTCCCTTCGTTACGCTTTGCTCTCCTAAGCGTTGCGGGGGCACTGGGAGCTTTGCTACAGGGAAACACAGAGTGCAGCCCACCCCGATGGGCAGGCAGAGGTGCTGATGCTGCAGAGCTCACAGCCTGTGTGCTCACAGCTGCTCTGCCCTGAGGTGCCCTGTGTGGAAGCACTGCTCCTTTGGAAGGCGGTAATTGCCAGGGTGAGGGAGGTGATGGAAAGCGTTTGGGGGTTTGTGGCACAGCAGTGAGGAAAATGCAGGCAGACAGCCCTGGCATGGCACGGCCTCATAGAGCTGCTGTGCAGCCCATGTCTTGTGGAGGAAGCTGCTGGGGATGCAAAGCAGCGTGAATCCCAGTCTGCTAATCTTAATGGGAACTCAGTGCCATCAAATTGGTGCTGGTGTGTTCCCATCTACTTAAAGACTTGATTGATACAAGTAAATGTGTTGGCATAATACACTCACACACAGGCGCCTGCCTCGGTGTCACCCATCAGTCTGATTAATACACACACAGCACAGATGTGTGCAGTGCACAGACTGAAAATAAGCTCACAGAGAGATCTCAGAGTACTTGGAAATAGGATGGCATCACTGGCAGATGTAATTCTGGTGGCACCGCACCAGAACTAGAATCTGTCCTGGCCCCATTGCAGCTCTGCTCTGCTTTCCCATGGGGAAGGCTTCAGATGAGCAAAGCACAGCATTAAGCACTGGCCTGAATCCAGAGCTGATCCTTCAGGGATGCAGGGCTGGGTACCACAGGCACTGAAACACCCATCTCTCCTGTCCAAGGGAGTGCCAGGGCTCCATAAAGCCTCTGCAGCACAAATCAAAGCAGCGGCATCAAAGGAGACTGTGAAACAGGAAAGAGCTGCCTTCAAAGGCAGCCGGTGCCAGGCCAAGGAGAATTTATCTTTTATCATTTTCTCCTGAAAGGGAGAGAATCCTGCCAGCCACACTTAGCTCTCCAGCCTGCTGCAGGAAGAGATGGGGGCAGCTCAGGTGTGCAGGGTGGCCTGGGTGAGAGGGAGGGGATATGGGATGGAGGGATGTGGGATGGAGGGATGTGGGATGGAGGGGATGTGGGATGGAAGGGATGTGAGATGGAAGGGATGCAGGAGAATGAAGGATGGTGTTGGTAGAGGAGAGGTGCTCTTTGGCACCAGCAGTGGCTGTAAGACACAAGTTGCCTGAGCCTTAGAGAGCCTGGGAAGAGAGGATGAATCATAGAATCACCAAGACTAGAAAAGATCTCTAAGACCATCTAGTCCAGCTGCCCAACTCCCCACCAAAAATAATTCCACACTAAGCCATGTCCCTTAGTACCACTTCTCCACACTTCTTTAACACCTCCAGGCACAGTGACTCATGGGCAGCCTGTTCCAGTGCCTGACTGCTCTTATAGAGAAGAAATATTTCCTAATATCCAACTTGAAGACATCCAGGGTAGGACTTGAGAGTCTCCCAAGCTGACCCATGCAACATCCTCAACAAACGGGATGAATGGCATGGAACGTGTCTGCAGTGGGACTGCAAATGTTTCAGGCCAGTTTGCTGTTTCAGTATTTATGGCCCTTTTATTTGTGAATGCTAAAGAATATCAGCTTATCCTTGCAGGATGTTTGTGGAAAGGAAATGCATCTTGTCTCTCTAAGAGCACAAAATAGGGAAAGTATTTCCATGCCATTTGGAAAAGCTGCTTTTACTATCTGCATAATAAATGTACAGGCCTCCAGCTTGCAGATAATTTGCAGGGGACAAGGTACTCTTGGTGAGGGTAAGAACCCATCTAAAATAAGCCTCTTTTGCCAGAAAAGCATTTAATTTGGATTTGGGTCAAGGTTTCAGGCTCATGCTAAGTGCCTTTTCAATCACACTCCGTGTGCACAGTGCCATCCTTCTGATGTGCAGAATGAAGAGGCCATGGGCACTGCATCTCAAGGGTTCAAAATGAATCTTTGTTTTCATCCCAAAGCAATTTCCCAATTATTTTTCAGCTGAAATACATGAGTTATAGCTGGATTGCTTGGAACTCCAGGCCATTCTTACAAGCCATATTCTTGCTCCCCTCATGCCCACCATGCAGACCCTACCTGTGCATGCACGGGCCCACAGCTGGAAGCACAGCTGCAGCCGATAACAGCAGAGTGTTTAGCAGGGAGGCAGCCCAAGCTGGCAGTGTTGTTTCTCCAGCATTAATTATGGATGCTGCTCCAGGCATCCCTTGTCTGAACCCCGTGCTGCAGAGCATCGCTGTGCTGTGAGATGCAATACAGCATCATCCTGTTCCTAGAAAAGCCTGATCTCTATGGAAGTCAGAAGCAGGGATAGGAGAGCAGGGGCATCCTGCCCTTATCTTGTTGGTCCCCAGGCTCAGAGAGCTGGCAGAGGCACCCCGTGTGCCAAATCAGACCTTACTTTCATTTTTTTAATGCGTGTTAAGCTCTCAGCTGATAGGATCTCTCCGACTTCAACATTTCCATGTAGCTTAATTCCTGATGTTTGAAGGAGGCTGGTGTTCTCCCGGCGTTGCCATAGTTACTGATGCATGCATTCCTCATTTCACACGCTAATGACTGTCCCAGGCCCTTGATTGTAGAAAAAACTGTGTAACCCTGAGAATAGAATGGAAGGAAACATTAAGGCAAAGGAGGAGAGAATGGGATGGGAGCAGCGGGCAGCCCAGTGCCGAGTGCCACTTTGTGTAAGCAGCCAGGCTAGCATCACTTCTGCTCAGCCCTGCTCTCTGATCCCTATCTCTGTGACAATAAGCTCTTTCACCATCCTTACAGCAGCGGTGGTTTAGGGAGCTCAGCCCGTTTAGCTTATTATAGAGCCGGCTGAGAGAAACCTGATCGCAGACTTTAAGTACCTATGCGGGGAGGTGATGATGTGCGCTATTAAAGAGCTCTTTGCAGTGGCCGATAAAGACATCACAACGTCCAGCACTGACAATTCAGCAAATTTCCTGGAAATGCAGTGAGCACTTTGTGTGTAAGTGCTGTTGGTTATCCAGGAGGTGCTGAGACGTGTGAGGAGCTCCCAGGGCTGCAGCACACACACATTTACTGTGTACAGCATGAATGCTCAGGGAGGTGGTGGGGTCACTGTCCTTGGAGGTGTGCAGGTGTGGCACTGAGGGATGTGGCCAGTTGGCATGGGGGGGGCTGGGATTGCACTTGGGGTTCTGAGAGGTCTCTTTCAACCTCTACGAAATCTTGTGTCATCCTTCTAAGCCCTCAATATGCCCAGCAACATGTGAGCAGGGTGTCCAAAATGGGCGAATGGACGGATGGACAAATCCTTGGAGCCAAGGTAGGGATGAAGAACCAAAGACAGAAGAAGAAGCTGCGCAGAAGCCCTTCACAAAAGCAGGGGAGGAGGTCTGTCTGCTTCATGCCTCTGGTGCAGGTATGATCCCTGAAGATGTGCAGAGCTTAAATTGCTTGTCCCCATCACCTCCATGGGTACAGGCACATGCTGAGCTCTCCCATCACCAGCACTGCAAACCTTTCAGCTCCCTTCCGTGTCAGTTTTAGCTTATCTCTGCAAACACGATAAAGAAATCGCACGTGGAGAAAAGCAACTAAAAAGATACTTTTTTTAAATTAAGATGTTAAACAGACAAAACTGGCATTGTCTTTGCACTTCAGCTCAAGGACATGGAAATAAGCCATTGAAGCCTCATCTCCTGAACTGAATCCCATGGCTGGTTTTCTTTTATTGGATTAATATCATTGTGATCTGCTGACCTAATCAAGGTAGGGAATATGGTGGCAAAAAGGGCTAGACTCCTGTCTCATGGCTAAGCCCTACCTCTGCCACACAGAGGGATAAGGGGAACTCCTGGTGCTGCTATGGAGTTCCGCTCACAGCAGGTGTGATCTCAAGGATTTGCTCCCTCCAAGGCTACCAGTACAGAAGGTCCATTCATGCCCTTTGGTTTACAACAAGGAATTCACACAGATCCTTTGTGATGGTTAATATATTATCTGGAACTCCCATGGGCATCTCTGCTGCCCTTTGCTCTTGCAGGGGAATGACAGTCTCCCTGTACTGGCAATATTGTAGATCCATAGAATAATTCAGACTGGAAAAGATTTCTGTGATCATCCAGTCCAACCATCCACCTACCACCAATATTGCTCCATGACCACGTCCCTATGTACTACAGCTACATGTTTCTTGAACAATTCATCCAAAGCTTCTTTGAACACCCCTCAGGTGAAAGCAGGCTTACTCCTAGCACTGGGATTTAGTGAGAGGCAGCCCAACAACACTGGGGGAAGGCAGAAACTGGGCTGAGCCTGGGCATGAAGGTTGTACCTTAAGGCTGGGGGTGCCCAGGGCTTCCCATCTTGCCTTCCATCCATACTGTGCAGAACCTGACAGCAAGGAGTGTATTTTGAGAAGCCTTCAGACTCCTATGCAGCCCTTAAGTGCTGGGCTGACAGCAAAGCCCTTGGTTCTTCCCCGCACTGCGTGTGATTGACTCACACATTTCCCTTAATGAGAAATTTTGGGCAGCAGAAAACAAGCACCAGAGGATGATTTCAAGAGAGCAAATAATGAGGAGAATGTCAAAAAGTAAAAAACGCTGGAAGGAAAAGTACTTGCAAAAAGCAGCCGTGGAGAGAAACCCAATAATGCAAGCCTGAGGGAAGCATTATCCTGAAGAGAAAAGAAGAAAAAGGATTTCTCCAAGTGGCAAACCAGGGGCACTCCTCACCTCCCCGCCTTGGAGCACAGGGGAGGAAAACCAGCCCTAGAATTGCATGCATTCCCTGAAGCAGCATCAGCTCAGCCCTGCCCTCTGCCCCCCGCTCACAGCCCGTGGGTTTTGCAGCACCCAAGGGTTGGGGACATGCTGGGGCTGCAGTGGTGAGTCCAAGCACAGACTGAGTGCATTGCATTGCCTGTCTGCCAGCTTCACCCATGCTACTTTTCTCCTGTTACTTAGTAACTGCCTGATCCAGGTTATGTTAATATGGATTTAAATTCTCCAAAGAGCAGAAAATTAAGGGAGATTATGAATCAATTTACGTTTCATCTGATTCATAAACCTACACACTCTACAAAATGAGTTGATTCGAAATAATTAAAGTTAAGAATGTCCTCATCACCTCTTCAATAATTCTGCTAGATGCGCTGTGTTTTCTTTGTCTTTACTTTTGCTCTCCTTAGCATTTCAAATTACACGTCTCTCTTTGTGTCCTTTTTCCAAGCTACCCCAAATTTAGCAGGCAATTAACAAAGTGATATGTAATAATAATGACAGCATTAATAATAGCAATAGGCGGTATGTGCAGCAGAGTGCCAAAGAAAGCAAGATGAACGGGAGCTCCTTGAGACAGAGCGCTTTGAAGAGCATCTCTGGAGCACTGTTATATAGCAGGGGGTAATGAGGGATGGATGAATCCTTTCACAGTGCTGTTTTCTCCATAATTCCTCCCCATCCGACCCCAGGAACCCTGATTTTGCACCCCCAGGGATGGGCAGGGGCAGGGCATGGGGCACACACTGCTGGTGAAGCCTCTGTTTGCTTGTTGAAGATGCTGCCCTACTTATTTAATCTTTCAGAAAGATGCCTGACGGGTTTTATAAAGTGTCTGAGCACAGTTTATGCTCTTGGGTTGCAGGAAATTAAATGCCTTTCGGTTGTCTCCTCGGGTAGTAAAGAATGAGTTCAGGAGACTTATTAAACTACATTTCCATCTCCATCCCCGGTGAAGGCACACTAAATAACTCCATCTGGGTGGGTTTGGAATATGTCATGGGCTTATCTCCTGGCCATGCAGCACCACGGATTATTACAACTTCAGAACTGCAAAAAGTCTCAGCTGTTCTCTCATTTATTGTATTTTATTTTTGTGCTCACATCTAACATTTGTAAACAGCTGTAACAGGTGAACTGTTAAAGCACAGGCGAGGGGTGCAATCTGGGGCTGCTGGGCACCCAGAGGGTCCTTTCCTCCTCATAAAAACTACTTTTCCACTACCAAAAGCCTTGTGCAAGTGGCAGAATTGATGCTCTCTGGCATTTGTTTTTCTCTGGAGATTTCTTTTACATTTTAGGGCCAGAAGGGACTGTGGGGTAGTGGCTGAAGAAACTCACCTGATTCCTCCCTCAAGCCCTGAGTTCTTGGCTGACCAACCACCCATCTGTGTGCAGAGAGCAGCCCAGCTGTCATTAGAGAGCATCATGAGCTGGGGTGCTCTGTGCCCATGGCCTGTCCCTGTGGCAGACCCATGCCCACATGCTGACCCCATGGTAAATAACCCCTCTGGGTCAGAAACTTGCTTGGCAAGCAGGGGGACAGCATCTTTTTCGTGCTTGGGCCATCTCCGCATTGACCAGCTGCAGCTCCCAGCCCTCTGATGATGACAGAGCCCTACTGACACCAGGGAAAAGCTCTCAGCATCACTCGTTTCCTTCTCTCTCAGCATCTGGAGCAATTGGAGAGATTTGCAGCTCATAGCCAGCACGAACCCGGCCGGCTGCTGCCATCTACGGCAGGATAGCCGCAGCAGGACTGCATGCCGGCTCCGCATGTCCCTGCAGCCAAGGCATGGGGAGCATGGGAGCTACACAACCACGGGATTCCAGCTGTTCTTGCCTCCTCACCTACGTTTTTCAGCCCAAACCCAAGTTTTTCTATTGGAAATTCGGCCCTTGTGTGCTAGCTGCTGTGTGCTGCTGGGTACAGGGCTGCGTCGTGGCGGCTACGTGAATTGCTTCACCTACATGCCACGGTGGGGGATGAGGAATTAAGCAGCCTCTAATTTTATCATCAGGGTTTATTAAATTAATTAAATACTGTGGACGCACTCTGTTAATCAGCTTTGCAATGGCAGAGCGGTTTCAGCAAGAGCTGAGGAGATGCTAACTGTGCAAAATCCTATTTCTGTGACACAGAACCGAGGGGACATTGGGCTCTGCCCTGACCTTGCTGTCCTCAGCAGGCACACAGGGGGTGAATTTGAGGTACGAAAGCATGTTGACTGCATCTGATTTGAAATAAAGGGAATGAAGTGTTTTCCTGGTGGTGAAAGTAAAAGGGCCAGGAGGAGAACATGACTGGTGGCTTTGGGATGGCTCTGCATGGCACAGTGGCACTGCTGTCCCTGCACCAATGGCACACAAAAGTGTGGCCAGAAATAAGCATTCCCAAAGAAGGAGGAAGCTGCAGTTATGTAGAGAAAGGAATGAACAGGACAACCAGCATAGGGGGCCCTGCCCCAGCTCCTTTCCTATACAAAAACATAAGTAGCACTGTGTGTGCTTTGCTTAGGGAGGTGATTTCAGCATCTGTTCTGGCTGCTGGGGCACCTCGTAGCAGTACAGTCCCGTGCTCAAATAGTTGTTAGAGGACGGGATGGTTTTCTGTTGCTTTCAAGCTGATCACACAAAGAAAAGCAACATCTGCTCAGTGAATGGGCTCCCGAGGAGAATTTGGAAGAGAATGGGAAAGAGTTGAATCAGCAAGATTCTCTCTTGGGAGAACGTGTATTTTTAGCCCCTCGCGTGCCCCATCCCTCCATATCCCTGCAGGCTGCTGACATCTGGGGAAGATTTTTAGTTGGAAGGTAGAGCCAAGAGCCCCAGTAATAAGGCAGAGGTAAAACGGGAGAAGTTCCTAATGAGAGCTCAGTAATGAGTGCCGGGCTGCTCACTTCCATCACATAGAGAAGTGAGCCATGAGTCAGGCCAGCGACTGCCGTGCGCTCTGTGAGGGCTCTCAGAGCAGTAGGAAACAGTCATCCATCACTGGTAACAGGAGTAGGATCTGAGTTTCAATTACAGATTCTCAAGCTATGCATTTGCAATTGTTTGGAAACAAAGTTCTCTTTAATTCCTCGCTCAACACTGTAGCTGGGCTGAGCAGATTGGGCCAAGGAGGAGTAGGAAGGGAAAACCAGTGTGGGATCCAAGAGCTGTATGTTCCCTTATGGGGGGACACGAGCTCACACCCTGCCCTTCAGGCTTCACTGGTGGGTGGGATGAGGCTGTCCCAGTCCTCAGTGAGCCATCCTCCCCACTCCCTGTATGTCAGGGACTTGTATACAGGCTCGTGTTGAAATTAATCATTCTGGTAATTTACAAGGCAATCAAAGAAAGGAGCCATGTGTCTGATTATACAGCAAATAAGCCTTGGCAAATTATAGCCATATTAAAGGTAGATCCAATTAGCCACAGTGATCATGGGGGAGAGCCCCAGAGTGATGGCTCCTCCTTGCTTCCTGCTGTGACAGGTGCAGCTTGTCCCACTCCCTCAGTGCACCTGCAGAGGTGGTGATGTAAGTAGATGGGACTTAAGTGGGGTGGTTGGGTGCAGGGGGGCAAGTGGTGTCAGATGGCTGTGCCCAGCCCATGCTGCCTTGCTGCAGGTGCTTCCAGCCCTGTCTGGGAGCTGGGAAAGGGCTGACTCAGAATTGTAGGGCTTAGAAGGGACCTCTGGAGACCGTCTGGTCCAATGGGGGGCCGTTGCTGTGCCTGCTGTGAGATAAGAAGTGCTGTGTGTTGAGGGGTAAGCACTGATTTCCAGGTGCACAGCTGTTAATACACACATTGATACATCTGCCAGTAGTCACTGTAACTGGTTGTGCTGAGGATGTGGTTTGTGGGGGGTTCCAAAAACCTGGGATAACTGTGAATTGAAAGGCTGTTCTGTTAGCACTTTGCTCCCACTCTGGTGGATATCAACAGCAGATCTGTGGCTTTAAAAGCACCCCTGAAGCTGTTCCTGGTTACACCTCTAAAATAAATACACACGTGCATGTTTGGCTGATGTGAGTGAGCGCTGCCAGCTTCCCAGAACAAAATGTCACCAAACGCCAGCAAGTTCCTGACCTTAATTCTAGCATACTTGCCTTCCTCCCTTCCTGAACTTTTGGCTTCCTTTCCAATCATCGCAATTTAGATGTTAATCACCCGGTTTTATTAGACAGAAAACGGGCTGCTCTCAGTGCCGCCCTGCTCAGCGCTTCTCCCCGCTGCGCCGTGCAGGTGGCAGAGGCACAGTGTGACCGCAGGGATGCTCCGTGCGAAGCGCAGAGGCAGAGCTGCGGGCTGGACTCGGGGTCGGTGCACGCTCTGGCGTTGCGCTTCGCAGCCGGGAGGTGGCAGGGCAGGGCCAGGAATCGCCATCCTAGCGGGCAGGTGCTGCCCGTGCCCGGGACGGGACCCTGGTGCCACCCCGGTGCCCACGTAGGGACTCTGAGCAGCCCGCAGCGCTCTGTCCCGGCCAACCCCAAGCGCCTGAGCTCGTTCAAGCAACCCTATTTATTTGGATGGCGGATTCCTTCCCACCGTGCTGGTGGCGCATTTGTGTCCCTGCCCTGTGTGACGCCAGCCTGCTGCCGCCCTCCCGTGTGGCACTGGGGACCTTTGTCCCCGCCACCCATTGTGCAAGTGCGGGCAAAGTGCCCGGCCTCGACGGGGCGGAAGCGTACAGGGCTGAAACAACAAGCGAACAACCGGTCGCACCGCTTGTGTGTGGCTGCGGGGTGTAATTGCTGCTTTGGGAAGGGAGGGAATGGGCTCTGGGTGTGCAGGACAAACACAGTGTGAGGGTTTGGTGCCCTCCATGCTCACTGGGGGGATCTGGAGGGGCACCGAGTCTGGTGTGTTGGAGCGGGGCCTGGCCTGGTGCTCCCAGCGTGGGCTGGTGGCGGGTCCAGGGTTGGACATGGTCTCTTCCAGGTGTCACTGTTATGATATAAGCTTACGAGGAAAGTGGAGCTCAGTGAAATGTCACACAAGTCTCTGCAGAGTGCTGCAGGCAGGCATTTGGGCTGCAGAAGAGCAGCTTTGTTACACGTTGTGGCTTACTGGCACGGGAAGCCCAAAGGCTGAGAAGTGCATCCTTCGGCTGCAGGCTTGCTCTGGGCACTGCTGCAGCTAACGCAGCTGTGCTGGGCCTGCACAGGGCTGGAATCCTCAGGAGGCCTCTCAAGTGACTGGGTGATTCCCAGCACCTGGGATTGCAGTGCTATCAGCTGAACCTTCCTGAGAGGTGGAACAGCTTCAGCCAGAGCCCAGAGCACCAAAGGCTGAGGCACAGACCCAGCCTCAGTGCTGTCTACCCAATACTGCCTTTTGCTTGCCCCAGACTCTAGCTTTAGACTTTAGGCTGTGTGGCTGTCCCCCTAACAGGAGCAAGAGGTCAAAATGCTGGAGACAAAACAAGCATTCCCACACACCTCGTGGCACTGCCGAGCACAGGCAGCTCTTATCTCCCTGGTGCCTGGCCCTGCCTCTGACTGCTGCTGGTTCCGGAAAGTCCGCTCCAATGGAAGGAAGCAAAACACTTTTTCAAATGTGGCTGAAACAGCACAGCTCTAAACAAGGAAAGTTTTACCGTGCTGATTTGCACTGAGAACAGCCCTGGATCTGCTATGCAAGGCTGGATTGCGGACAGAGCCTTGTGCCTTGATGGCTGAGGTTAGGGCCCCAGCTCGTGCTCAGTGCCACGCAGGTGGGCTCCTGTGTGAGGAGAAAGCAGCACTGGGGTGTCTTCAGCTAGGTGGGACTGATGTGTAGTGTTTGAGGGCTTTTATAAGGTTTGGTGTGGCCAGGTTGCAAAGCCTAAGACAAGATCATACCACTTCTAGTTACTTGGTTTCCATGACTTTTGGTATTTGCAAGGGGTAGGGTTCCACATGGCCACTAATCTCCAGGGCCGGAGCGTTCAGGGTAGCTCCAAGCACCCAGCATCCCAGGGCTCAGCTCCCTACCTGGAGAGCTCCCGTGCTCTCCACCCTTATAAAAATCCCTCCGCAGCGCTGGGGTGCAGAGCCGGGGCCGCGCACTAGATGTCAGCGGTGCCTCCGTCAGCTCCCCTTTCGGGTGCTTTTTTATTTTGATTCAATTATTTATTTTTTTGAAATCCTCCCGGCCCCTCCCTCCCGGGGGCAGCGGGGCTGCGCCTCGCTCCGCGCCCCCCGCTCCTCCCTTCCTCGGCGCTGCGCGGCGGCGCAATCCCGCCCCGGGGGCGGCCGGCGGTGCGGGGCGGAGGTTGCGCGGCGGCGGCGGCGCCGGGCGCGCTGCGGGGCTGCCCGGCCACCGCGGGGCCGCCATGCCCGCCAAGTCCAAGTACAACCTGGTGGACGACCGGCACGACCTCCGCATCCCCCTGCACAACGAGGACGCCTTCCAGCACGGCATCTGCTTCGAGGCCAAGGTGGGCAGCGAGCGCGCGTCTCCCGGTGCTCCCCGCTCCCCCGTTCTCCCGTGATTTTCTTTTTTTTCTCCGCTTGCCCCTGGGAGCCCTTTCCCACAGACTCGGCTGCCGAGAGTTGAGTGAGTCTTTCCTACTATCCCACAGGGTAGCCGGGTGGGTCAGGCGGTGACCCTGCTCCTTCACCCTTCCTTAGCATCACATAGGAGCATCAGTCCTGGGGCACAGGTGAGGTCGGGAGCCCCTTACCCCGGCTCTCCCCAACTTGGGGTGAATGGGTGGAGGGACTGCGTGCCATGTGTTGAGCTCTGGGAGAGGTCAGTGTTGGTCCCAAGCAAACACTTGCTGTTTCCCCTTGCAAATATAAATCATTCTTGCTAGTGTGTTTGGCAGGAAGCTCTGGTGGTGGTGTTTTTTTTTTTTTTTTTTCTGCTGGGACCTCTCAAGCTCGTACTGCATTGTGGTGTCCCATGGCTCTGGTGCTTGCAGCCCAAGAGAGCTGAGCATTTGTCTGCCTTGCCCATCGGCGGGCAGGTAGCTGGGGGGAGATAGCAGTGGAATTTGGAAAGCAAAGCCATTAAATCCCTGTCTCCATTGCTATTCATGGAGTTACAGTTGTCACATCAGTGAGCTATTCCAGTGAGTCTGGATTGGAAAAAAAAAACCAGTCTAGAAGAGTTTCTGAGCAGCACCCGTCCCTTGTATCCTATTGCCCAGAGGTGCTGGCAGGAGACAGATCGGAGCCCTGGCATCCAGTTCTGCATGGTGCCTTGAGGACAACTCCCTGTCCTGCTGCTGGGCACAGGGGCTGCATGTTCCCTCTGCTCACGGCTGGCAAGGTCTGCAGAGAGCAGCATGGTGCAGTTGTCTATGGAACAGAGTTACAACCTGCTTTGGAACTGCTCCTGGGAACGACTGGGCTTTTCATCCTTTTCTCCTGGGTTATTGCAGCTGGTTGCAGTGTTATTGCCAGCACCTGCTGCACAGCAGCTCCCTTCTCAATCACTTTACAGCTTCTTGGCTGCTCTGCCTCTTCCCTGCCTGGCTTAGGGTGGGAGCAGAGGTTTTGGGTGAAGAGGAGGATGTGGCTTTATCGCCTGTGGTCTGCTCACTGCTCGTCTCTTCTCTGTAGGGTTCTGGGGTGGTGCATGTGAGTCTTTGTTAGCTCCTTTCTCTTATTTTGTATCCTGTGGCACACGTTCATGCCAAGCACGAGCTGGATGAAGCCTTACTCTTGAATTTGTGTATTTCTCCAGCAGCTCCCAATGCCAGATGCAGAATGCAGATGGCTTAGGCAATTACTCCATCCTTTTATTAGATTGGTGGAGATTAATTAAATGCTTACACTCCTTTAGTTCCTTTTATCCCCATGAATCCTGGGCACTGAAACTCACACAGCTCTCATTGGAGAGAGGTGCAGAGCACACATCCCACTGCTGGGTGGGGAAACGGGAGGCTGGGGTTTGGAGCAGAGCAATACCAAAAGGAGAAATCCATCCCTGCAAGCCCTTGGCAGGATTATGTGTTTTTGTGGGTGGGGCAGCCCTGGGGGCTATGGGGCATTGTGAGCAGCCTGGCCTCTGCCTTCAGCTGCGCCTCGCTCCTCCTCCTCTTCTCCCTGATATCCAGTGTTGGTCCCATGCCCACCACCTTTGTTCTTGTTGCAGTTGGGATGTGCAAATTTGGCCCTTTCCAAGCACGGGGTGATGAGAGTATGTGGTGCGGCTGAGGGTGCTGCCACCAGGGCTGTTTGCAGTCACATACTCTGGCATAGGGATGCTCTCCAAGCAGGGCACTCTCCAAGCCTTACAGTAATCCATTTTATGGAGATAAACCCAATAACTGGAGAATTACGCTCCATCTTCTCAGGGAGTAGTAATGCAGTTCACACTTTTAGATCTGTTTTTGCTGGCCACCTTTCTTGGCACTGCAAGTCTCCGCATCTTTGAAGTGCCTCAATCAAGCTGGTGGGAACTGGAGGAGCTGGCTTCACTTTCTGCCCATTGTGGTCAGAACTGTTGGATTAAATCAAGAGCTGGGCCTCTTGGGTGTGCTGAAGCGCTTGGATGAAAGAGCTGCGAGCTGCAGCGTGTCGCAGGGGAGCTGGCATGAATCCCCACTTGTGCAATGGTTTCCTGTTTAAATAAATAAGTATTTAGAGAATAAAGACACCTTCTGTCCACCTCCTCCCATCACGGCTCCTCCAGTTGGGGCAGGCTGAAGGGCACACGAGCCTGCTTTGTTTTCCCAAAGGGAAAACTGGAGGATGAAATCCAAGAGCAGCTCAGGTGTTGGAGAAGGAGATGCCTGGGGTGCCCATGCAGAGCCACCAGGATGTTCCCTGCCAGCAGGCCTGTGAGCAGATAAATGAGAGTGGGTTGGAGGATTGCTGCTGTTGTTGCCTGCAGGTTGGTTTGGGGGTTTGGGTGGGCTTTTTTTTAATTCTATACTCCCCTTAGAGGATCTTGGCAACCATGCATTTTCTGTCATGTTTGTCAGTACTTTTCTCCACTTTCATGCGTGGGAAACTGAGAATGAACCGAGCATCTGCTGCCGTCTATGTTTGGAGACAGGACATGGAAGAGACTTTGCTCGGATCCAGCGTGTTCCTTCCTGCGGATCCTGCCAGATCCAGCAGACTTGCCTGCCTGCCTCTCACAGGGCTGTGCCAGTGCCAGCAAATGTCAGAGTTTGAAGCAGGAGAGATACAGGCACCTCCAACTTGGGCCATCCATCTCTGTGCCTTGCTGCAGGCTGCCTTTGTAGGCATTTCTCCATCCCCTGCTTGGGCTTGTTGGCAGCCGGGCACTGCTGGGAGTTGGAAGCAGGTTGCTTGAAGCTCATACCTCCAGGTGCCTGGGAGAGGTTTGGCAGCAGTGCTTGGGGGTGTTGGTGCTGGCAGCTCTTGAACACGGCGCTCAGCAAGGTCTGCTCACCAGCAGCAAAGCTGCAGCGCGGGATTGCTCGCTGCAGGCTATAAATAACCTTGCCGAGCACCACAGAAGTTCTCCTCTGCAGCAGTGGCATATTTTTGCCATACTTGTTAAGTCAGTTTGGAGGCTGCTCGCTGGAGCTCCCAGCAAAGCTCTCTGCTGGGACTTGGCAGAACTGCAGAGAGGGGCCCTGGGGCAGCTCTGTGGCTGTGCAGCAGAACTCGGAGCACAGTGTGTGCACAAGGATGGAGCACAGGCAGTGGTTTCCCATCCTGTTGGGAGTTCATCCTCCCAGAGCCTGGCACTGCTTCCTCTCTGCCAGTGTATCATTGTGATAAAGGAGTTCCCAAACCTCTCCTCCGGGTCTTTTTGAAGGAGACAGTATAGTGTGTTCATCGCCCTCTGGCATGATGCTGTCCCACCAGCCCTATCCCCAGTTGATGCGGACTGGCAGGCTGCAGGCTCCTGGGCACATGACTGGCCAGGGCCAGGAAGAGGAGGCTTTTCCATTGAAGTCAGCTGGCACATCAACTTTTCCACTTCTGCCAGCTCAGTTCTGCCCTGCTGGTTATGAGCAAGCCTCTCCCCTCACAGGGCAGAACAGGGGGTGGGATGTATCCCCCTGGGCTGCTCTGGGAAAGCAGTTCCAGCAGGACAAGGCTCCTGCAGACATATGTACAGGCAGCAGTGATGGAATCACAGCTATGGGTTTCCCCATTGTGCTGCCCCATGCTTTGGGGTGTGCTTCCCCTCGCCTGCCCTGACCCCCCAGTGCAATCTCTGCCTTGACTTTTTGCTCCCATGCTACAGTGTCTATGGCAGTGGCACAGTGCAGGGAGCAAAGCAGAAAAATGCTGTCCTGCTTCTTATGGGAGCTAGCACAGTAGCTGGGGAATCCAGGCAGAATATGGGACTGGTGTTGCCTCCAGCTCCCACACCAGCAGCTCTGCCCCCGCTGCTGGCTCCTTATCTCAGGGCAGCTCTTGGGGCTGGCGAGGCTCCAGGCGGCTGCTTTGGGCTTTCCCAGTGGGATGATTCAGCCCTGACCTTTGCACGATACAGGGCTGTGGGGTGCTGACATACTTGCTCTTCATGAAGGCTTTCCTGATCCCACGGACACCGCTTGGGAGGCATCCCCGTGTTTTTTTTTTCAGGCAGATCACCTTCTCAAGGGAATTTGCTTTTGAGGGGGCAGGAGAGCGTTAAACAACCTCAAGGAAATGAAAAAACACCAAGAGAACGCAGAAGCTAAATAATTTGTGCAAACATTGCAAAATGTATTTCCCAGATTTCTCGTGTTTATTTTCCTCCTGCCCAGGGAGAGCTGGTATTTCTCTGAGCTGGCAAGGGCCTCTGGGCATGCTGCCTGTCCTCCCAAGGGATGGGGAAGCTACACAGGGCGGCCCTGCTCCCAGCAGCAGCTCTGGATGTTCCCACACCTCTTCCTCAAGCAAAGCTCAGAGCTATGGGTAGGAGGGCTGGGGGTGCTGATAAGCACAGTGCTTTCTCACACCATCCTCACTCCTTCACCCTGTAAGGCTGACCTCACCGGCTGCATTTTTTGGGGGATACTCATCACACTGCGAGGCTTTGTCTGTTTCCAGAGTGAAGGAGAGGTGGATGGTTTCAAGGCTGTGAGCCACGTGCTGAGGTGCTTTGGGCTTGAGGTCCTTGCTGCCAGCAGTAGGGTGTGGGATGTGGGCAGGATGCTCTGGTTTTGAGCAAAGTGCACCCTGTGGGGTTGTTTGGTGGCCAAGAGTTCCTACTGATGCTCTTCAGGCTTGACATAAAAAAAGGGAAGTAAATTCATGGCAAAGATACCTCTCATAATAAAACATAAACCCTTGATTCTGGATGGGAAGAATCTGTTTAGGGGCTGTAATTGCTACTTTTGCAGTCAGGCTTTAGCTGCTGGGGTTTAGAAAGTGAGTGCTGCCTCTGCCTGTGGCTGCATCGTGGGGCTTAATTCCTGGTTGCGTAAGGCTGTCCTGCACTGCCACGGCACATGATGAGCAAGCCAGCTGTTTGATGTTTATTTTTATATCCCTTCTCTTTGTGTGTCCTCATGGCATCAGCTGCCAGGTCCTGCACTGTCACCATCTGCCTGCCCATGGGATCCCTGCGGGGCTGAAGGTGGGCTCAGCACGTGCTGAGGAGAGCTCGTGCTCTGCACCCAGATGGGCTCTGTGCAGCAGTGGTAGGGGCAAAGCCTGCTGCCACTGGTTGGGGACACTGAGGGTTTTGTACAGTTAACACTTCTTCATCTTGATTTATTAACGAGATTAATCTGGCTCTTTCTTGCAAGCGGGAATGCTACGAAGAATGAGACAATGGGTATAGATCCTTGTTTCCCTTTCTATGGTAGGAAACTTGAGCTGTGCAGCATCCAACAGGCTTCTGAGCCATGTGCAGCATACAAAGGACTGCCCCATTTTAGTCATTCAAGCTATTATGAGGTTTTCCTATAAGAAAGCCTCTTACTCTGTCAAACAGAAAGGATGCTCGCATGAGGACTGGCTAAAGAAGCAAAAGGTGACACAGGAGGAGAAATGTGACCGCTGTCTGCAAGCCATGCTGCAAGGCAGGAGCAGGCAGAAAGCGAGGCTGGGAAATTTAGGGCAACTGCTCTTTGTGGGGAGGGAGAGGGCTGGGAGGGTGGGAGGAGATGTTGTTGCTTGCAGCACTTTGGGTATGGTGGGCAAAATGCTGGGCTGTGCGTGGGTGCAGCAGGGCAATGCGAGGCTGTGAGGTTCTGGAGCTGTCAGTGACATGCAAACAGGGCTAACCCGCTATTTCTCTCCATGCAGTACATAGGCAGCTTGGATGTACCACGGCCAAACAGCAGGGTGGAGATCGTGACAGCCATGCGGCGGATCCGGGTGAGTGCTACGACTGAGCTCCTTCCTTCCTTCCTTCCCCTTGGGGTGAGGGTCACAGCCCTCCCCTTCCCACAGCTGCAATCTTCCCCTGCTCCCGCACTGAGATGAGTGCCTGGTGCAGGGTGCAGGATCGCTGGCACCACTACAATCAGAGGGGTGCAGCATATGGCTTGTAGGAGAGGTACATTTGTTTTCTTCTGCTGGCCTAAGAGCATTGCTGTGTGACGTTTTGGATGCTGGATGCCAGCAGGTCCGTGGCCTGTATATGGCTATGTGCAAGTGGAAGCTCTGAGTTCAAGTAACCAGCAGCACATGGGTGAGCTGCAGGCCAGCCAGCAGCAGGCTCACTTGGTGGCGAGCAGATCAGGGGATGTCATCTGGCTCTGAAATCATCAGTGTTTCCAAAATAGGGACAACCAGGATGCTGGGCTCTCCGGTCACATAATGCCTGGCCAGCAGCCACCGGAGCTGCTCTTCCTCTGCTCCCCTCCTGCAGAACGTGTGGCTGGGAAGCCTCCAGCCTCTCTTAGAGGGGTCTGGCATTGTGGCACAGATTTTTAGTTTCAAATTTTGGTACGTAAATAGCCTGTGGGCTTTTCCTGCATACACTCCTGCACGCTGCCCTGCCTGCCCAGTGGCTGGGAGGTGTTTTGTTAGCGTTAGGTTTGCTCACCTTGGTTCTGAGCTGGGTTGAGGATATGTTACACCATCGGGAGCTCTGCAAGGCTCATGGGCAGCTGTTTTCTCTTCCTTCCTTCAAGTTCCCTGGGACCAACGTTGTCCTGGGAAAAGGCACCTGGGATCCAGCTTCTGAAATCAGGAGCTCAGCCCCAAGGTTTCACAGCTCTACATCAGCAAGAGAGGACAGACACAGAGAGAACAGCTTTGAGAACTTCAGTAACCCCCCCCATGTTTAAGAACAAAACAAAACAAAACATCCCTTGTTGACCTATATGGACAAACTTAAGCATAGCCTAGATAATGTGCAGATGAAGCTCTGGATGATGGAAGGAATGCAGATTAAGATAAAATAATGACTTCTTGTGATGAATGATGTGTTTGAAACGTGTACTTGAGCTGCCTCGGTGCAGCATAACATGGGACAGATGCAAGTTGTCAGAAAGACATGAACTTGCAGATGTGATGCACCAGAGGGACTGGTGCAGAAGTGCATGGGCACCCTGTGCGGCAGCTGGGGAGGACACCCTGGGAGCCCTCACGTGCTGCCAAAGGACATGGGAGTACTGCTGGGGCTGGCTGGGCTGCAGCATCCTGGTGGGATGTCCCCCGACCTGGGGGGCACGCCGGACGCGCATAGCAGGCATTGCTGGCATTCCTGCTGCCTGTGTGCTCCCTGCTCCCCCGCAGAGGCAGCCGTGCACCGGAGCCAGATGCACGCCGAGAGCTCGGCTCTGTCTGTTTTGTGGAGCTGGATCGAGAGGGGTTTTATATGAGGAAACTGCATTTCGTGAGAGTGGGCAGACTGATCTAGTGGGTGGCAACCCTGTCCATGGCAGTGGGTTGGAACTGGGTGATCTTTGAGGTCCCTTCCAACCTAAGATTCTATGATCTTTGGCCACATGTGCAGCAATAAATGCAATAAATACAGGAGGCCAGGGCTTGTTTTCCTGGCAAGCAGCTGGGTTTATGTATATGTGCTGCTGAGACCTTCTTCCTCCCCGTCTCCAAACAGGGTGGCCTGTGCACTCGAAGCAATCACAACTCCGTCCTAACTACGTAGGCTCAGAGTTGCAGAAGATTGGAGTTGAAAGTAGACAAACAAGCTACAAACACGCTTCTTTTTCCTTTTTCCCGGGATGGTTGAGCACAACCAGAACTGTATGGGTTTTTAATGCAGCCATGATGTAAGCATACACAAATGCCTTCCGCCCGGTGCTCCTGGCATGTTTCCAGTGCAGCCATGATACCTGGCACAGTCATTCCAGACAATTTCCGCTCCTCTTCTTTGCTGCATGGATTGCTGAGTGTGGCTTTAATCCAGGTTTTCTCTGGTTCCAGAAAGGATGAAATCTTATATGGGCACTGTAAAAATTGCTTCTGTGGAGGTCTCCTGCAAGCCTGTTGCTGGGAAGTGTCCAGCAGGTTCAAAAAGTGGAGGCATTTCAGGCATTTTAGAGCCTAACTCCTCCAGATATCCTGCTCTGCCAGGTACATCTGATTTTGTGTGATTTCTGCTTTGCATAGCTGAGCTTTATTTTAGCAAACTGGCAAAGTTTCTGAATTTCAACAAGCTTGCTGAAAGCAGAATTTTTCATCCTTTGAAAGCTACATGCACAGTTGGACTGGTGAGAAAATTGCTGCGTGTGGCCACTCATTTGCACAGAGCCCACAGTGTAATTTGCAGCTCATTTAATTAGCGTCTTTCTGAGATATACCTGTTAGCACCGCGGCGAGTTTCTAAGTGTTAGGCGACTCATCGTGTCTTGCTTGACAAAAGGGAGGAAAGAATGCAAGCAGCACAAGCACTGCAGTCTGTGCGGTAACAGGGAGCGGTCTGGGGGTGGGCTACAGATCCTGTGGGGGGATGTGTGATGGGCTTGGGCTCAGTGGGGGCTGGGAGAAAAGCACAGCACTGGGAGCAGGGTGAGCTATTAGAGCTAATAGCTTCCCATCATTATCCCAGATGTAGAAGATTGTGTTCTATTAGATCTGGGAGGAACGGGTGAGGTATCTGTAGCAATTGCCATTTATCGGATTAAAGAGGGTAAAGGTGAGCTTATTGATTTTCCCTGGCACTGCTTAGCTTTACACTGAAACAACCTCCCACTTACTTCAGAGCCTGCCCCGGTGGCATCAGTGGGCACATGCTTGTGGAATGACTCGTGAGGATGCGACTGTATGTACTGGGTAAGGAGCAGGACCATGCTCTCTTGGTAGGACCTTGGTGAGGTGCTGGAGGACTTGCTGGAGGTGCTTCATTAGTCTGTCCCTCCCTACCTGCTTTGGCTGATCCTGTTGCTACTGATATGCAGTCACTGAGGGGAAAGGCTGTGCTCTGTGTCACATAATATGACAACCCTGGCTGCTTGCTGTGACGCAGGGGAGCCAGGCTCACTCTTACACACCTTTCCTGTGCATTAGAAAAGGTCCTAATGTTAGACTTCTTGGAACTGCATCATTTTCTATGTGAGATCGTTCTGCCTTCTGCATCTCAGAGATTCCAAAACTGATGCAGGAGCACTGCAGAAAATAAGGTTGAGAAGGATGTGCCGAGGTGGGGTTGATCTGGGGCTTCAGCTTGTCCTGGCATCTCCCAGCAGGCGCAGCGCAGAGCTGGGCTTGTCTCATCGCTCCAATCCCCAGGAGTTTCTATGACTCATAGCACCCATGGCATTGCTTTTGAAATTTACTTCTGGTTTCCTGCAGCATGGAATTTTCCTGTGGGTTTCGGAATAAACCAGGCTTTCAGCTTACTGCCACCGTGACAGCTCTGTGCCCCTGGGAGGGCACTAGGTCTGGCTGCTCCCTTGTGCTGACTGCTCAAGCCTGCACAGCATGGAGATGGGCAGAGCAGATGTGGGCAGCCCCCACCTCTGGGCAGGTGTCTGCATGGCAGAGATGCCTTACCTGGCTCCTGCTGTGCAAGTGGGGGCTCTGGGGAGAGAGAGGTTGTGCAAAGCAGAGCAAAGAGCAAAAAAATCTCATGAGGAGGAGGTCAGGATCAACCACTACGTTATATCTGTTTGATGGATGAGAAACTATGACTTAGGAAGAAGAAGGGATTTGTCAGGCTTATCCGAGCTAAAATCAATGTTTCAATGCTGCTGTTGTGCATGATCCTTTCTGCTCTTGTGCTTCTCTGCTGGTCCTCAAAGGCCAAGATCAGCTCCGTTTAATCTGCTGGCACGTTCCTTGCTGTGTCACCTATGTATTGGTGCACAGAGCTGCAGCCCTGCAGACACCTGCTCAGTGCGGTACCAGGCAGAGCAGGGCTGTTGGACAAGCTGAACAAACTGAGTGTGGTTCAGCCCCTCTTACTTGAGTTGGGAGCCTGATGCATATTCTTTTTGCTTCCTTCTAACCTCTTTCCTAATGCTTCATCCAAGTGTGCTATAAAACAGGTGATATTTCATCAGTTATATCAGTAGGGATTCCCACAGCACTATGCTGTGAGATAATTTCACCTTTCTGTGTGGCTGCACGTTCTTTTTCACACACCTAGGACCCTGTTGTCCTTATTGCAGCAGCAGCATGGCAGTGGAAGCTCAGCTCGCTGTCCTTTCTGCTGGATGACACTTATTGATGTCTGATAGCTATATTTTTTTTATAGATTTCTGCATCTTATGTATTCAGTTTCTGTTCCTTTTCCTTTGGGAAGCGGCTTGGACATTGCCATATGAAATCAAGCTGAAATAAATACACACCAAGTTCACTTGACCTGGATATCAAATATGCTGTTTTCTTCCAGACCCACATAAAAATAAGTGTTGTGCTCTCCCTGTTGTGGGGTTTACTGGATAACAGTGGCATTCTGTCAGTTTTCTGTCTATTGTTCTTTCACTTTGGAATCCAGTGGTTAGTGGATTGCACACCCTCGGGCTGGGCTGTACTGTTGTTTTAGATAACATTCGTCAAATTGTTTGCAGAGATGGAAATTGAAAGATATTCTTTAAGTTTCTCAGCCAGCCTGATGCCTCTGTGTGATACACCACTAATTTTATTGGGATAGCTTAGGATCTCATTTTGCGTGGGACTATTATTGCTGTGTCGAGTTGTGCTGCCATCCTTTGGGTTGGCATTCAGTCCCACATTGACTGCGTTCTAACATCCCAAAAGCTTGAAACCTTTGTTAACTCAGAGTTTTTTCAAGGATCTGAGTCTATAACTCTTTATAAAACTCTCTGAAGGATGGTATTCAAGCTTGCTGATTTTAAATGTAGAGTTTAGTGAATGGTTTTTAGTACCTGCATGAGTTATTGCTGAATAGGAGCCAGGAAACAAATGTGTGATATGAATAATTGCCTTTTTTGTCCAGTTGCAAACCAGAAATGTTGTTGAGCACCGTTACCATTTAATGAGACCCACAGGGCTGGCTTGCTTCTGATGCGCTAAGCATTTAGTGCTATTGCTTATTCAGTCTTTATTAATTGTCTGAATTTCGTAATTGCTGATTTAGTTACATTATTACCAGCCTGCTTCCTTTTGGTTTGTCATTGCTTTTCTGCTTGGCCGTTCCCATCTGCTTACCACGCTGGAGTTGCTCAAGCTTTTTATGCAATTTGGTGCAGTAAAACAGGCAAATGAATGAATCCTGTGCCACAACCTGGGCTGCAAACCTTGCTGTGCTCAGACTGCTCCCTGCATTGACACCTCCCTGAAGCACTGGGCACGGTCCTCTTGTTGCCCCATTTTTCACCAGTGCCGAGGTGGAGGGGGGATTGGCACACTCCAGTGGTGCCAGAGATGCTGCCCAGCAGTTGCCTTGGGGTCTGCCTTGGAAAGCATGTTGGGAAGGAAGCACAGAGTGCTGATCTCTTTGAAAGGTGCTCGCCAGGTGTTTCCTGACTCTCCCCACGGCAAGCCGGATGAGGCTGTTTCTGCAGAGCTGCTCAGGGCAGCCCGGTGCTCTGAAACATGCCAACCAGCACAGCCCTGCTCTGTAGAAACCACACCGTGCCTGTGGTCCCTTTGATCCGAGGACTGCCCAGTGTCAGCCATCTCCAGCATCTCACTGCATGTCTGCACCAAGATGGTGCCCGCATGGCTGCCTCCTCCTCATGGCCTCCGCCTTGCAGGCTGTGCTGTCAGCCCGTGAGTTTTAACCCAGGCCTCAGCACAGCTCCATCCCAACTGGGCACGTTGTCTGTCTTCGACGTGTTCCTGCAGTTTGGAAGAGCTAATGAGCAGCTAATTAAAAATGCCACAAATTCCAGTCAGATATGGGGTTTCCAAAGAATGTGCTGCTGCTGCTTATTTTAGCAAGAGATGATAAACACTAAAATGGGTATGGCTCATTGTTGGAGTTGTGTCTGCAGGGCTGGACTGAGCTCTGCTGCAAGAACAGCATGTACTGAGGCATCCCGCTGCCTTCCACACTGCCCTTCCACTGTGAATCCCCCTACAGATGCAGTGTGCTTTCTCCTCCTTTCCCTGCACCCAAAGCAGTGGATGCAGTGCCTGTGACCATGCAGCCTGGTAATTTGCAACCAGTCAAACCAGTATCCCGCATTGGTGGTGGGATGCTCACTCCTGGCCTTGGCTGCTGGTTTAACTTCTATCACAGCTCTGATTTTTCTGAGCTTCCCATGAAACTTCTCAGGTTGAAGGGGTACCTCAGGGTGTTAGCTTGGCTAATGGAACTTGAGAGCAGAAGGGAAGGCAGAGGGAGCTGATGGAGGCAGCTGTGTGGTGGGGAACAGCAAACCAAGCAGACAGAATTTATTGTGAAATAGTCAGTGTTACTGGGGCACCTATTTTGTGTGATAAATGGTATGCTGCGATCCAGGCTTGTTGCAAAGCAGCCGCCCTAACTCTGCTCTGCTGCTGTCGCAACACGGGTATTTTTAGACTGATTCCCATTTATACCCGTCAGTACACGCGGCCCTCACAGACGTTACTGAAATTAAACCTGAAGTTGGATGGGAATATAGGCACTGACCTTGTCAGCACACACCACAATCACAGCTCGCTTCAGATGCACACGTGCACTGTGGAGCTGCATTTTTCCATATGTGCAGATCTGCTGATTTGTGGAGGAGCTTTACCAAGCAGCACCAACCCAAGAACCAGCACCCCATGCCTTGTTACTCCTCCTTCCATGTTACCTTTGAATAAAGTGCGGCCACTGGTGAAACCCAACCCCTGCATTGCACCGGTGGGAGCCCTGCCGAGTGTCCCCTCTGCAGGAGAGCCGTGCAGGATGTTTTTGTGCAGGCAGGCTTCCTGGCACACCCAGACATGTGTCTGTGTGCGTGGGGGGACACACGGTGTTCGTCCCTGAGCGCTCTGCAGTGCTGCATGCAGGGACGTGCCCCTGCTAACGTGATCTGCGCGGCGTTGCACTGCCGGGCTCTGCTGGGAGAGCACTGCTGTGTGCAGAGGGATAGGGCTTGTTGGGTTGGGTGTGTGGCAGGAATTCTTGGGCTTCTGGAGCTTTGGAGCCTTAAACTTACCCTCAGATGTTGTTAGGTAATGAGTTAATTGTTCATTAGGAGGTCGTTACCAGACTGGGGAAGACTTCACAAAGCTGCTGCTGCTCGCTTCGTTTCCCTGAGCTGGCACTGGGCTGAAGCCTAGCTTGTGTTCTGCTGGCTGGGACAGCAACAGCTCACTGTGTTTAGGTGCTCTTCCATCAAAGAATTTTCCATCTGGCTGTACCCTGCTAGTGCAGTCTGACTGCAGAGAGTTCCCAGTAATCCTTCCCCTTCTGATTGAGGATGCCAGTAGGCAGATTTAAATCCATACCTGCTGCAGTTAGATGGGTTGGACTGAAACGAGAGCACTTTCATGTGGGTTAATCTTTTTCAGAGCGTGGGGTGATGCTGAACCTAGTGAGGCCCCATCTCCCTTCTTTAGCATCCAATCTGCCCAACATAGCGCATTGGTAGAAGTTTCCTTGCACTTTTGCTGTGTAGGAACAGTGAGATGAGGACATACAACACATTTATTTCTAAAGGGGCTGAGATTTTCATGCTTTTCACACGTACCCCTCTCACTCAAGGCATGTACATAATTTTGCTCCAAACTGACAAGGTTACATGCGCTCTCTATTAAGTAACATACATCAGCCTGTTCTCAAGAAAGGGCACTTGTAATACTCTGCCAGCAGAAACATGTTGTGCAACGATGCATACACCAGCTGGCATTATTTTCCTTCTAAGAGCATGTCTTTGAAGATATTTAAACAGCAAACTCTGCATGAAGGACAGATGTTGAAAATAGACTCCCACCAACCTGAGGTCAGAGCTCAGGCTCTTGTGTTCTGATATTCAGAAAAACACGTTTCTTTTCCAAATGAGAAGGTAAACATGTTGGTTTTGTTGGTTATTCACTTGTTTCATAGCTGCTTAGAGCTTACAAGATGTCTAATACAGTATATTCATGAGTGAGACATCCTTGCATTTTGTCTTGAATGCGCCAAGAATTCAGATAGCTAAACACAACTTGTAATATTATGGGTATTTCAAAATCTGGAGTTGTACCCAAGAGGGGTAAGGCAGCCATGCTGAAGGTGCAAAAACCATTACATCTTCTCTGTAAGGAAGCAGCCAGCTAAGGGGGTGGTGGGGAAGCTGCAAAAACCCTCTTTCATCCTTCCCTGCTTCATGAGGAGTCCTGTATCTTTTCTTTATGAAACAGTAGGCTGGGCTGTAGCAGAGCTTATACTCCTTGTTTACTCAGCAGTGGGAAATGTGGTTTTCCTTCTGCAGCAGCCCCTCCAGTGCCATGAGCACTGCTTTTCCCATGTAGGATTCTACAGCTTGTGGTGATGTGAGGCAGCTGGCACTGGTGCAAGCATGGATGTCAATGTGCTGCATGCCTGCTGCCTGTCCTGGCGGTGCTCCCCAGCTCACTGCATGCAAAAATAACCCTACTTGTTAGCAGCCCAGGCTCTGCCAGAGGGCAGGGAGAGGAGGCGATAAGGTTGTGTCCCATCCCTGAGCAGGGTGCAAATTAACTTCTGGGTCAGCGCAGGCTGATCCCTGTGCGGGTTGGGATAAAACAAAACCCTGCTCATTTGAACTGTTGCACCATGAGCCAGGAGTACTGGGCAAACCCTGCTCGGTTCTGATTTCACCCCTTGCAGTTTCTGTGACTCACATCTCGCTCAGATGATCTGCACAAGCTGGTGCTTTCTTCGACCCTACATGTAGCTACTGCTTGGGGTGAAATCTGTTCGGTTTGAGGAATCAAAACCTTGTGAGAAGGACAGAACAAATTGCATACTGTGGTTATGAGCAGGGCAAAGTGGCTCCCAAATGGTGCTGGTGCTCCTACTTGCTTTTCAGAGCAGTGCGTTTAGGCTCTTCTTGCTCTGCTGCTCATTCCCACTGGTGCACTCCCTCCTTCCCAGCTCTATTTCTACCAACTGGGGGTCTCTTCCCCAGCATCACCTACAGCCTTTGTGCACATGGACAAGTTCATGTGGGCTGAGGGCAGGTCCAGCTGGGCACCTGTTGCAATTGCAGCATGCACTGAATCATTCAGACTTGCCAGCACTGCACTGGGGCAGCTTTGGGTGGTGATGTCAGCTCTGCCCTCCTGACCCACTCCCTCCTCCCCCGGACCTCTGTACCTTGGACTGACAAGTGTGCATCAGAGAGGAGGGGAAGCTGAGTTGCTGTTTTATTGAATTCTCTTTGTCACTGATTCATTATTAAATTATGGTTAGCATCTCATTAGAGAGCCCCAATGGGCATGAGTTCATTAGTGTTTTATTGGTTAGAGCTGTGCTTCATTACGTGGGAAACGTATCCCAAAGAGTGTCTGTGCTTGTCAGAGTGCTGCACTAATGAACCTGGGCTGGAGTGGATGTAGCATAGTTCTGAAGGCTCAGGTTTGCAGGGGAGCTTTGCACTCGCCACGGCATCAGGATCAAGGGCCAGATTTATGGGAGCAGATCTGAGTGCTCAGCCTTTTGGAGAATTTGCTTTCTTAGCTGCTTCCAGTTCATGCTGGAGCTTTGCCACAAAGGGATTTGGCTGCTGCACGGCCTGGGCAGGATGCTTGCCTCGAAGCAGGCGGGCAAGGGATGAGCCCAGGCAGTGCCCTCACCAGCAGTCCCAGTAGGGTGAGGCACAGGGGACCCTTCCCCAGCAGTTCCATACCCATTCTGCCCCATACAGCCCGTGCCAGGGTTTGGTAACACCTTTGCTGAATCCTGCTCTGTCTGCTTTGCTTTCCTGGGGCTGTTACTCACCCAAAGCCCAGGCTAAAAATAGTCTCTCTAACCCTGAGCTGTTTTTCAGGGTTGGAGTCTCTTCTGAGCACAGATTAATTAGCACTCAGGGTCACTCAGAACAGCAAACTTTGGCTCCGGCAGCTCGGCGGCATGGCATGGTGCTGCTGATCAATGAGCAGCAGGACCTGCAAGTCAGACTGAGGTGGTGAGGGCTGTGCTCAATTCTGCAACTCCTCTGCTTGTGAGGGGTGACCCTTGGAAACTGGCTCCAACGGGCTCCTTGCTGAGCTGCTCTGGAGATCTGCTGCTGCACCATGGAAGCAGGGCACAGCCCTGCAAGCAGCTGGCAGGCAGGCAGGGGATGTGAAATCTGTCTGTAGCCTGAGCTTTAATTTCTGCAGCCAACAACTGTGGCTTTGGAGCGTATGGGCTCGCCCAGCCTGCCTGCTCCATGCGCTGGGACAGGCAGAGCTGCATCACCCTGTCAGGTGCTTTTCTGAGTCATCTGCCTCCCTCATCCCTGTCAGCCACTTCCAAATGGCTTTGAGGAATTGTATTTTCAGGTCTTTTATCATTGGATCACAGGTTGGGGCCAGAAGCATTTGCTGCCTGCTGGCTTCTGGCTGCCAGAGCTGATGCATCATGCAGTGCTGGAAATGTCACCCAGTGCCTCAGGAAGGACCTAAGGCAGGGTCCGGCTGCTGCTCCCTTTGCAGCAAGGCTAGCTAATGAACAAGTTCATTAAATCCCTCTTTCTTGAGTGCAGGATACAGGGATGCTGTGCCACAGGGGCACTGGGTACCAATGTCAGTGGTGGGTAGGTTCTGTGACTCTGCAAAACCCTGCAGCGATGGGAGCAGATGGGTGCTCCATGAGCACAATTACTGACCAAGCATCCCCTGTCCCCTGGCACCCTGCAGGGCCACAAGAGTGTGTGTGGTCATACTGAGCCACAAAATGCTGTGGTTTTACCCCCAAAAACTTCCAGCCATAGCTTTAGCAAAAGGCAACCCTCACTAGTGCTGTGTGGGACTTTGCTCAGCGTGAATTAACACCTGACCTGTTCACCCTGCCCAAGCCCTCAGTGACTGTAGGGCTCTGCATGCAGGAGTGGTTGGGTTTGGGGGAATCGTGTTCTCTCCCTGTAGCTGGGCTGGAGTTTTGTGTTTAGCCACTGATCTTTGGAAGTTCCTGGGTTTTATTTCCCATCCAGTGATTTCTAATTGAAGTGGGTAATCGCATTATGCTGTCTCCCCCGGCAAGGTTCACTGAGTCCTTAGCAGTCATCTCTGATTTTACACTGAGCCCCCCAGAACTGTGCTTGGCATAGTGTTTCTCCTCCCAGAGTTCAAGCTGGGGGAGGGGTTGGGGAATTGCCCTTCAAAGCTCCCCAGGAGGACTAACTTGGCCTCTCTCTGCAGTATGAGTTCAAAGCCAAGAACATCAAGAAGAAGAAGGTGAACCTCATCGTGTCGGTGGACGGCGTGAAGGTCATTCTGAAGAAGAAGAAGAAGGTAGGCAGCCCCAGACCAAGGTGGCAGTGCTGGGGACCTGCAGGGTGTGCAGTGAGATGAAATCCATGGGTTCCCAGGAATCAGAAGGTCCCTGGCTGTGCTTTGGGCAGGAAGCACTCTGGCTGCACGGGGCTTTTTGGCTGCACACTGGGCAGGTCATCTGCTGGGGCTGCAGGGCAGCAGCAGGACTACAGCAAGCACTGCCCCAGCACTGCCTCTGCCCTATTCTCGATCATGAGGGCAGCATCTGACGTACTGATTTTCAGCTTTTTTCCTTGCAGAAAAAAGAATGGGCCTGGGATGAGAACAAAATGCTTGTCATGCATGATCCCATTTACAGGTAAGATCACTTGGGGATGGCACAAAGGCTCTGATGTGCCACACCAGCACCCTGAAGCCTGAACTGAGCTCTGAGCTGTGCAGTGATGGCTGCTGGGTCCGTGCTCAGCTGTGAGCAGGCACACTCCTGCAGGAAAACCTCTGCTGAGTTCTGCAGGACAGCTGGGCCAGGTGCCACTAAGCTCCTTTTAATGATCCCAATTAGAGCAATAAAGCTGCACCCTGCTGGGGAAGGGAGAGACCTGATGGCGGGGTGGCTCCATGGGCTGGAGCCGGGCTGGGGCGCAGTAGCCGATAGGACTGTCCTGTGGTGATTTCAGAGGGCACAGGGCAGCTGCTCTGGCTTGCTGTGCACTCCCAGCATCCACCCAGCAGGCTGGCTGGGGTGGAGGAGACCAGACATCAAAAAGGCACAGAGGTTTTGTTCCTGCGGGTCTCCTGCAACCTGGGACCTCCAATGCTGCCATGGGGGCTGAGCAGCGAAATCCCTGCGCTATCTTTGTGAAGGGTTTGCTGCTGCTGAGTCAGCAGAGGATTTTTTTTTCACCCCAGGTGGAACCACTGCCAAAAAAGAATTTCTGCTGGGCTTTAGCAGGGCTGTGCTGCAGAGGCTGGGCAGCTGCCAGCACTCAGAGTGTGGCCTGTGAGACTCTGGCTGTGGCCTTGCTGGCATCCTGGGCAGCAAGTGGATAGTGTGTGTTGGAGGCAATGTCCTCCCCTTCCTTTCTGTCCTTGCAGGATATTCTATGTGTCCCATGACTCGCAGGACCTAAAGATCTTCAGCTACATTGCCCGGGATGGGTCTAGCAACGTGTTCAGGTGCAATGTCTTCAAATCCAAAAAGAAGGTGAGGATGCTGGGAACACGTCCCAGCGGGATGGCTGGGCCAGGACCTGGAATCACAATGGTTTGCATTCTGAGCTGCGGTCGCAGTGGCAATGCACAGAAAGCTGGGCAGCTGCTCACTATGGGCTGATGCCTCTGCTGTTCTCCCTCCTGCTGCAGAGCCAAGCCATGCGCATCGTGCGGACGGTGGGACAGGCGTTTGAGGTCTGCCACAAGCTGAGCCTGCAGCACACCCAGCAAAATGCAGACGGGCAGGAGGACGGGGACAGCGAGAGGAACGGGGACGATCTGGATGTCCCAGGTACCGTGCTGGGGTGAAGGGGCCACAGATCATTGCTGAGGTGGCTGGCAGGCACCATCTGAAGAGCCTCTGTCTCTCTCTGAAGCTTGCTGCCGGCTGACACCTGCAGGGAACGGATTTGCACGGCAGTCTGTCCTGCAGTGCGGCGGGATCTTGCCCAGCAAGGAGCCTTCGCTAGGTGTTAACCTTCATCCTCACAGACATCCCCCGTGCTGGGAGCCCATTAGCAGCGCTCTGGGCTCGGCTGGGTGCCCAAGTGCTCTCCGCTTCACATGCTACAAACATTTCCTCGCTGTTGCCAGGAAAGGGGCCAAAGCAGGGACTGTCCCCACATCCCCAAGCTTGTATCTGATGGTCGGAATTGTAAGAGAGGGGAGTGGGTGGCTGTTCTGCAAGAGATGGCTTGCACACCTGCAGCCTTCTTCAAGCCCATTTTAGGGGCCCTTTGGGATGTCTGAAGGTCCTGCTGCCTGTCTGCATTCAGATTCTCTGTCCCCCATAGGGTGCAGGGTTCTCTGGAGCTGCCTGACCCTGCAGCACTGCTGTCCTGAGGGGCTGCTGCTGGCCTGAGTGGCTCATTGTTTGTTTTTCCTCTGCACAATGTCCTGGCCTTGGTTTGCAGCTCCCTGGGGATTTCTGAGCATCCGTCCTTTTTGTTTTCCCATAACCTCTTGTTTACCTTCAGCTTTCTGTGTCTCCTGTTCTCAATGGCCAGCCCCAAATCCAGGGCTTTTGGCTGCTGGTCCCTGGAGGTATTTATCTATGAGCCCTGCCCTTGGCAGCCACAGAAGCACAGCCATGGAAACATGATGTGCGATTCCCCAGCCTGCATATAAGACATGCACTGCTCTGGGACACAGCATCTGGGAAGCCCTAAGGAGCATTGCAAGGGACTTTGGCTTAAACAGGACATTAATGTGCTTGGGTAGCTCCTGCTGGGGGAAATGCAAGCGAGCAGAGATCAAACAGATGGGGCAGCCAAGGATGGGGGTACAGGGGATGAAGGGGGGAATGCAGGGTCCCAGTGCTCACCCCCAGCCGTGCCCTGCTGTCCCACAGCCTGCCGCCTCACTGCTGCAGAGCGGGCAGCCACCTCAGCTGAGGAGACCGACATTGATGCTGTGGAGCTGCCGCTGCCTGGGGCTGACATCCTCGACTTCAGCCGCGGCGTCACGGACCTGGATGCTGTGGGCAAGGAGGCCAGCGGTGACACCAAGGTGTGTGGGTCCCTCTGGGAGCCTAGGGGTCAGGAGGGATTTTGCAGCATTCCCAGATCAAAGCTGTCTGCCGCTGCCCTTTGGCTCGGGGCTGAGCTGCATCTGCAGAGCACCGTACCAAAGCTCAACCACATGGAAAGAGTTGGGGCAGAGCTGATAGGGATAATTGTTTTTCTTGCACACCTCAAAAAAGGGTTATTTTTGAGACAGTGGAAATTTCCATGGGAAACAGCAGCCTTTTCCAAAACTTACTGCAATAATATTTGTGCTTTTGTCACAAGCCTGGGGGAACATGGGGAGGTCAGCGAGCCCGTCAGCCGGCCTCAGGCAAGAATTGTTCTCAGAGCTTTTCAGCAGGCCTCTCCTGCCTCAGCAAAGCGTGATTTGCTTGGAATGCAGCAGCCTTATTCCTGGAAATTTTGGAGACTGCTCTGTGCCTGGCAACTCTCATGGCTGTAGAGGCACAGGGTTGCCCGTACTGACGTTGGTGTGTTGCAGGGCTGCCTCCACCCTGAGGACATCCTGACCGCTTCGCCCAAGATGCTGCTGCCATCATCCACCCCGCTGCCCGACCTGGGCACTCCTCTGTCTGCACACCACCAAATGCAGCTCCTGCAGCAGCTCCTGCAGCAGCAGCAGCAGCAGACACAAGTGGCTGTGGCACAGGTTTGTCCCAACACTGTTTTCTGGGGGCGCAACATTGAAGCGTGGGGAGACCCATCATGAGGCATGTGGCAAAATGCCAAACCGTGCCACTAATCCTGGCCAACCACAGCCAGCAGCTCACTCTGCCTGAGTTTTCCTCATTTCAGCAGCTCTTGCTCCTCCACTTGACCAATGACCATAGCTTTGCTTGTCCCCTGACACTTCCAGAGCTCTCTCCAACTGTTTATCTTTCACAGAATCAATAGCAACCACCTGCCCGTACGCACCATGCTCACTGACCACGTCCTCCAGTGCCACATCTCCTCAACTCTTGAACACCTCCAGGGACAGTGACCCCACCACCACCCTGGGCAGCCTGTGCCAATGCATCACCACTATTTCAGAGAAGAATTTTTCCTAATATCCAACCTGAGCCTCCCCTGGTGCAGCTGAAGGCCATTCAACTGGCCTGAGCAAGCAGCTCCAAAAGACTTTTTCTGCTTTGCTTTGGCTTTTCTCCCGAGGCATCAAAAATCAGCACTGATCCTTCTACAAGGGTCATGGCCTTGGGAAATGGCTCACCCTTTGAAAGAGGAACCTGCATTTCTGGGGGTCCTCCATTCCTGCCCAAGCAGCAGGATGTTGTTCATACAGGAAACCACATCCCTGTGGGACAGAGACTCGTCACCTTTTGTAGTTCCCAATCTTTGTGGATCTGCAGACCTTTACACTGCTGATTTCTTTTTCTTCCTACTTCCAGATTTAAAAAAATCTGAAGTAGTGTGTAGCTATCTCTTGGCTGGCTTGTGGGATGGCAGCCAGTGGCTCATCCTGCTTTCTCCAGGGGCTGACACCCTGCACTGGAGCTCTGCCCACCTCGGCGTGGTTCTCGTCCCAGAGCTGTCACTTAGCTCCTCTCCAATCCATTCAGCGTGAGCCGTGGTGATTCGGTGTCACACTAATTTATTAATGAAAAAGTTATGTTCTGCTGTGTCAAATGCCTGTTAGATGACTGAGCACATTACATCAACATCTCTGTTGATGGTACTTGTTATCTTCTCTCAAGAAATACCAAGCCAGTTTGTCTCTGAACATGGTGACTGGCACAGGCTTAATTCTTTACAAACAAACCAGTAGCTGTGCTGTGTCAACCAGGATCTGTGTCAAACTGATGGGCCTGTAGCTGCAGGGACCATTCTGTAATTATCGTTGCCTGTAATTAGCTGGAGATGAAATATCATTTAGCTCCCTCGCTGACCAGAGAGACTTCTTTTTTAAGGTGTTTCCAGATACCTGTCCATCTGAGCACTGTCCCTTGGGACTGGTGGCACAAGGCACTGCCCTTCTGCCAGCTGCAACACGTGGGCTCTGCTGGCTGCTTCTCTGCAGCACCTGAGCACCACCCCAAGCCCTGCTGCAGGCTTCTGCGATGCAGAGGGGAAAGATTTTTTCCAGGCTGATGCTGTCAGCACAGAGACTGCGCACCTGCTTAGCATTTAATTGTAATTCCACCACCGCCAGCTGCTGCCTCACCCAGCAGAGCTGTGCAAAGGGCTCCCTTGCATTCCCCATGGTCACTGAGTGTATTCCGATGTGACGGTGTGCCTTCTGCCCCTCAGGTCCACCTGCTGAAGGACCAGCTGGCTGCGGAGGCAGCGGCACGCCTGGAGGCACAGGCACGTGTGCACCAGCTCCTGCTCCAGAACAAGGACTTGCTGCAGCACATCTCACTCCTGGTCAAACAGGTGCAGGAGCTGGAATTGAAGCTGGCGGGGAACAACACCAGTAAGCACTCCTGCCCCATCCTCTCACCTCACAGCTAGCTGGGAACCCATGGCACAAGGGGGTGTGTGGCGGGGGACCTTGCTGTGCACCCTGGCTCCGGAGAGACATTGGATTTGGAGACATGGCACAGCACAGCACCAGTGCCCCTGTGTGAGAGGGGCTAGGGGTAGGGTCCGTGGGGAGCACGTGGGTGTTATACCCCACTTTTTGGTGCATTTCTGATGTTTTCTGGGGAGGTGCAATATTAGTGCCATTCTGGCCTGGCTTGTGCATGTGCAGTCGGACACCTGCATGCAGGATGGAGGGAGGTGTGGGGTGGCCATCACACATGTCCATTAGCTGTATGTCTGCTCTCCCCAGCAGCTGCACGTCTATGCCAGCTCCCTCCTTGCCAGAGAGACCCTCCTTGACCTTCTTTTCCAGTAGATGTGGCCATCAGTTGCCTGCAGGAGCCAGGGAAAGGCAGCTAGCTTTCCATCCTGGCTCTCTGCAGGCCAGCAGCTCCTGGCACACATGCCACTGTCATCCACGCATTTGAGGCTGTGGATCCACAGCCAACCATGGTGGCCTTGGGATGCCCGGGAGGGACAGGGTGGCACTGCCTGCCTCTCAGCCATGCCCTTCTCTTGCAGCAGGCTCCCAGGACAGCCTGCTGGAGATCACCTTCCGCTCCAGCGTCCTCCCCGTGCTCTGCGACCCGACCACCCCGCAGCCCGAGGACACCCACCTGCCGCAGCTGGGCCCTGGCTCGGGCTTCCCCAGCGCCCTGGGCAGCCCTATAGGTAGGAACGACTGTCTGGTGAAGCTGGAGTGCTACCACTTCCTGCCGAGCTCGGGGTCGCACGCCCCAGAGCCGGCTCTGGGCAGCCTGGAGCTCCTCAAGTTCCGTGAGTCGGGCATCGCCTCTGAGTATGAGTCCAACACGGACGAGAGCGAGGAGCGCGACTCCTGGTCCCAGGAGGAACCGCCACGCCTGCTCAACGTCCAGCCCCGGCAGGACCTGGGTGACAGTCTGGAGGATGAGATTGCGGTGTAGGGGATGTCAAGAGGTGGCACAGAGCAGCCGGGACCCCCAGGGATGGTGGAGGGAGCGTGGCGCTGGTTGGCAGCAGGGGCCAGAGCTGGGCATGGTGCGTGATGCTGCCGTGCTGGCAGCTCCCTCCCTGGCTTGTGCTGTGCCCAGGACCCTGATGTGTGCAGTCCACAGCAGCTTTAGGGAGGTAGATGTGGTGGTACTGCAGTATCTCTGTTGGAACAGGGGGCAAATCTTCCTTCCCTGCTGCCAGTCATCTTGTCCTGAGCTCAGCCAGCCCTCAGCACCCTCAGCTTCATGCCAGGCTTGTGTTGCTCCCTGGTCCCCATGTCCTCCCAAGCTGCATCTTGAGATCAGAAGCAAGGGAAGCAAAGAGCTCTCAGCAGCAGTCCCTGCAGGGCTCCTTGTGCTGCTGGCATTGCTGCTCAGCAACCGTGATGGGTTAGGAGCCACTGCTAGCAGTGTTACTATTGGATGGAGCAATGAAACTGGAGAAGGTTTTTGCTGGAGGAATGAGAAAGCAGGTATGGGGCAGGGACAGGAGGGACAAAAGAGCCAGCATGAATTGGTTTCCTGCATGATAGAGATGGTGAGAGATGAGGCTGGAGCTATGCTACTGGGATGAGAGATGGTGCCCCATTGATGTGAGTGTGTGAGGGGGGAGGAATGCTGGGAAGGAGCTTGGAAAAGTGAGGGATAAGAGGAAGTTGCACAGTATGGCCAGGCACAGGCAGCTCCTTGCAGGCACTGTGGTTTGTGGCACTGTGGGGCAGAGTTTGTCCTTGCCTGGGCAGACAGAGGGTGCTGGGCACTGCCTGCTCCTCTCCTGGGCTGTGAAGTGTATAGGGAGGCACAAATGTGCATGCAGTGAGAGCTGGGGAGCACAGCACAGGGAGGATGAATTCTCCTTACCTCATTGCCTAGTTCCGGAGCTCTTTGGTACTGCTACCAGGTATCAAAGCCTTTCTGGTGCTCTCAAGTCGTATTTTCAAGCAATTCCCTGCACCACTGCTACTGCCAGTTCCCTGCTTGGCTTTACAGACAAACCATTCCATTTCTATGCGGTTGCTTGCCACCAGACCACTGCTGGCAATGGCTGTGTGCGTGCAGACAGACATGCACAGCCTCTCCATGGGAAGCAAGATCTCCTCCTTCCCTAGCTGCTGTGGGCACAGTGTACGCTCACATTCCCCAGAAGGGGTTATTCTGCAGGGTGACTTGGTGGCTGTGTAGCCCATCACGTGGCTGGGGTAGCCCTGCTCCCAGGCAGGGTCTGGATTCATGGTGGTTGCTTCAGGGTGCATGCTGACCCCAGGATGGAGAAGGGGGGCTCTGGACCCCTCTGGAAGGCGACACCAGTCATGAGGAACTGCTGGGAATTGCCTGGTGCAGGGCTCAGTGCCTGTACTGAGCTGGAATGGGAGAGGTGGGCACCCTACGCGGGGAGCTCGTGGGTGGCACAGTGACAAATAACTGTGCACGTGGGCACCTTCATGTGTCTGGTTTTCATCTTCAGAAGAGTTAATCCAGAATTTCAGGGCCTCCACCAGCCCCTAAGAGGCTGATAGATGTTCTTGGGGACCTCCAAAGGAGCCAGAGCTTCTCCCTGTTCTGCAGCACACTTACTAGTTGCCCACTGTTGCAGCCTCTGAGAACACAGCTGAAGGGATGCAAACCAGATAACCCCTCTGCTCCTTACAGAAACATGGGGAGACAGGATTGACATGATTGTCTTCCACATCTTCCACCCTCCTATCCTGCTTCTGCTTTGCTTTGCTGCTTGCCTGCTGCTTTTCCTTTTGCCAGCTGTCTCTGCTTGATCTGCCTGCATCTAACCCCTGGCTGCATATCTCCCAGACTCAAGCTCTTGCTCTACTCCAGTGTTTGACCCTGCTGTGAGGAAGGTCCATGGTTTTCTCCTGCTCCAGTCCCTTCGGGGCGGAGGAGCAGGGTGCGGGTGAGACCCCAGGGGGTGCAAGGGCTGTGTTGTGCACTGTCCACCCCATGAGGAGGTGGGCACTGCAGGTAGCAGAGCTGTCAGGAGCTAGAGAGTCCTAGTGGGAAGGAAGGATATGTCCTCTGATGGATCTTGTGTCAGCACCAAGGAGCATGTGGGGAATGTGGAGGTCAAAGGCAGCCTTAGCTGCAGTGACCCTAAGATGGTGGAATTCTTAAGATTCTTAGGTCAGGGAGGGGAGTGAAAAGCATTCTTTGTGGATCTGCTGGAAGAACTCTGTGGATTGTGGCCTTTGAGGGAAGAGCGGCCAATAAAGCTGACTGATACTCAAAGATCACCTCCTCCAAGCTCGACTGGTCCATCCCATCAAAGAGAAAGTCAAGCAAAAAAAGGATGAGTAAGGAGCTGCTGGTCAAATTCAGACCCCAAAAAAGAGGCATACAGAGGGTGGAAGCAAGTACAGACAACCTGGAAGGAATAGAAACATTGTCTGAGCATCTCAGGATGAAGTTAGGAAAGCTAAAGACCAGATGGAATTAGATACGGCCAGAAACGTCAAAGACAAGAAAGGCTTCTGTAAGTATGTTGGTGACAGAAGGAAGAGTGCAGGTTATCTCTGAGCTAGTTCCAGCCTTTGATGCTGTCTCCAAAAGATCCTCATAGACAAGTTCTTGATGTACGGGACGGATGGGCAGACAGTGGGATGGGTTAAAAACTGGCTGAACAGCCAGGCCCAGATGGTAATCATCTGTGCAGACTAATTGGAGGCCAGCAGCTTGCAGTGTACCCTGGAGGTCAGGGGTGGTACAGCGCTGTTGAACCTCCACATGGACGATCTGGGTGACGCGGCACTCTGAGAACAACAGCAGACAGCAAACCTGGGAGCAGCTGCTGCTGATCCACCAAAGGGCGGTGCTGCCATCCAGAGGGACTGGAGAGGTGGGCTGGTGCGAACCTCCTGGGGCTGAGCGAGGAGAAGTGCAGTTTGGCTCTCATAGGAACAAGCCCAGGCACTGGGATATTTCAAAAGCAGCTTGACAGAGGTGGGGTTGATGGTCCTGGAGGACACCAAGCTGAGCTGAGGCAGCAGGTCGAGGCAGTGATCCTGCCCTTCTGCTCGGCACTGGTGCAGTGCAAGAGGTACATGGAGCTCCTGGAGGAGAGACCAGTGAGAGGTTCTGGAAGTGGAGAAGGGACTGGAGCACCTCTGCTGAGAGGCTGAGGGAGCTGGGACTGTTCCTCCTGAAGAAGGCTCAGGGGAATTTGTTGATGTGTTTAGATACCTGAAGAGAGAGGTGCAAAGAGGATGGAGCCAGGTATTTTTCAGGGCTGCCCAAGAGGCAGTGGAGACAACTGGAACACGAAGTGCAGTGTGAACACTGGGAAGCACTTCTGTGCTGCGAGGGTGGCTGAGCTCTGGCACGGGGTGCCCAGAGAGACTGTGGGGTCTCTTTTTCGGGAAGTTTCAAAAGCTGTCTGGATGTAGGCCTGGGCACCCTGTGCTGAGTGGCTTTGCTGGAACAGGAGTTGGTCCAGGTGGACCTTCTAATCATTTTGTGATTGTTTCAATGTGCTCACCAGTGGCCTGGTGCCCAGGGAAGCCCCCACACCAGCTCCAGAGGAGATAGAGCAGGAGTGCACGTCCTGGGTATTTCCTGCAGGCAGGGCTGAGCCTTGGGTTCACGGTCAGCACAACTACAGGGAATGGTGAGCTGTGTCCCAGGGCTGACAGGGGTGCTGCAGCCCCCTGTGCCTTGCCAGGGCCAGCTGGGAGCCACCCAGTGCCATGCTGCACTGCAGCACCATGTGTATGTGTGAGTGGTCCTCCTAGCCCAGCACTGCCTACAAAATGCCTCTCTAGCTTCTCACTTTTGTTATGGACCTTGACTGGGGTTTTATAGCTATATTTTTTTGTCCTTTCTTTTCCTACAACTGTCGTGTTACTAACTGTTGACTCGGTCTATCTGAGAAACCAATCTGTCAATGTAAGTGCACTTAACCCTTGGGTGTTGTCATTAGTTGATTGGCTTTTGCTAAATAAATCTTTCTATTTCTCAAGGCTTTCTGTTGTTTCTTCCTTCTTGCTGACTCTCTCTCTTTCCATACTCCTCCTGCCCTCCACACTCTGCCAGCCTGGGCTGGCAGCCAGCAACAGGGGTGGCACCCCCAGCATTGCACAGATTCTCTTGGAACTGAGCATCTTCCCCTGCGGGACCCCGCAGCTCTGAGCTGTGCTGACTGCCAGCTGACTGTGAGAGAGGGGTGCCCCAAATGGTGTTGGGGTCATCTCAGGGCTGTTTGACAGCTCGAGGGTGCTTGTGGGCTGCTGGGGCTTGCACACCTCTCCGCAGAGATGCTACGCAGAGCTTTCCAGGCATTGGGAATTTTTGGCCACTGGGGAAAGAAAACAGCTTCTGAAAGGATGTGAGAAGCATTTTTTCAACGAGGGGCTGCAGCAGAGCTGTGCCTCCGAAGAGAGCAGCAGGCAGGCTGTGATCTGCATGGTGTTTATTGTGCAGCAGTGGAGCAATGGAGCAGTGCCCTCCTGCGGCAGTGGCCCAGCTGCTGGAGCTACTCAGGCACCAAAGGGGTTTTGGTCTCCTGTACACTGTGCTCCTTCTCCAACAGGGCCTTGAGCTTGTAGTAATACACCTTGCAGCTGTAGCCCTCCTGGGAGCTGCGCTGGACATGGTTCTTGACTGAGCACAGTGTGGGGAAGATGCGGCAGCATGACATGCACTTGTAGCCATGCTTTGGCACATGCTGCTCCAAGGAAGCTGCAAGGATGTCTCCGGTGGTGACACTGACCCTGTTGCTGGCACTCTCCGGGGTCTGGAGCTCCTCTGAAGAGCAGGACAAAGAGGCGAGGGCCTCCAAGAGGTTTTTGGGATCCTCAGACTCCCAGGTGCTACTGAGTGGACTGGAGGAGAGGTGCTGCTGAGAGGCTGCTTTGGTGCAGATGAGGTAGCTGTACGGTGAGCACCAAGGTCTGTAGATGGTGCGGGCAGGGAGCTCGCTGCCCACTGAGGCTGTGGAGCTGCGGTCTGCAGAGGGAAGGGGCAAGAGTGAGTCAGGGTCACTGCATGAGCATGGGCACCCATGGGGATGGGAGTGGTGCTGGAGACCCACGAGGAGTCCCACCCTCAGCACAGTGTTCAGCAGAGCCCTTCTCTGCCCAGGGCTCTGGCTGATGGGTTGGTCTGTCTCACTCTATGCATTGTGGAGGTGACTGCCTCTGTCACCAGACATCCCCCCAGCACTGAGAGCTCACCCAGCAGCCAGCTGGAACTGTCCCACGAAGTGCTGTCCTGACACAGGGGCAGAGCTGGGGGCCATGAGCTGGAGCAGTTGGAGGCAGCATCCCCAGCTTTCAAGGTTCCTGCTGGGAAGACATAAGGGTGAAAAGCACCATCGTGCAGAGGTGGACTGCAACAGCAGGATTCCCCTCCCCATTCCTAGAATGCACCTTCTGCCATAAGGGCCCTTGTTACCCCTCTCCTGCCCACGCAGGCAGGTACATCCAGCCAGACCCCTCCTTGCTCCCCTGCCTGGATTCATCCTCGGTGCTCACCAGGCAGGCTGCACTGATCCCAGGAGAGAGTTGCCTCCAGGTTGCCTCTTCTGGGAGCATGGGGCATGGCCTCAATCAAAATAGCTGGCATGAAAAATCCATCCATTACCCCTGTGATGTTCTTTGTTGAGGCCCCAGAATCCACCAGCTGGCATTGCTAATGGCTGATGTCACACAGCAGAATATTTTTGCAACGCAAGGTTCTGCCCACATCAGGGTTCTGAGAACCTGATGACTGAGGTGATGCTTGCTGGCTCCAACCTCAGGGCTGGTGGGGAGCAAGGGGCAAGTTGTAGGGACTCAGTCTATTCAAGCTGAGGCCAGTTGAGCATGGGGTGGTGTAGTAATGTGAGATTTTGCACACACGTGGCTCCAGCGACTTGGCCATAGCAAGGTGAGTGAGCAGTAGAAAGTGCCACTTGAGGATGTACAGTTCAGAGCCCAGGCGGTGGGTACCCCAGCAAATGAGGGATCCTGGGGGCGTCCCCTTGCTGTATCCCTTGACAAACCTTCTCTCTCTTTCTTTCCACAATCTGCTTCCCAAGCTGCTTGGTGTCAGGTAAGAGATGTCGTCAGTGTGCTGGTGGCAGCAATGTGGTGCCCTGAGATTGTTGCTCCCCCACTATGTCCTCACGGCATGCACAACACAGCTGTGGGGCTACAGAAACGGTCTTTCTGTCCCCATATGGTGTCCTCCCCATGCTGCTGGGAGGCAGCCCTGGGATGATCAAGTCCCCGCATCCCGCCTCATAGCCACTCTCTGCTTCCTTTCTTTTCCAGTGGACCATAGTATGTTTGAGAACACCAGTGCTGCCACGGCACCCACCCCACGCCTGCAGCACGTTCCCACTGGTGCCTTGCCACAGCCCTCCCGCCCCGCTGGCAGCCAGCACCTTCGTAACCTGGGCAAGGCCATGGGGGCCAAGATGAACGACTTCCTGCGCCGCAAGGAGCCGGCTGGACCCCCTGATGTGGGAGTGATGGAGGTGAACACCAGCGCCGGCGCCGCACTGGGCATGGGGCAGTCAGCAAGCGAGGATGGGTGAGTGTCCCTGCCTTGCACAACCCATGGTAGAATCCTTTGCGTTGGAAAGCATCACTGCCTCTCTCTGCTTGCAGGAGCATGGGGCTGGATGCTTTTCCCCGGCTGGACCCCCCACCTCCCATCACCAAGAAGCGGACACCGCGTGCCCTGAAGACCCCGCAGGACATGCTCATTGCACCTCAGCCGGAGGGCAGCAGCACAGAGGAGCCCCATGAGCCACCTGCAGCACACGCCGACCTTGCAGAGGAGTGGCCAGGAGTGAGGGACATCTCCCCTGCGGAGCACCCCAGGGTGCTCAGTACGACCAGCATCCCAGGGCCGAGTGGGGACCAGCCCACCGCTGTCCTCCCTGTGCCCGACCTCATCCATAAGGGTGGCCTGGAGACCCCACCTCGCACGGAGAAGCCCCTCCGGGAAGTGGGCTTGGAGCAGGAGTTGTCAGGGAGTGCAGGGCATGCAGAGCCATGCACCCCCAGCCGGGAAGCAGAGGGTCCCCATCCTGACCTGCTGTCTTTCGAATAGCAGCGGGCAAAGGGCACTGAGGGGGCTGGCTCTCTCAAACACCTCTCTCTCTGCCACATGCTGTTCTTGGGGTCGTTATTTTGGGGAGAGGAGAGCCCCAGGGCAGCAGGAGGCATCTCTGAAACGGCCTGCGGTGCAGGGATCCTCCACCCCCCACCTCATCTCTTCTCCCCAGGCACCCCGGAGGGAACAGAGCCCGACTCGGGCAGCCGCAGGAGCACCGGCTCCCTGCCCACACCTCTGTCCCACCACCTCCTGTGCCCGCAGGCTCTCATAGCCCAGAGGTGCCCCTCGGCCCGGGGGTATGCACAGCAGGGGTTATCCACACGGGAACGGGCAAACCGGCAGCTGTGGGCAGCACTTCTGACCCGGAGCACAGCGGTGGCTTCGAGGGGGTTACGGTCAAGGTTACGGTGGGAATTGTGATGGGGATTATGGTGGGGGTTATGATGGGGGTTGTGAGGGGGTTATGATGGGGGTCATGGGGAGGGTGCGTCAGGGGGAAAGCGGTCACTGTGTCACCCCCCCCAGCCGCACAGCTGCGTCCCACCCCCGGCCCTGAGGCCAGCGGTGCCGGCGGCACCCTCTATTTATGTTGTCTGGGGTGTGTACGTAGTTTGGGATAAAAGATGCGAATTGCACAATAAAGGTTTTTTCTGTAACCCACCGACACGCGGAGCGCCCGCGCAAACGGGGCGGGGCGGGGCCAGGATAGCGGGGCGGGGTGAGTGGGCGCGGCCTGGGGGTGCGGTGCCCCGCCTCTCCCCGCCCCACTTCCGGTGTCATGGCGGCCGCAGAGCGGCGTCGGCCGGGTCGGGGTGCGGGTGCGGGGCGGGCGTCGGCGCGGCGAGGCGGCGGTAACAGCGGTAGCGGCGGGGCGATGTGAGCGGGCGGCGCCATGTCGGGGTGCGTGTGGGGCGCGGCGCCGCCGCTGCTGCTGGAGGCGCTGGGCCGGCTGTGGGAAGTGCAGGCGCCGCTGGGCAGCGGCTCCTCGGCCTCCGTGTACCGGGTGCGCTGCTGCGGGGACCCGCGGGCCCCTCCCGGCGCCGTTAAGGAGTTCGTGCCGCCCCCGGCCCGTCCCGGCCCCGCGCGCCGCCCCGGCGCCCGCCCGCCCGCCGCCGACTGCGCTGAGTACGGCTTCCGCAAGGAGCGCGCCGCGCTCGAGCAACTCCGCGGGCACCGCAACATCGGTAACGGCCGCCCTTCCCTCCTCCCCCCCCGCTCCTAGGGCGCTCTGGGGATACGAGGCCTCGGCCCCACGGGGACTGTAGCTGCAGGGTGGGCACGGGGGGCGGCGTGGGATGGGATCCCCTGACGGCGGCCTTCTTCCTGGAGGCTCCCTAGGCCGCCGGAGCAGGAGGTATCGCCCTCGCCGGCAGGGCTGCTCCTGTCGGCTGCGCCACACGCGGGGGGGCTGTGGGTGGGTTTCTCCTGGGCTCCGTTCTCTAGGTGTCGTACGGCGCTGCCTGCCGCGGCTCGGTGGGCAGCGATAGGGAAAAGCGCCATCGCTGTGTGGTTGCTCCTGACCGAGGTTTACGACCTGTCTCGCTGCAGTGACTCTGTACGGCGTGTTCACCAACCACTACTCGGCCAACGGCCCGTCCCGCTGCCTGCTGCTGGAGCTGCTGGACATCAGCGTGTCCGAGCTGCTGCTGCACTCCAGCAACCAGGGCTGCTCCATGTGGATGATCCAGCACTGTGCCCGCGATGTCCTGGAAGCCCTGGCCTTCTTGCACCACAAAGGATACGTGCACGCAGACCTCAAGCCACGCAACATCCTGTGGAGCGCGGAGGAGGAGTGCTTTAAGCTCATCGACTTTGGACTTAGCTTCAAAGAGGGGAATCAGGTTTGGAATGCTCTGCTCTCAAAAGCAGCCGCTCTGTCTTGAGCTGTGCGGATCTGTGCTGCTTTCAGCTGCTGGGTGTAGGAGGGGAGGTAGCATGGTCAGAATGGGCTGGTGCTGAGGGTTTCCTGGAAGGCTGAACTGTTAGCTGGGTCAGGAAACAGAAGCTGTGATCCCATTCCCTGTGCATGTCTCTGGTTAGCGTCAGTGTCTACGCACAGTTGTGGATTCCAGAGTTAATGATACAACTTCCTGGAAAGTTTGCTGTTTTTTATGTGGTCAGACTGGTGGGAGCAGCTAGCTCTGTCAGATCTCCTTTTATCATCTCGTATCGCATGTAGTAGTAATCCAGGCTTTGCTGTCAGCCAGTTGCATCATCCCTAGCAGCGTCCTTGCTCTTGTCTTTACTTTCATCTTATCTTCAGCAGCTTCCCTTTCTGTTATCCTGGATGCTTCTTTCCCACGTCATTGTGCTGACCAAAGCCCTGGCCGTGGCTAGGTGGCGTTTGTTCTTTCCCAACATGGTCAGGTCTGTGCCTGCTTTGTGCTACTTTCCTTCCCTCACTGTCACTTGTTTGTTTTGGTGACGGGTTGTTTTTGTAAATTTGTTTTTGTAAATTTGTTTTTGCCCCTTTTATTCTCTTCTGTGGCCTCCGTTGAAAGCATGGACTGCTTGACTTTCTGCAGATAGCCTCAGGAGGTTCTGCAGTTGGCTCGATGGAACTGCCTTTCATCTCTCCTGGTAACCTTCTCTGAGGGGTATCAGGAATCTGATCTGATCTGAATTCTCATCAGATAGCCTCTTAACAAATGAGCCTTTAGTCACAGGGTGGTAGGTGGTGAGTGAGCTGTGACTCTTCTTTACACGCATCCTGCCTTGTCCCTTTCCTCACCCTCAGAGCATGTCAGAGATCATACATTCACGTATTTCTTTGACTGGTCTACCCGGTATTGACAGTTAGGCCCACTGATCTGTGAATATCTGAGAACTGCGTGGGCGACCTGTCTGAATTCTTTGGTACGGCTGATTTGAATGTGTGTGCTTAGCAGCTTCTCCTTGTTGTGTTTGGTTTTCCCACATTCTTGGCTGAACACCATTTCATGCTGGTAATCTGTCGCTATCAGCAGAAACCACTCTTCTGGTGTCCTGTGTCTGATGCAGATATATTTTTTTCCTTCAGGTCTGTGTTTTGCTGCTTGCTCAGTGAGTTGCATCTTAATAGTTGACCGTGTTTTATTTGCTTCCACCATTCCTTCCAATCTGCTCTCTTTGGGCTGAATTTCTTTCTCTGATTCTTGTAATTACTCTGGCTGTTGGGATGAACCATCTGACCCTGCTTTGAATATGTACTGGATGTCAGCCTCTATTCTCCGCCCCTGCTCAGCAGAATATATGTGTGAATTTCTTATCTTAGTCAAGACCATGTTCCTCACACTTCTGACAGCTCTGCCAGCATTATCCTTACGTAATTTTTCTACAGTTACTGTTTAACAGGGAATGGCTGTACACAGAGCAAGGTCTCAACCACGTAAATCTCTCAACATATTTCACATGGTAGCAGTGAAATTCCATCTCTCTATTTTTGCCAGTGGCAATGACCACTGTGTTGTCTGCATCTTGAAAAGTCTTTTAGTGGGGCTGCTGAACTGCTGCTTTCACCTTGCTAGAGGTTCTGTTCTTTGTTGATCAGAGAGGGGCACCCTACTGTGCAGTTTATCTTTTTTGGTTCATGAAATGCTGCTGAGCTCTGTTGCTTATAAATGCCCTTCGTAGACTTTATTTTCAATTGGAGAAGCAGGTTGTTTTGGTTTTAATATATCCCCTATGTAAGAATTCCCAGTCTTGTGCCTTGTCCAGGAAGTAGTCTCATATTCTTCTGTTGTTCCTTGAGTTACATCAGTGTATTATTGAACAGATACTGGACAGAGGATGACTAGACAAAGCCATGTCTGTCTGATGTAGTGTTGGCTGTGGGTAGGAGCTTGGATGGGAAACTTTCAGAGCTGCCCCCCAACCCTCACAACAGCCCTCGTGTGATTCTGTCATTGTCTTGTTTTAACTAGGCAGTGTGTGGGTATTTTCCTCTGCCAGCCACAGCAGCTGAGCAAGTATTGATTGCTGCAGCACTTCTGACTGCAAGGGGAGAGAAGGAAGAGGTGCGTGGGAAGCAGCTTTGATAATTCCTCGTCTGGGTGTTAAATGCCTGCTTCATTCTTCTAATATTTTGTTCTGGAGATCATCGGTGCTTAAATAATGAAGGCTGTTACTGATCCTCACTGTTCAGACTGAGCTGTTTGTGCTCTGGTACATGGAGCACATTTTGTGTGTTCCATCCACCCTTATTCTGAAACTTCCAATGTCCTCTGTACATGCGATGTGACATCCAGGTTCTTTCTCCCAGCAGTGCTGTAATTCAGAGAGCTCAGGTGTTAGTGGGATGACTGCTGTGTTGCTGGGGGGTGTTTTCTCTTCCAGGTAGTCTTATTGTTTTGTTTTCTTTTTCCCATCATCAACACAGCAGTGCAGCAAGTTGAGCTGCCTTCTGACCACACAGTACTGACTGTACTATGCTTTCAGTAAATTTAGCAACAGTATTTTGGTGACCCATCTGTAAACTCATTTGAGAGTAGAGCACTTGTATCTGTGAAATTAACTTCATGTGTTTGCTTGGTCTTCTGTAGGATGTGAAATATATTCAAACAGACGGGTATCGGGCTCCAGAGGCAGAACTGCAGAACTGCCTAGCACAGGCAGGGCTCCAGAGTGAGACAGAGTGTACCTCTGCTGTGGATCTGTGGAGTCTGGGAATCGTTTTACTGGAAATGTTCTCAGGAATGAAACTGAAACATACAGTCCAATCTCAGGAATGGAAGGTGAGCAAGAACTGCTGCTGGCTTACACCAAACGAGTTCTCCTCCTGCTTATTTGTACCTTAGATTTGTAAGGTAGCACCTGGCAACTAGAAAGTATTTCCTTGATGTTTCTATAATCCTATTGACCTGGGAATTAAGATTTCAAAGCCTTAAAGACCTCTGGGCTCTGTAGGACTGTGTCTGAACACTGTCTGTGTTCAGCCTACTGAAATTGCACAGCTCCAGGACTCTGTTTCTGGAGCCTGTCTCTCCTCACGAGCTGTGATGTGAATTTTTCTGACTGTAGTGTTGCACAGATGGAAGAATGAAATAGCTAGGTGGTGACTAGTTCAGCAGCACCATGCTGCTCAACAATTATTTGCTGTTTCTACCATAAGTCTAACTCTGGACCCTTTCTAGCCTAACCTGCTGTAGGGAACCCACTTGTGCAGGAGGGTTGGACTAGGCAATCTCCAGAGGTCCCTTCCAGCCTGTATGTTTCTGTGATTCTGTGTTAGCTTGAATTTGGGATTTTTTTCTCCTACGTCTTTATCCTGAGAAAACAAGAGGAAGGCTCTGTATTATGAGCCTTGAGCCGGATTCTGTCCTCTCCTTTCTGTGAAATAACTTTGTTTCCTGCTTCCCTTCCCAGTAACAGTATCCTTTCAACATCATAAGGTTCTCAGTGAGAACAAATCTGTGTACACATGATGCTTTCCGGCTTTCACATGGGCAAATGACTCAATCTGAGGTGAGCCTGCAGCATCAGGGATCTCTAGTGTAACACCAGAGTGTCGGAGCCCTCTGCATCCAGTTCAGAAAATGATGCTTAACCCACCTCTCCCAGAATCTAGGTTATTGCAAGCTTTGCACTGTTATTTGCTTTCATCCCTAATGACTGCTGCTGCTTCTTTTCAGACAAACAGTTCTGCCATCATTGATCGCATTTTTGCCAGTGAAGGGGTGGTTAATTCAGCCATTCCAGCTTATCACCTCAGAGACCTTATTAAAAGGTACCTTTACTGCATTTTATGAAATGTTGCTTAAAGATGTGCCCTGTGAAGTCTTGTGCCTCGCTCTTGGCAACTTAAAGCCTACTCCCACCACTTTTTTTTTTATTAAATGCCCTTGTCACTGTGCTAGCAACAAGTGCAAGCATTATCTGTGTCAGCACTTCACACTTCACACCAGTGAGTCTGTATTTGGATAAAACCGGAAAAGTAACAGTGCAGTGAAAACTTTGCTGCTTTAGGGGGACTACTGTCAGAAACAAAAAGGGGGCAGACAGGATTCAAATGTATTTGTGCAACTCTGTGCTGAGAGGTCTGCAGAAGAGATCTTCCTGACTTGTGACCGTTCCTTGAAGCTGCAGAGCGCATGAAGCCACAACTTGGCAGAGAGCCACTTCTCAAGTTCAGTTGGGGATGCTCTCAGGCAAGCCGTGGGTTATTAGCTGCTTTGAATCCCATTTGTGACAAGATGTGGGTGCTCCTTGGAATGCAGTCATTTTTGTGTGACTGTAGATGTATGTACATCTGAGACAAGGGTGGAATAGCTTGGAGAGGTGAAGCTGGAACATATAGTGTTCATTGTAAACCTGTAAGTGAGAAACTTCCTTAACTTGGTGTTGAAATGCATCTCAGAGCAACACCTCTTGTATTATGCTTTGCAGATGCTCTCAAGGAATCCTTCTGGTGTGATTAAGCTGTGAATTGGAAGACGTGCTCTTGACTGTTCTTTTCGTACCATAAGTGCCCTAAAGATAGGATATTCCTCAGTACTGCCTTCTAGCCCAAATTGAATTTGTTGATGAAAGAATGTTGAATGCAAGAGCATAAGGATGTCTTTTCTCTTCCAGCATGCTTCATTGTGACCAAGGCAAGCGAGCCTCTGCTGAAAAGGCTTTGTGCAGCCCATTCTTCAGCATTCCCTTTGGTAAGCTGTGCACGTTGTCTTTGCTCACATGGTTGTGCATTTGTTTCCTGTCTTGTCCTCATTGCTGCTGGTTTTGTGGCACTTGTCAGACCTCTGGTACTGCAGCAGGCTGGTCGAGTGCTGTCCTTGCTCTCAGCACTGCTCTGTCCCAGTGGATGTGTGGGCTGTCACTTTTCCTTCCCAGTAAATTCTGCTCAGATTTAACTGATTGAGAATGCACTGACAGCATTATTCAACCAAGGGGACAGAAATAACCAAGGTACTTAACTGGAATTATTACCATTAAGGTGCTTTTGAAGCGTGCAATGCTATTTATGGTAGGTGGATGGATTTTACTATGCTAACAGATTCCCAGGTCAGAAGCCAGGAATATGAGCAATAGCTGGTGGTCGCATCTGCTGCTGCCTCCTCTTTGCAGGCTGAGCAGTCCCAATGTGTTCTCACGGTGCTGGAGCCCATCTTGGGCCTGGAAAGCAGGGAGCAAGTCAGGGCCTGCCTCTTGTGGTGTCCATGTGGCAGGTCAGACAGATGCCACCTCTCTTTGATCTGAAGATTTCTCTTCGATAGAGAAAAAAGGTGGTATATCCCCAGGACCCTCCCTGTGTGGATTGCAGGCTGTCAGCAAAAGATGGGCTGTGACAGTCCTGTTCAGGCTCATACCCCTCTGCATTTCATGTTCCAAAAGCAATACGGTAGCACTGTTCAGAGCTTCCCTGCTCTCAGGAGCACTGGTGAAAAGCTCCACGTCCATCTTTTCTGCAGCATAAATCAATGCATCCAGCTTCTTGATGGGCTAGCATTTTCCTTAAATCTGAGCCCTACTTTTCCTAAGCTACTTGCTGTAGCTTGCAGTGAAAGCTGTTAAATATTGCATCTTCTGAGGTTGCGTTTAGATGTTGGGGTCTCTGCATATTGAGCAAAAGTAACAAACTCATTCCTGTTTTAAAACTTCTCTCGCATTTCAGAAACCGTGGCTGTTGTAATCAAAGCCACCTTCCATAAAAGGAGTTGAACCTTTCTGCCAGACTTGCTTTAGAGCAGAGGGAATAGTATATTGGCACTGCTTTCTGGTGTCATTTTGAACACACAGGCCTTAAACTGTACCTGTTTGTACTAGGAAGGTGCTTCTGTGGTTAGTGCTACAAGATTATACAACAGCTTCAATTTTTCTTAGTTGCTGGTTGTCTTCTTTGCCCAGGTTATACGTAAGCATGTCTGCACAAAGAAGCATTTACAGTTGCTTTCCTACGAAGGCAGAATATGATCCGTTGTTACCTTTCACTTGGACACAGCTGTTCTGTTTAGAGCAAAGACAGCTGAGAATGGCTTTCCTTGTCATTTACAGCCAAGTCTTTACTTCCCAATCCCTCAGCTCCTTTCCTGAATTGCTTGTAGACTGCAGCATGCTGTGTTGTCAGTGTGGTTGGTATCATCTGGGACTGAACAGGAGCATTGCTGCTAGACAAAAAGTACACCCTAGGACAGAAAAGTATTGCAAGAAATGCATTTGTCAGGTGGCTCTGAGTTGTAGGTGTTTGTTTGTCTCCCTTCTCTTGATTTCTGCTCCTGTAAAGTTGTTCACAGGATCTCACCTTCATTATGTGGCCTGAACTTGTTAGCACTGCTTGATGTAATCCATCATTTTCCCTTTTTCTGTTGCAAGATCGTGTGCAGGTCTTCAAAACAACATGTTGCATTTGGATTTTGAAGATGTTAAGGGAAGAACTTGAATATAGTGTAGAATCAGCTGAGCCTTGTGCCTTAGCATAGCTTAAGAACTGAAGTTATACAAGCTGTCTGGCTTGTTTCTAGCTTGTCTGGTACCAGTAACAGGAGGAGCAGGTTGCAGAATAGTTCTTTCATCTTCTCTCATTGCTGTATATGAGGGGTAGTTTGCTCAACTATCATAGCCCTTGAGTCTCATCAAGTTCTAAATCTGAGCTAAGCAGGCACAATGCTAGTCTTAATTGCTGTTAGCTTGGTAATTTCAAAAGCAGTTTCAAGTGCTGGCCTCAGTATAATTGCAGATTGTACTGAATCCTTTGGGAGAATGTATCTGTGCACAGGCAGATATGTTGGAAACGGGGAAAATACATTGTCTGTGTAAGTGCAGGTAATAATAGATGGAAGCAAAGCTGTATTGCAAACAGCAGCCAGTTCTTGTGTATGACAGGAGTGCATGTTGAATCAGCTTTGTCTTTGTGCTCCTTTGATTTCTTTTGTTTTCTCTAACTCTGTGGGTGTCAAACAGCTCCCCATATCGAAGATTTGGTGATGCTCCCCACACCTGTGCTGAGGCTGCTGAATGTTCTAAGCGATGCTTCTCTGCAGAGTGAAGAAGAATATGAAGGTTGGTATGTGTGCTCTGCATTTCCCACATAGCAATGTCCTCTTAACTGTTTTGTTTGGATTTGGTGATGAGAGAGCAACCAGAGGAGCAATTAACAGGCGCAAGAATAATGAGCTTCTCAGCTGAGCTCTGATACCAAAAGGGTCAGCTGTGCCAACAAAAAGTAGGCTAAGACTGAAAGATTGAGCCAGAATGCAGAGCTTATAGGGAATTCTTAAAGAATCCCAGATATTAAAAAATTTTCCTATCTGTTGAAGTGCTTACAGAACCTGTAATGTGTTTGTGGCTCTGAGCTTCTGCAGAACGTGCACAGGACTCTGTGGAGCCCAGGAGCAGGATCCTCAATAGTTTACTGGTTGAGTTATCCAAGATCTCATAAGAGAACTGAAATAAATTGAGTTCTTAAACTGTAACAAAGCTATACTTGATAGGTAACAAGGCATGCTTGTGGAATTTACTTTTCTGCTTGCTTTCCAATCCCAGTGAGTGGGCACAAGCTAGAGATCTCGGGGGATAGAAGTTTAAAAGGCTGTGTTCCGCTCACACAAAGACTGCTTTGTAGCAGATACTTTAGATCCCTTCCTCCAAGTGCCATAACCAAAAATAAGTCACAAATCCTGAACGATTTAGCTACTGGAAGGCCAGGCTTCACGTGCAAGGAGAAGTACTGTCTGTTCTCAAGGATTCCCTGCCTGCACGTCTGTGACTGGGGCTCAGTTCAGACACTCTCTTGTTACATGTGGCTGTTGAGCAGTATCAATTTCTGTGGTGGGAATTCTTGATCATTGATTTTAAATTGGAGAGGAAAAGATTGTGTTGACTGGAAGTTCTGGATGTGTTCATTTAGCCTTTGGTTGTTTCTTAGCACACTCTAGTTTGCAAAGTGAAAGACAGCCAGCTCTTTCCTTTTCAGATATCCTGGAAGACATAAGGGAGGAGTGTCAGAAATATGGACCAGTGGTTTCCTTGCTTATTCCAAAGGAAAATCCTGGTAAAGGCCAAGTAAGTGAATGGAGGGAAAAGGCTGTGCATTCATTCTCATGGTCACTCTGTGTGCTGCAGGACTGCTTTCTCAGCTCCTGACTGGCAACAGTGCTAAAAATAACTGGTTGTCTTGAAGGACAGCACACGTTCCTTCCCAGATATGTAGAGTTCCCTAACCTGAAAGGACCCCAAAAACAGCTTTAGAAGAGGGTCTGGAATATGGGAGAGAATGGGAGAAACCAATGCGTAGGAGAGGAAGTGTTGAGGATGCAGAGCATTACCATAATTTCTCCCACCCTACAAAACACACCGTCTGCAGAAATGAGGAGTGAGAATTGAAATTGCAGCTCAGAGGTGCATCTTCTTCCTTTTTAGCTCCACTGCCTTGGATTCCTCCACAGATGGAGGGGGAAAAATTTGCTTAGAGACTGTTTTCTCAGTTGCAGAGTTGGGAGGGGGGCAGGTGGCATGGTGCCCCAGGGGCATTACTTTTCCTCTCTCTTTTTCAGGTCTTTGTTGAATATGCAAATGCTGGTGATTCCAAAGCTGCCCAAAAAAATGCTGACTGGAAAGATTTTTGATGGCAAGTTTGTTGTGGCTACGTTTTACCCACTGAGTGCCTATAAGAGAGGATATCTGTACCAAAACTTGCTGTAGGCAGTAGCAACAATCAGGAGAGTTGTCTCACTCCTCTTCCTCACGTATTTTACAGTTGAATGTACAAAAGAGCTTCCTAGCCCTGCTTCTGAGTCATCTGTAAAGGAGAGATGCAAAGGACTGAAACGGGCTTTGAAACCTTTACTGCTGCTTTGTGATGTGCAGAGGAGGCCTGGATGGCTTTAAGCGTGTGCTTGTGTGTGTGTATGTGTGTGTAGTGCTTGCTTGTTTACATTGGATGTTTGGCTTTGCCTGCCCCTGCGGGCACTGCGGTGACTGGAAGGTGGCTGCGGGAGCCTTGCAGGTAGAGCAGGTCTCAGCAAGCACTTTCAAATGATGGAAGTGAGACCACTGAATGTCCTGGCCTTAGCCTGGTTTTGCTCTGCGGAGAGGATTTCTTTATTAAGCTTTCCTATGATACCTGTGCTCTCCTCTAATGGGGAGGAAGAAGGCTTCCCTGCCTTTGCTGTTTGTGGTGAATCGAGCAGAAGCACTATTCTTATCCTCTCAAGATTGTATTGGGAAGACTTTGAGTCTCCACTTCCCTTAGAGCAAAAGGAAGGAAGCAGGAAAATGGTACCTGCTGAGCCTGCAGTGCTACCCTGTCACTGACTGGTGATCTGAGAAGAGCTGCATGTCTCACCTGGCACAGATGGCATGCTGGGCTCGGGGAGCGAGGGATGGCTGAGCTGAACTTGCTTGTGTGTGTGGGATAGGCAGGGACTGACTGGGTGTGGTTAAATGTCGTCAGAGCAGTGCCAGCCTCAGTCCCAACACAACCTGTAAGCACTTTGTAGCCTGAGGTGATGTGAAAACTGTCACATGGAGTCATCTTTCTAGCCTGCACCCTGTGCTGGCACTGACGCTCTGAGCTCTGATGCCAAATCATCTGTAATATGCAAGTGTCTTCAGGTGATGCTTTTGGAAAGGGGTGTGCAGTATTCTTTGTGTGTCTGCAGGACTTCTGCCTGAGAGTCTTACAAGAAATAATGTATTTGTCTGTTGTAGGTTCCACGCTTGGCTTTTCTGTGTTGTGCATTTTGTTTTTGCATTAACCCACTAGACTTGTTGTAGATTAGAAGCACTGACACTTTTGGTCCTTAATAGGTTGCACAAAGGGCCTGAGGCAATCTGAGATCCTGTTTGGAAAGGGCTTGGTCAGTAATGACTCTTAACTGGCCAGATTGATGTCCTTCCCAGTGGTCAGGGACAACAGCCACAGGCTTCTGGAGAAAGAACCTGGGTGAGCAGCATCACCACTCCCCTCTCTGCTCATGTGGCTTTAATGCACAGGCAAAAGATCCCTAGAGCAGCTGCTAGCATGGAGCAGCCAGATGGTTGCTTCTCAGGGGCACACAGACCCATGTCTGTGTGCAGGGACAGACAGCCCTGCACAGAGGGGAATAGCATATTCCAGCATGCAGCCCTGGTACCAAGTTAGTGATGAGGAGAGCCCTCCTATCACAAACCCTCCTGAATTCTTTTCTCCAGCTGGAATACTTGAAGGCAGCTGCCCAAAACTGTCTCTGACAGTTAATAATACCTGAATTACCTTGCAGTTTACTTCCTTGCAGTTTACTTCTTGCATCTTGCTGATGCTGGACTTGCTGGAATCCTGCACTTAAATGGTCCTCCTGATTTTTGCCCTGTGTGTGCATGTGTGCAGTGTGTTGGAAGAACCAACATCTGTAGCGTTTCACTAGTCTCTGTGCTGGCGTGGAGGCCTGTCTACTACAGCCCTTGCCAAACTTACCCAGAAAGGACCAATCTCTGAATTTTCTGTAGCCTTTGAGGTGGTAGATTTTCCAGGAATAAAAATCCCACGGTGTGTTTTAAGGTATGATTTGCTGATCAGACTGTACCCAGAATTATACTACTTTGGTGTACGTAGCTGTAAAGCAGCTTTGCTTAGATGGGGTGTGTGATTCATTGCTTTTAATTCAACTGTCCTTGCAGTGAAGCAGCTTTATTGTCTGGGAGGATCCAGATGATGGTTGGATTAGGGTTTTTTCCTATGTGAAGAGCAGTGTTTAATTTGTATCAAGTGCTCTAAATGTTGCTAGGTAGTAACTGACCTCCTCAGATCTGAGTTTTTGCTGTCTCTGGCAGGCTTGGCCATTGGTACCGGCACTTTGGCCCAGGAATTCCCAGGTTCAGTGCCATTATGTCAGCAGCACAGAGCTGGCTGTGTTGTGCCTCAGCTGGCAGAGGCAGGGCTGAGGGATCTGCCCAGCTAAGTGTCAGCCATGGTAGCATGGAAGGCTCTCAGCGATGGTGGGACCTGTGCATCTCTCCAGTGCTGGGAGCTGCTCTGCTCTCTTTCAAGCTTATCTCCTTTTCAGGCAGTTGGCTTTGAATTTTTGGTTAAAGGTGAGAGCTGTGCCAGGAACTACATACATCTGAAGATGCAAACTCCTGCCGTCACATTTTCTCACTCAATGAGACCAGGCTTGAGTGCTGATTCGAGCAAAAAATCCTAAGGCTGTTGGCTTTTTTTTGTTTTTTTCCCTGCTGGCTGGAGTTGAAGATGCTGATCTCTGTCACTGGGTCCAGTCCCTGACTTTTCCCTGCAGGCTGCAGGGAGGTGTAGAAATTCCTCAGAAAAGAAGCATTTTAGCATTATCTGTCACCATCTGTCTGCAGCTTGATAGAAGAAGGCTCTGAAACTCACCCTGGTGTCTCAGTGAGCTCTTGGTGGTTTGGCATAAGTTCCAGCCCTGCTAAAGCCTGTGTTCCTTAACTCTAGATTGTACCTGAGTGTGCGTGATGGTTCGATCTAAAGTGACTGTTTGGCTGTGGATGGGCATGGCTCTCCTTGTCTCACAGTACTACTTGCTGAAGGGGTGAGGTGTTGAGGTTTTCCCCCAGGTGCTTGCAGGTTTCTTGGTCTGTGCTGCAGGTAGAGCTTCCTCCTATGAGCTGTCCTTCTCTACAGCAGTGCTGGGTCTTTCCCTGGTGCTGCAGCTGTCACTGGGGTCATGTTCCCAGTGCAGGCTGTGGAGCTCTTGCAGCGCCTGGAGAGGAAATTGCGGCTGGAAGAAGGTGTCATCTGGGGAGAAATCTGCTTCAGGGAAAAGGATGAAAGGTGAAGTCTCTGGAGACAGCACAGCTGTGAGCGGTGTCCCTGTGCAGGGCTTTTCCTGGCTCTTAAAGCTGAGGGCCGAAGGTGGAATGAAATCCAGCAGCCAGTTTCAGCTGCTGTGTGTGTGCATGTGTGCGAGCAGGGTGAGAGATAAAGTTCTTTGCGCTTCCAGCTCTTTATTACATCCAGGGAGAGTAACTCTGGGTCACTGCTTGAGGCACGGCCAGATCCCATCTTCATTCCCAGCTCCATCCCCGCTGCTCTCTCAGCACGGTGCCGGCAAGGCACACCTTGGCTCGTCCTCCTCGAGCACTCGGCGCAGCCCCTCCTCCCCCTGTCCGGATCCGTGACCTCGCTCTCCATCCGGGTTAGGTGTGAGCCGTCGTACCCCGTCACGCTGAGCGGCCGTGCGCTCGTTCCCTCCCCGATGATCAATAAATGACGCTTGGAGACACGGCAGCGTGCAGCCAGCTTCATTCGCGCGTCATCCACATGGCGGGGCCGGGAGGCGGCGGGACCGCGCCGGATTTGCGGCTCCCTGCGGGAGCGGTGCCTCACGGCTGCCCGTAAGCGTGGGCTGAGGGCCAGGCCGCGTTGCGCAACCGCCCCGTCCTCACGGCGGCTCCTCGGGGAGGGGGCGCGGCCCCTGCGAAATGACGCGCGTGGCGCCACGAGCTGCTGTGACCGCGGCCGGTGAGGCCGGCTGCCTGCGGGACGGCCCCGCTTTCCGCTGGGGAGCGGGGCCGCACTGGGTCTCCGTGCGCTCGGAGCGGGCCGCCCTCCCGGGGCCGCGCGGCTTTCTTCCCGCTGGGCCCGCACGCTCCGCCGACGTGGCGCCCGTTGCCATGGCGGCCCGTCGCTCCCGCCCCCCACCCCTCTATCGCTGCTCTCATTGGCCGAGGTTCGAGGGGCTGCGCGTGACCCCGGCTCCGATTGGCGGCGTCACGAGGCGGGCGGGCCAGTGAGGACGCGCGGGGCGGTTCCGCCTCCGCCCGCCATTGGCTGCGCGGCGGCGGAGGCTATAAAAGGGGCGGCCGGCGGCGGCGGCGCCGCGCAGAGGGATGGAGGCGGCGGGCGAGGGGGACGTGGCGGGGCTGCGGCGGCGGCTGGCGGCGGGCGGGCAGGACCACGTGCTGCGCTTCTGGCCGGAGCTGGGCGCGGCGGAGCGCCGGGCGCTGGCGGCCGAGCTGAGCGCCATGGACGTGGCCGAGATCAACCGCTTCTTCCGCCGGGCGCGGGGCGGCGGCGCCGGCGGAACGGTGGCGGCGGGGCCGGACGCGCGGCTGGAGCCGGTACCGCGGGACGTGCTGGGCAGCGCCTCCCGCGACCGCCGCCTGCTGCCGGGCTGGGAGAGCCGCGGTAGGTGCGGGGAGCGACGGGGCGCGGAGCGGGGCCGGCGTGCGGAGCCCCCACGCGTATCCCATCCCTCCCGTGCGCAGGGCTGGCGGAGATCGCGGCGGGGCGAGTGGGCGCGCTGCTGCTGGCCGGAGGGCAGGGCACCCGTCTGGGCGTCCCCTACCCCAAGGGCATGTGCGACGTGGGGCTGCCATCCCGAAAGAGCCTCTTCCACCTGCAGGCCCAGCGCCTGCGGCGGCTGCAGCAGCTCGCGGAGGAGCGGCACGGCACGGCGTGCAGCATCCCCTGGTGAGCGATCCGGGGCTGCCGTGGGCCGGTGTGCTCCCGTGTGGGTCGGCGCGTTCCCTGGGCTGACGCTTCCCTGCAGGCTGACATATTGTGGGTGATGCCTGCTGTTGGCTTGGCTCTGTAAGTCCCTCGTGGAGTGAGGATGCCAGACCCCGTGTTCCCCCACAGGTACATCATGACGAGCGGGCGGACCATGGAGTCCACCAAGGAGTTCTTCCAGAAGCATCGCTACTTTGGCCTGAAGAAGGAGAACGTCATCTTCTTCCAGCAGGGCATGCTGCCCGCCCTGGGCTTCGATGGGAAGATCCTGCTGGAGGAGAAGGACAAGGTCGCCATGGCGCCAGGTCCGTGGCTGGCAGGAGGTGCAAGGGGTTCAGTGCTGCACCCCGGCCTGTCCCCCACTCCCCCAGCCGGGCTCCCCACCGTCAGCCAGCCCAGCCCCTCCCGTGGGAGCAGGCGGTGGCTGTGCCGTGACGTGTGTGAATGACACAGGCTGGGAGGTGCCGGCTTGGCAGGAGGGCTGGGGTGGGGTGTAATGGGGCTGGGGAGCCTCCGAGCCCACTTCTTGGCCATGCCGAGGAGGAGGGCCCAAAATGGCTGTGCCCAATGCTCCTTCCCCACCCCAGATGGCAATGGGGGTCTGTACCGGGCACTGGGGGTGCACAGCATCGTGGATGACATGGAGCGGAGGGGTGTGCAGAGCGTCCATGTCTACTGTGTGGACAACATACTGGTGAAGGTGGCTGATCCCAGGTTCATCGGGTTCTGCCTGGAGAAGGGAGCGGACTGCGGGGCTAAGGTATGGTTCTCAGGCTGCCCCTACCCTGGCTTCCCCAGCCCCGTTCCAGCTATGACATCCTGGACACACATGCAATGGGTGCAGCTAACACCGAGCACAGCTCCACGTGTCAGCTGCGGGATGTTGCACACCCAAAGCTTTGCTCAAAGGCTGAATTAGCAGCAAAAGGTGCTGAGCATTTGTGTTTGCTTTGGGCTCGGCTCTGGCAAACAGACAGTAGATCTCACTGACCTTGGTGCTGTTGGAGCTGGGAAGGGAAAGTGGTCCCTCCCTCTGGCTGGCAGGAGGAGAAAGTAAACCCGGATGCCCTTCTCCGGGCAGGTGGTGGAGAAGACCAACCCCACGGAGCCAGTCGGCGTGGTGTGCCGTGTGAATGGTGTCTACCAGGTGGTGGAGTACAGTGAAATCTCCCTGGACACCGCGCAGAAGCGGGGCCCAGATGGGCGGCTGCTTTTCAATGCCGGCAACATCGCCAACCACTACTTCACCACCTCCTTCCTGAAAGATGTTGTCAAGTACGGGCTCAGCTTCATATTTTGGACCCGGTCCTCCAGATGAGATGAGCCATGGCCGGCGTGGTGTCCCTGTGCCTGCCTTAGGCTCGCTCTCTTGGCCCCTTGCAGCACCTACGAGCCGCAGCTGCAGCACCATGTTGCTGAGAAGAAGATCCCACATGTGGATATTGAAACGGGGCAGCTGATCCAGCCTGAGAAGCCCAATGGGATCAAGATGGAGAAGTTTGTCTTTGACATCTTCCAGTTCTCAAAGTATGGCTCTCTGTCCCTGGGCCACGGGTAGGGATGTGTCCTTGGGATGCCCCAAGAGCAGACCCGACCCTCCATGTCCTATTCTTCTCCCCAGGAAGTTTGTGGTGTACGAGGTTCTGCGTGAGGATGAGTTCTCTCCTCTGAAGAATGCAGACAGCCAGAACGGCAAGGACAACCCCACCACAGCACGGCACGCCCTGATGTCCCTGCACCACCGCTGGGTGCTCAACGCAGGGGGACACTTCGTGGACGAGAATGGCACACGCCTCCCCGCCATCCCCCGGTGAGCTTCTGCTTCCCTGGAAGGGCAGAGCCTCCTCCATCCCCCTGGGCTGGCTGTAGGACATCGGGCAGCCCCCAACCTTCCTGGTGCTGGTTCTCCTGCACTCAGCGCTGCCGCCAGCAGATTGCAGCACCCCTTGGCCAAGAGACTGCTGCCGCTGGTTGGAGATGGCACTGAGCAGAGCGAGTCGGGTGTCTGGCTTTCCCATCCTTCTTAACCCTTCTTTATTCCCACGTAGCATCACAAATGGAAGGTCAGATGCCACCCCGGCTGATGTCAATGACAAGTAACTATACATGCCACCGGGCTGCATGGTGGCGGTGCTGGGTGTAGGTACTAACGGGCTGCAGGCGGAGCGAGGTGACTGGGCACTAACAGGGGCTCGGGCGCATGCTGCCTGCAGGCATGTCTTGCTGTAGGAGAGTGGTGGCGCACTTCCTTCCTGGTGCTCCTTTCCGCAGAGGCTTTGGGAAAAGGTGAAGGGTTCTGTGCTGCTGTGGTGAGCTGGTCCCTGCCATGGTGGTGGGGAGCAGCCCCAGGACATGGGAGGTGACTGATGTTTCCCAAGATCTGCCCGACACCCAGCAGGTCGCTTGCTGGAATGGGATGAAAGGCATTGCACACCCTGAGGAGGCTTTGATGTAGTACGTGTTGGCCATAGTGGGGATGGCCAGCTGTGCTCGGGAACTCCAGCTGCTGGGCTCAGGATTCAAGCTGACATCAGCAGAGCCGATAGCGAAAGGGACACGTAGATGCCCCATCCCTGGAGGCATTTATGGCCAGGCTGGATGTGGCTCTGGGCAGCCTGGTCTAGTGGTTGGCAACCCTGCATGTAGCAGTGGCGTTGAAACTAGATGATCATTGTGGTCCTTTTCAACCCAGACCATTCTATGATTTACAAGCATGGAAAGCATAGAGAGGTGTTAAAATTTTTGCTCTAATAGCAGCGTGCTCTGCAGGCACGGAGATATCTGTGCTCCAGGCACTGGGCTTATCTCAGAAGGATGCACCAATGGGTTGGAGGGCACTTCCACTGCTTGCGTTCCATCCCCTTCATAGACACTGCACTGCTGCCTTCTGATGGATGCACTCATGTTCTTGGTTTCTAATTCAGAACTCTGGGTGCTGCCAGGCTTACAGATGCCATCGTGCAGTTAGAATGTAGGATAACAGCTGCAGGTAGCAGCAGTTCCGCTTTCTTTCTTCAATACTGAATGTTTTTTAATGCTACTTAGTGATTAAAGCAGTCAGACCTAAAGGAGGACACAGGCACCAGGACCCCATGCACCTCTGTGCCATCAGTGTCCAGGAAGGGGCATCCAGGGGTGGTCCTGCAGGGGCTGGGGCAATCCCCATGGCAGCAGGGTGCAGGAAAAGGGAGCATCAGATGCAGTGGGGCAGAGGGCTGGGGGCATGGTGCTGCTGTAGTGCACACAGAGATTCTTCTTAAAGCTGTGCCTCGAGTTCTCTTCTAGCTGCTGCCCCTATCTAAACCACAGCTCACGCCTACTTGGGGAGCACACAGTGCTTTGCTAACTAGGGGGCCATGTGCCAGCAGCCTGCCAGCACCAGCCCCAGCCCCCAGTTGTCTGTGGGGGGCTGATAATGGGTTCTCTCTGCAGTCTGAAGGACGCCAGCGACGTGCCCATCCAGTGTGAGATCTCCCCCCTTGTCTCCTATGGTGGAGAGGTAAGTATGGCTCTGCCGTGGGGCAGTGCCCACCCTCCTCCCCCTGCCTAACAGGTTGCTTTCTGCTCCACTAGGGTCTGGAGGAGCTGGTGAAGGAGAGGGAGTTCCGTGCACCTTTGGTCATCGATGAGGACGGGACCCACGAGCTGGTGCACAACGGCATGTAGGCAGCGCTGGGACCCGGCCGTGCTTGGACATGCTGCAGCTGTGCCTGGCTCCGACGTGTTGTCTGCTTCTATTTATGTTTTAATTTAAAAACCAAACACTTGGTGGATGCCCCTGCTGTGAAGCACAGAGGCGGTGCTGCTCTTTGCACTGTGGGTGTGTATCTGTAGACCTGTACATACCAGTGCTCAGTGTACCTGCAGAGGGGTTTTATGGTACAGGGCTGGGGTTAACCCTGGATTTTTATTTTTCTTGAAGCAACGTGGCTATTTTTTTTATAGGATCCTTGTTGTGGCCCACCCCCTTTTTGCTCATACTTTGTACATTGCACAACTGGAATTGCCCCATTAAACCTCTATGTCCTTCCTGGCTGCCACCTGGTGTTGTGCGGCGGTGACTGTGTGCCACTGTTGTTGCAGTCCCTCTGGGCACCAGGCTGGGGCGGCTGCAGGGTAGTCCTGGGGATGCCCATGTCCCAAAAGAGAGTTTTCAGGGTGTGCTGGGGCACTGCAGGGAGGTGGGGGCTGCTGGTGTTTGCCTTGGCTGCTGGGCTGTTTGCACACCAACACTTCTGCATCGGGTCCTGGGATGGAGCAGTGCTGTCCGCTGCCAAGTTATGTGAGCACTGACTCCGGGTAGCAGAAGGTGTGGGGTGGCTGTGCTGGCGGGCACGTAGGGGTGGTGGGCACGGGTAGCACTGCCCCCGGGGGGTTGCGGCACTGGGTCTGGCAATGGGAGACAAGGGGCTCCAGCATGTTGCCACAGCCTGACGCTATTGCACAAAGCATGATTAAAACCCAATATTATTATTTTCTCCATGCTGTGTTGCGTTGTCAGCCGACCACGGTGCCAAGCAGCTGCCTGGAAATGATGTCAGAGCCCTACTTCAGCACGCAGCCTGCAGAGCTGCCAGCTCCTGCTGTGCCCTGTGCGGGGTATGGGTGCCACGGGACCCCTGAGCCATGCGCTGCCCAGGGCCTGTAGTGAGGTGGCACCTACATATAACTAGAGTGGGGTCTCAGGGAACTGCTCCACCACCCACTCTGGGGAGCCCCATGGGTCCCCATAGGGTGCGGGAGGGTCGCAGCAAGGCCCTGCACACATCCCACTGCTGTGGAGTGAGTGCCGGAAAGGAGAGTGTTGCCTATTGCTTTAAGCTCCCTCCCCGACCACGGGTATTTTTTTATTTTTTCTCCCGCTCTATGAATGGGTTTTGCTGTAAATTATAGCTTTGCACACATTCCCTCGGGTCGAGGAAAATAACCTCCGCCGAAAAGCTAGCCCGGATTGGTGAGCGGCTCCCCCTCTCCGCTCCCTAATTGAAACCAAATGTGCGAGATGTAGGATTGTGGGATTTCTGGCCGGCTCCCAGGAATCCGCAGAATGTGAGCGGGCTCGCAGAGGCATCTTGCATCAGCCCGGGGAAGTTCGCTCCTCGCCTGGCTCCCGCCGCCCGGGCGAGGGGCGAGCAGCCCGCCTGCCACCATCCCTATCCTGCTCCGGTGAGTCCCTTGGGGTGAATGGGAGGTGTCCAGCCCCAGTCTGGGGGCTTCAGGGGGAAGAGGGGTCTGCGCTCTGTTTGGACGCTGTGTGTTGGGGCTGGGCGCGGAGCGTGTGTCTGGTGGCGGTGCTGAATGGCCGCGGTGCCCCGCTGTCTCTGCGGTCCCCAGCCAGGCACACGTGTCCCCATGGCTGTGAGGGACACAGGGATGCCGCTTGGGTGCCCCCAAGCTCCCTTTCCCAATCCCAGCGCTGGGGACCCGCTCGTGGCTCCCCGTGCCAGGGCTGTGTGGCTGTGTGCCATGGAAGGGTGATGCCATGCGCAGTGGCGGGGCGATGCCATGCGCCATGGCGAGGTGATGCCGCGTGGCTGTGTGCCGTGGCACGGAGCGGGAGGAGAGCTACAGCTTTCAGCTGCTGGGGGCCCGTTTGGGGTGCAGCGCCAAGGGCCACGTCTGCACCCACTGCCCCGGAGCTGTGCCGTTGGAGTCTCTCTGGGCAGCCACAGGGATGCGGCTGATACTCACATTGTGCCGCTGGGATGTCCCTGCTGAGCCTGTGGTTGGGGAGACATTGTGGATCCAGAAGACAGGGCTGCCCCTGGCCCAACCAAGGTCCAAAGCAACATTTTCTGTGAGGAAAGGGTCCCGGCATGCTGTGCTGTTCTGCATAGGCTGTGCTGGTGGTGCAGCATGTTGGGGGCTGTAGTGTCAGCTCTGTACCCCCACCCAAACACCACCAGCCCTGCGCTCAGCGCGTCATGGCCATTCTGGGGGAGATGGGATCCAGCTCCTGGCACAGCCTCTGTGCCTCCT
>NW_024962266.1:6508632-6616841 GCF_019238085.1 Lagopus leucura
GGTCAGAAAACTTCAGCAAAGCTGTTCAGACAGAGTGGTCACTTTTGTCAGAGTGGTGGAACAAAACCCATTTCCAGCTGCTCAGTACCTCTGCCTGTGCCACCGTCCTGCTGCTGCCCCTGGTGGGACCGCCAGTGCTTTCTGTGTCTGCCCAAATAGAAACCCGGCGCCTTCAGAGACAGCGGCATCTGGTCCCCTGATGCTGACAGGGTTTACTCAGCCTGAAAGAATAGTGGGAAAAATGTCTGCAGATGTCCCTTGGAATGCAGAAGGAAATTGAGATTTTAGCGTTGGAGGAGTTGGCCATTACCAGCGGGAGCCTTGCGCTCGCCCGGAGCCATGTGGTCAAAGCTCCAGGCTGGCAGCTCGGCCCGCTCCCTGCATTTTCCAAGCTGTCAGCAGGAAAAAGGGCAACAACATACGTGCTTTTCCAAAAGGGAGAGAAGAAAAGGGAAAGAAAGGATTGCTGTAAGTCAGGGGTTGTGTTTGTGCTGCTGTGGAACTCTCCCTTAGCACACGGGCTGTGCTCGCTGCATCCTGCCTCTGTTCCAGCAGCGCCAAGCTCGGCTCTGCCACGAGAACCATCTCAGTAAATACCCTATAAATCTCAGGCAATTACCTGTTATTATCTCTCGGAGCCAGAAGGCAAGGAAACTATGCTCTGCAATGTGATACTGCTGCCATACAAGATCAGGTTGTGCAATGCCTTGCTTTTATGGCCATCCCTTGTGCTTCTGCCTTTGGGTTCAGGACTATGCCAGTCCTGAACTGGGCTGCTGGAGGCTTCATGTGGCTCTCATGGCCCTATTGGCATTGGGGTTATGGCATCGGGGTGCCTCTGAGTGCAGGGGATGTTCAGTCCATCCCAGCAGCAGTGCTGTGACCCTCTGGTCGTGTCTCTGCAGGACTCTCGTCATGCCGGCCCTGCCCAGAGCTGCCCTGCTGCTGCTGCTACTGCTGCTGCTGCTGTGCAGCCTGCTGGCAGCCAGAGCCCAGGTCAACCCCGGTAAGTGGAAGCTGGGCAGCAGCCAGAGGCTACGGGGCTGGGGCACAGCCTCTGGTAGGGCCACGGGTATGTCTCAGCCAGGTTTACAGTTTGGGAACTCAGTGGGCTGCCTTGCAGCGCGTGCCAAGTTGTGCAGGGAGGCACACACCACTCTGTGCCCACCCCTCCACATGAGACCACAGTGTGCTCCACTGGGGCTTGGCATTGCCCAGCTCTGCACTGCTTCATGCCCTCTGGTTGCGGGGGGAGTGCTGCGGGCTGGAGCTGGCAGTGAGATGGTAAACAGGGCCAGACAAGTGGCCTTTCAGCAGCGCTCCTGGCAGCCAGGTGTGAAATAACAACCCCTTGGGAGTGGTGTGGATGTAGTGCTGCACAGGGGATGCAGCCCACCCGCCCATCCTGGTACTTTTCCACTCCCTTCGAGGCAGGCGGGTGGGTGAGCACCTGATTTGACCGATATGTAGGCCGGGGAGCAGCATGGCCAAGAGCAGGGGGCTGCAAGTGGAATTTGGGGTGAGTAGAGTCTGGATGGAGGCCTCTCCCACCACTGCTTATGTGCTTTTTGGCAGCTGTGTGCCGGTACCCCCTGGGAATGTCAGGTGGGCACATCCCCGATGAGGACATCTCAGCCTCCAGCCAGTGGTCCGAGTCCACAGCTGCCAAGTATGGACGGTGAGTGTGGGCATGGGCAGGGAGGGCTGAGAAGGGGCAGGATCTGCTGGGGCATGAGGTTGACAATGGCCACCTCTGAGCCCTCCCCATGCCATCTCAGGCTGGACTCGGAGGAGGGCGATGGTGCCTGGTGCCCCGAGATCCCAGTAGAGCCTGACGACTTGAAGGAGTTCCTGCAGATCGACCTGCGTGCCCTGCACTTCATCACCCTGGTGGGCACCCAGGGCCGTCACGCTGGGGGGCACGGCAACGAGTTTGCCCCTATGTACAAGATCAACTACAGCCGGGATGGCACCCGCTGGATCTCTTGGCGGAACCGGCATGGGAAACAGGTGAGGAGGCTGCAGGGCATGGCCCACCCCATGCCTCAGCACCTCGTTTTGCCCACTGGGTTCTGTCCCCTAGGTCCTGGATGGAAACTCCAACCCCTACGACATCGTCCTCAAGGACCTGGAGCCACCACTTATTGCGCGCTTCGTCCGTTTCATCCCTGTCACCGACCACTCCATGAACGTGTGCCTGCGCGTGGAGCTGTACGGCTGTGCATGGCTTGGTGGGTGCCTGTCTGTCTGTCTGCCTATCCACCTATTGGGGCTGGGCTTACTGTCTCTTCCCCACAGACGGGCTGGTGTCCTACAGTGCTCCGGCCGGGCAGCAGCTCGTCCTACCCAGCGGTACCATCATTTACCTGAACGACTCTGTGTATGATGGGGCCTTCGGGTACAGGTGAGGACCAGAGTCTTGGGCAGGAATCAGAGGGTCTCATGGTAGAGCTCACCTGGTGGGAGTAAAGGTATGGCATACAGAGTCATACATGTGGCCCCTGTCCCACACCAGCATGACGGAGGGCCTGGGCCAGCTGACAGATGGCGTGTCGGGGCTGGATGACTTCACACAGACCCACGAGTACCACGTGTGGCCAGGCTATGACTATGTGGGCTGGCGCAATGAGAGCACTGCCGGCGGCTACGTGGAGATCACCTTCGAGTTTGACCGCATCAGGAACTTCACCACAATGAAGGTCCGCATGCCCCGCGCTCCCTGTCCCCGTCCCCTCCGTGTGCCACGCTGACGGGTTGCTCCACAGGTGCACTGCAACAACATGTTCGCCAAAGGGGTGAAGATCTTCAAGGAGGTGCAGTGCTATTTCCGATCCGATGCCAGCGAGTGGGAGCCCAACGCCATCTCCTCGGTGCTGGTACTGGACGATGTCAACCCCAGTGCCCGCTTCGTCACCGTGCCCCTGCTGCACCGCATGGCCAGTGCCATCAAGTGCCAGTACTACTTTGCTGACACCTGGATGATGTTCAGCGAGATCACCTTCCAGTCGGGTACCACTGCCTTGCAGGGTCCTCCTGGGGCTCGTGGGGAAAGCAGGGCTGCGGGGTGCTTGTTGTTCCTGTCCTTAGAACGGTTGGAAAAGACCTCTAAGATCAGCTAGTCCAACCACCAACCAATCCCAAGTGTGCCAACTAAACCATGTCCTTCAGTGCCACATCTCAGATGCAGGTGGTTCTTGAACACCTCCACCCCGAGCAGCCTGTGCCAATGCCTCACCACTATTTCAGAGAAGGAATTTTTCCTAATATCCAACCCATCCTTGACAATCTTCTCTTCTCTCTTGCCAGATGCAGCCATGTACAACAACTCAGCAGTTCCCCCAGAGATGCCCATGGCCCCCACCACATACGGTAAGGCACCAAAAAGCAACTTGCACCAAACCTGGTGGAGGCAGGGGTCACCTTCTCTTGGGAAGATCTGCCTCATCCGATGGAGAAAAAGGTGGAGGGTTTGTCCCCTCACCCCAGTGTGACCAAGCGTGTATTGTCCCCTCCCGCCAGACCCCACACTCAAGATGGATGACAGCAACACACGCATCCTGATCGGGTGCCTGGTGGCAATCATCTTCATCCTGGTGGCCATCATAGTCATCATTCTGTGGCGGCAGTTCTGGCAGAAGATGCTGGAGAAGGTGAGTGCACATGGGACAGCTGCAGGGCCTCTATGCCACCCCCAGCTAGTTGAGGTGACCATTCCAAATGCTTCTCCATTGGGCCAGATGACAGAGGGGGACATGCTGAGGGGGTATGCAAGGACATGCGCCCTCCCCAGTTCCACCATTATGGGACAGGGCACAAGAGAGGGGCTCTGAGCATGGGCTCAGGGTTAGCCATGGCTGTGGTGACGGGATCTGCTGTTGGGACAGAGTGTACAGAGCCCAGGGGACCCCAGGGGATAGCATGCACCGGGGTCCTATCCCAGCTCTTTCCTCCCTCACCCACTCCCACAGGCATCACGGAGGATGCTGGATGATGAGATGACCGTCAGCCTCTCCCTGCCCAGTGAATCCAGCATGTTCAACCACAATCGCTCCTCCTCCTCCAGCGAGCACGAGTCCAATTCCACCTACGACCGCATATTTCCCTTGGGTCCGGATTACCAGGAGCCCTCACGCCTGATTCGGAAGCTGCCTGAGTTCACGGCGGGTGAGGAGGATACGGGTAAGGAATGGGAGATCCTCCTGGACTCACTGCAGTGCTGCAGTGTGATGGGCATAGTGCTGGGTGGGAGCTGCCCAATGTCCTGTGGGCTGCACGCCCATGGCAGGATCGTCCCCACTGTCTCCCCAGGCTGCAGTGGCCTTGTGAAGCCATCCCCAGCCAGTGGCCCCGAGGGTGTCCCGCATTACGCCGAGGCTGAGATTGTGAACCTGCAGGGCGTCACGGGTGGCAACACTTACTCGGTGCCAGCCCTCACCATGGACCTGCTGTCTGGCAAGGACGTGGCCGTTGAGGAGTTCCCCAGGAAGCTGCTGACCTTCAAGGAGAAACTAGGAGAGGGCCAGTTTGGGGAGGTGAGCTGGAGCTGGCAGGCACAAAGCCTCTGTGGGCTGGGATAGATGGAGCTGGTCCTTATGGTGACCAAAGGAGACCAGTGCTGGAGGTGATACCCATTTGTGGCCCCTTTCCCAGGTTCATCTCTGTGAGGTGGAGGGGATGGAGAAGTTCGCAGACAAGGAATTCACCCTGGAGGGCTTGGATGCCAGCCCCAACTGCCCCGTTCTAGTGGCTGTGAAGATGCTGCGGGCCGATGCCAACAAGAATGCCAGGTACTGCTCTCATAGCACAGCCCCTAGTGGGACAACTGTATCCTCTGGGCAGTGTCCCCAGCTTCCAGCACACTTATGTGCCACGGGTCCTTCCCATCCCCTGCCCACAGAGCCCATCCCACGCCACCCCCAGGCCAAGGGGAGGGTCCCCCTGCCACGTCCTTTGATTATCAGGCACTTCACCCCACCGTGCTGGGGTGTCTGATTCCTGTGGTTTCTGTTCGGGAAAGGAATGATTTCCTGAAGGAAATCAAGATCATGTCACGGCTCAAGGACCCCAACATCATCCGACTGCTGGCAGTATGCATCACAGATGACCCGCTGTGCATGATCACTGAGTACATGGAGAACGGTGACCTCAACCAGTTTCTGTCCCGCCATGAGGCACAGAGCCCTCCCGACGCCCAGGTGCCCACCATCAGGTAGTGCTGTGGGTGGGGGCACAGGGACAGTGGGGGACCTGGTGTTGCCCAGCCCCTCAGCCCTGCACGGTGTCCCCAGCTACAGCGACCTGCGCTTCATGGCCACCCAGATTGCCTCTGGCATGAAGTACCTGTCCTCCCTCAACTTCGTGCACCGTGACCTGGCAACGCGCAACTGCCTGGTGGGCAAGAGGTACACCATCAAGATCGCCGACTTCGGCATGAGCCGGAACCTCTACAGCGGGGACTACTACCGCATCCAGGGCCGCGCCGTGCTGCCCATCCGCTGGATGTCCTGGGAGAGCATCCTGCTGGTACGGCCAAGTGTCATGGGTCAGCCTGTGGGGTCTTCATCTTGGATGGGTCACGCCCTGTGCCTGGTGGGTGGCCTTGGGAGACACAAGGGGAAAGAGATCCCTTTGGGAGACGGGATGAGAGCTTTGCGGTCATGCGCTGTTCCCATGCTGGGCATGGAGCTGGGAGGTTCAGGAGGCTTTGATCTCCAGGCATTAGGAGTCGTGGAGCTGTAGGGTGTTGCACATCCCAATCCCGCTCTGCTTACCCCTGCCAGGGCAAATTCACCACGGCCAGTGATGTGTGGGCATTTGGTGTGACACTGTGGGAGACCTTCACGCTGTGCCGGGAGCAGCCTTACTCACAGCTGTCTGATGAGCAGGTCATCGAGAACACCGGAGAGTTCTTCCGGGACCAGGGCCGGCAGGTAGGAATGGAACAGGCAGTGCCGGGTGGGAGCTGCAGGTCTGGGGAGAATAATAGAACCATAGAGTCATCAAGGTTGGAAAAGACCGCTAAGATCGCTTTGTCCAACCATCAAACCATCAGGACGCTAAGGGGATGGATGGGGAGTTTGGCAGCTCTTTGCCATGAACACAAAGTCCTGGTGGATGGGGGAATTGGGCACCCTAGGGCCAGTATGGTGAGGCAGTGGCACAGGTTGCCTAGAGAGGTGGTGGGTGCCCCATCCCTGGAGACACCCAAGGTCAGGCAGGATGGGGCTCTGAGCATCTGATGGAGCTGTGGGTGTCCCCTGTTCAGGGGAGTGGGACCAGATGGCCTTCTAACTCAAACGATTCCGTGATTTTATGATTTTGCTGTTGTCCGTTGGTAGTACATGGTGCTAAGTCTCTCTTTTTCCTTTTATTTTGAAGACGTACCTTCCCAAGCCTGCATTGTGCCCTGATTCTGTTTATAAGCTAATGCTGAGCTGCTGGAGACGGGACACTAAAGACCGTCCGTCCTTCCAGGACCTGCACCGCCAGCTGCAGGAGGCGGCCACCGAGGAGTGACCCTGTGCTCAGCGGGCACCACTTCCCAGGAGGAGAGCCCCAGTGCGGCAGGGGAGCACAGGGCAGCACGGCCCCGGGGCTCCGAGCTGGGAGCGCTGCGGGTTGGACAGAGGTTATTTATTGGGGACAGTGACTTTGTGGGCCCAGGACCACGTGCCTTAAGGGAAGCCATACGGTTCCTCACCGTGCACCATCAGACCCCTGCACGTGGACAGGAGGAACTGTGGATTTCAGGGTGCACGGACCCCTCTGACTTTTTTTTACACCCTTACTTCATCGCGGCACCATTTGCAGTACCCTATTGCTGAGGCATGTATATATTCAGTAGAAGCACCTGTATATACGGGAGAACCCGCTGAAGAGATGCTCGGTGTCGTGGTTTCCTTGGGGCTCCCGGGTGACACGTGGGTACGCTGCGCCCGATGGGCGGGGCGAGAGAGTGCGGAAGTGGGCGGGGTCTAACAGGCCACGCCCACAATCTCCCTCTCGCTCCGCCCCGCCTCTCGCCCCACCATCACGCCACCGGCCGTGTGGTCACGCCCCCTCCGCCTGCACCCATTGGTCGAGGAGGGAGGCGGGGCGATGACGTAGGCAGGAGGAGAGGGCGGGTAGCGGATATAGGGCAGCGGTAGCGGGCGAGCCGGGAGCGCGAACCGGACCGAGATGGAGCGAGTGGTGCTAGTGACGGGAGCCAGCGGGTGAGCGCGCGGGGCCGGAGGTCTCGGGGTGTGGGGAGGGCATTGCCTACGCTTGACGCTGAGCATCGTGCCGTTGCAGCGGCGTGGGGCTGGCGTTGTGCCGGCGGCTGCTGGGGGAGGATGGACGCATCCACCTGTGCCTCGCCTGTCGCAACACCCAGAAGGCAGAGGCCACGCGGGACCTGGTGCTGCAGGAGTACCCCGCCGCGCAGGTCTCCACCGTGGAGGTAGACCTGGGCAACCTGGCCTCCGTGCTGCGTGCTGCGCAGGAGCTGCGCTGCAGGTGAGTGGGTAACCCTGTTATCCCCACCTGATCCCCCCCATCTGACCTTCTCTCCCCCCTGCTTTCCCCATCTGACCCCCCGTGTCCCTCTGTGCTGCTCACCCTGCTGTCCTGCTCTCCCTACAGGTTCCAGCGCCTGGACTTTGTCTACCTCAATGCCGGCATCATGCCCAACCCTCATGTGAACTTCAAGGCCCTGTGGAAGGGGCTCCTGACCGGGTAAGGATGTGGGTGCCGCTGTGAGCTGGCCATGACTCGAGGGGTTGGTGAGCGAGGGTCCAAACTGATGGACCCTAACTCAGCATCACAGCACAGCTCAGGTTGGAAGGGATCTGCAGGTGCCCATCAGGTCAGGCTGCCCAGGATCCCGTGCAACCTGGCCTTGAATGCTTCCACAGATGGGACATCCCCAGCTCCTCTGGGTGGTCTATACCAGGGCCTTGCCACCATAAAGAAGATCCTTATGTTTGACTGGAATCCACACTTGTTCAGTTTAAAACCTTTGCCCTGGAGCACCAGGAGGTGTGGCTGTCCTCGGGGAACCCTGCGTGCTGTCTGAGCCCGGCAGTAGGGCCAGCTGTGGGCTGGAGGGGAGGTTGGTGCTCAGCCTAGGCCTGGGGAGGAGTGAGAAATACTTGCGTGTTCTTGGGGGATGAAGTGTGCTCTCACTGGGTCTTGTTTCTGTGCTTTTTTCCCAGCTGTAGGTCACAGTGTTTTGTGATGCTGTGATAGCTGGCTGCTAATGAGAGAGCTGAGCTGGGGATCAAAGTTATGAGATGGATTCTGATACAGCTGGGTGCTGAATGTAGACGCAAGGCTGCTTTCCTCATCTGCTGATAGGTCTTTGTTCCATGCCTGAGATTGGTCTTCATATCTGAATGCTCTGTTTTCTACCGTTGGTTTCCAGGAAGGTGCTCCATATGCTGACCACTGCAGAAGGCATCATGACACAGACAGACAGACTGAATGGGGACGGGCTGCAGGAGGTGTTTACCACCAACCTCTTTGGGCACTTCATCCTGGTGAGGCTGTGCGAAAGTCGGGCTGTAGGTCTGGGTAGCACAGCGCAGTGGGTGCTGATGTGGGTTCTGCCTTTCAGGTTCTGATCCTGCTGCAAGCTCAGGCCTGACAGATAAAGAATGATAGGAGAAAGGTCTCCTGCCGTGTTGAAATAGCTCTAAGTGGTCACAGAGTTGTTGTAAGGATTAATGCAATCTAAAGCTTACTGTAGTCAGTGGGTAGAGGTAAGCCAGGCACAGCTCTTTCCCTCTCCAAGGAGGCCACCAAGGCTTGGCTCTGTGGACTTCTGAGGTGTTCCTCTGAGCTGTGCAGAACACTGCTACTGCTTGTACAGCTTCCTGGGAAAACATGGGCTGAAGCTGCACCGGAGCTGTGGCTGCTTTTTCAGCGCTCCCTTCACAGCTCGGTGTGGCTCGTGTGTGGCCCATCTATGAAGGTTGGCCATTACTAGGAAAGCTGAGCTGGCAGCTTTTCGGTATGGTGAAACGATGCCATGAAGCTTTACAATTGTGGTGACAATTCTTCTTCAGATTCGTCAGCTCGAATCTCTGCTCTGTGGTAATGAAAAGCCATCGCGACTCATCTGGACCTCCTCCAGCAATGCAAGGGAATCTGCCTTCAGCCTGTCTGACTATCAGCATGCCAAGGGGCAGGAATCATACAGTTCCTCCAAATATGCCACTGACCTGACAAGTGTGGTTCTGAACAGGAAATTTAATAAGCAGGTGACAATGGGATTTGTGTGTCTGAAGGACTTAATGAGCAGCTACTATTTGTAATTATTGTTACATTGTTGTTGCCTTGCTGCATTAGTTTGCAGCAATCAGATATGTGCCTTAATGCATGTGTAGGAACTGGCTGTGGCTGCACTGGTGGGGCATGCAGGCTGCCAGCCACAGGTCTTCCTGCTTGAGCCATCCACTACAGGGTATTTCTGATAGCAGAAGCTTTTAGGAGAGGTTCCTACCTTGCAAGCTTTAATTTTCTATTGAAACCAAAGAATTGGTCTTAAAGAGCAAAGGGCTGAAGTGCTGGCCACTCTTCTCAGGTGCATGTGCCCACTTGAGGCATAGATTCTGCCAGAGGGAGGGGGTAGGAGCCCTTCTTTACTGTTCTGTAGTTACAAACTGACTGTTTCTTTTCTGCAGGGTCTGTATTCCAGTGTTGTTTGTCCTGGCCTCGTTATGTCCAACATGACCTTCCGAATTTTGCCAGTTTTTCTGTGGGTGCTGCTGATGCCCATCATGTTTTTGGTAAGAGGCTCTTTGCTGGTTTGAAGGAGCTCTTTGGAGCAGCCTGCTTGTGGCTTCTCACTACTATTATGGCTCTGTAGCTTTTCAGTTGAATTGGGAAGCCATGCCCTGTGTGGGCAACTTGCTGACTTGTTCAAGGGGCTGGTGGTTCCTCAAAGCAACCCTCTGGCCTTCTGGAGCAGCAGGTTTCCTGGGAGGAGAGAGATGGCAGTCTCCTTCTCTAGGAGCTTCTTGGAGCATGGGGCGCAGAGGGGAGAGTTAATGACACCCCTTTAACCTACACCAGATCGGTGCTGCTGCTCTTGTTATGTGCTCTGACACAGCCTGTTGTCTGGAGTGGCTTTCAGGGCTTACTCTTGAGTGTCTGCTTCTTGTGGGCTGCTCTTCCAGTGAAGGTGCAAAGCACGGCTTGGAGAATGGAAGGGAAAGGCCTTGCTGCATCTGCTTGGCACTGGGAGGAAGGCACTGCTGGTGTCTTTATTCTGCTGTAGGTTCCCTGTGGGAAGGAGAAACAGAAGGTGTATTCAGATCTTGCCAATCTGCCCTTGGGTACTGTGGGTCCTGGTTTTTCCAGCAGAGCTTCTCAAAGCAGCTCTGCTGCTGGGAAGTACTGCACACAGATAGAGCTCAGCCTTTCAGTTGCAGCAGCATCAGCAAGACTCTCAGTACCAGGCTGGTGTGGGCTTGCAAAATAACATGGTTTTCAGCAGTAGTGGAGTTCTGGACGAAACTTGTCCCTCATTCCTTGACATGCTGTTTGTTTTTGCAACAGTCTTTGACTTTCTTAGAGGCACAGAAAGAACACCCAAAAAATGCCAAGTTGTTTGCTCTCTGTCCCTTCTCCCGCTCCCCAAAGGCTGCCTTTGCATTTGTTCCTGTAGCTTCGGCTTTCTAGACTCAGTGCAGCTCTGGCCCTGCTGCAGGATGCCTGCCCCAGCTGTCTGAGCAGGCAGTGGCTGATCCTGGCAGATCACCTTTCTCCTGTCAATGGAGAAGGCAGTGCCTTCTCACTTGTCCTCAGCGCTGATGGTGTTGTGGACCCATTTGGTCTCCAGCCATATCACAGCCACACAGGGCGGGAGGCAAAGTGTCTGTGGGATGTGTGCTTGCCTTGTTGCCTGCCTCCTTCTGCCTATGGAGTGAGGCTTGCTGGTCTGGTGGGTGGCCCAGGGAACCAAGCTTGTGGGGACAGAGGGATGCTTCAGTTCCAAGTGTGCAGCATTGACTGGAGGCAGCCTTGAAAGCATTTCTACCCTTGCTAGATGGTCTTGTTGTTGGGCTTGTCAAAGAAACCTTGGGTCAAAATACTGATTCTTTCTTGTATATCTTTTTTCCTCCATCAGATACGTTTCTTTGCCAAGACTTACACTCTGACACCGTATAATGGAGCAGAAGCTCATGTAAGTGCTTCACTATTTAATTAAACAGCTCTCTCTCTAGGATAGCTCTTCCCAGCACCTGCAGACTCTAACTAAGATGCCCTCTACAGGGCTGGGGTCTGTGTGCTGGATTTATTCTCTGAATCCCTTACAGCAGGAAGTGCTGGGAGACCAGAAGTGACCAGGGCTGATCCCACAGGTCTCTTTGTCAGGTGTCCAGAGAATGGAGGATTTAGGCAAACTAAACTCTGCCCCTTTTTTCCCTAATGGGGAGGGTGTTGCCCTGCCTTTTTGCTGTCAAACCACAGGCGCATAGCCAGAGGGCAATGCAGGTTGAAGTAGGTTGAAGCTGAGGGCAGCCAGTTTGGAATTTCTTCTCCAGGTATCTAGTCTCCCCATGCTTAATGAAAGCACTCGTGGTGTTTTCACTCGTGTCATCCAGAAGCAGGGTCCTTACCTATAGGTTTGGTTGGGACTGCCTGCATGACTCTGTGCTGTTCTTCCTAGGTGTGGCTGTTCAAGCAGAAGCCGGAATACCTGGATCCACTTGTCAAGTACCACAGCTGTACCTCTGGACTGGGGAAGAACTTTGTGGAGCCTAGAAAGGTGAACAGAGCAACAGCCTCCTGCTGTGGGGACTTGGCTTGGCTGGGGTCCTGCTGTGTGCTGCCTGGTACAGAGCAGAAGGGTTGGTGATGGAGGTCCTGGGGCTGGAGAGGAAGCTAGCTGTGTGCTGAGCAGCAGAGAGAGATGTGGAACTATCTATGAGGTTTTCCTGGAGTACCACATCTGCCATCCTCATACTGGAGTCTGTAAGCTCTTAGGACCAGCCAGGAGGGTTTGTGTTGGTTTCTGTTCTACCTGTTCCTTAATTGGGCAATCCCCCCTCTGTTGGGCTGGGGGGGAAGATGGGAACAAAGGCAACAGTAAGTACTTCTGATGTCAGCTGACATTCAGGTGGTAGCAGGGGAATGTGGGAACTGGAGGTGCTTTGGTCTCTGACAATGTGTCATGGTTGAGACTGCTGCACCACAAGCTTGACTTGAACAGGCTCTGTGTATGACCTGGTCTCTTGGCAATGAAGATCTTGCTCAGAACAGGATCAGTGTGATATGATGCTTCCCCACGATGTGCTCTGTGCTCTGGAGATGGATGCCTCTGGGTGCCACACTAGAGAATCCAGAGCTGCCCTCAGTATCCGTACAGACCACCAACAATGACGTCTCAGTGCCCTTCTTATTCTTTTCCAGCTTGATGTGGATGAAGAAACTGCTGAGAAATTTTACCAGAAGCTGTTGGAACTGGAGGAGCAAACTCTAGAGAAATATGGCGATCTCCTAGATTAAATAAAACTCATTCTCAGTGAGTTAAGGCTTCTATCAGTAACATGGGCTTCCTTCATTCTGGTGCTACTTGGGGTGCCTGCTCTTCTGTGAGCATATGGCTTCAGCACTGATCTTCCTTCTCTAAAGAAGGCGAACAGTTCCTGAAAATGGGAATGTGAGAACTGAAGAAGAATACTTAGTCTTTCTGGTATGGGATTTTTCTGGCGTAAAACTGGAGACCTAGCGTAGGTGGAAATTGTCCTAACACAGCTGTGAGGCGTTGTCTTCTAAAAACATGACTGAACTGTGTACAGCTCAAGAGGAGCCTCAAAACATGGTTTGAATGTGGCTTGGTGTGGGGAAGGCAACAGCCTGGGGTGCTGCTGTGAGTTGTGGCTCCACCAGTCCTTCGAGATGGTTTGAACTCATGACCTGTGGGAAATCCTGACGTACTTGAAGGCCCAACTTCAGCTGAGCTGCTTCTGTTTGCACCCCAGAGCTTGGGCCAGCATTCTGAGGGGCTGGCAAGATTGAGCCTTGCTGAAGCTCAGGCTGTGTATGCCCTGAGGCAAAGCTCCTGAAAAAAGAGGGAATGGTACCTCTTGCCTCCACTGTGAGGTTAGATGCTGTTTGGATAGCTGGAAAACATGAGCCATCCCTTGGATTTGGGGCCCTATGTTCTAGCCATGACTGACTGGGAAGGCTGAGGCTGTTGAAGTTAGCTGGGTTTCAGGGCCTGACTGCTCTGTCTGTTGCAAGAATGAGGTCACCCTATTATTTATATCTATTTAACTGTCTTTTTAATAAGTATTCTTTCTGTTACCTATCTTGCGAGTACCTGGTGTACTTTCAATGCTGCAACAAATAAATAATCAGCACTCACTTGTCCTTGCTATGATGGAGTTTTTGGTGCGATACGGGATGTGGGGAGGGAGGGCATACCTGTGTGTAGCAGGGAAGTGAGGGGTCCCCCAGAGCAGCCTGCTCGTGTGCCTTCTAATTAATGCCAGGCATTAGTAAGTTCTGAGGACTTCGATGTGGTTTTGTACATTGAACGTTTGTCTGAGACAATTTCCTCGCTTCAAGTACTTGAGACAAGTGGATGTCTCCAGCACTTACTCACCTACCTTGTCCCATAACTAGTGATTAATTACTGTGCTACTGGGAACGCTGGCTGTGCCCAGGCACTGCCCTGGGGTAGGCAGGAGCTGGCAGGAAGGTTCAGCATGTAAAGGCTCTGACTTCTGTAAAGCAGATGGAGCGTGTGCTTGTGTGAGCCTTCAGTTAAGCACAGGAAAGGCTGTCCTGGGCCGACCTGGCCTCTAGCTTTGTTCAACAGAACCTCTCAGGGCTGTAATCCCGCTTTTCTGGGCAGGAAAGGAGGTAATGATAGCAAGCCAGTGGCTGGCTGCCCGCCTCCCCTTGAGCTGCGTACCTTGTCTTACAACACTATTTGGCTTCTTGTTCTAGAGAGTAATTAAGCCTTTCCCTTAACTGGCTTTAGACGTGTTTCTTAAACACTGCAGTGCTTCTGCCCTGGGATTTGCTACCCACTACAGCTTTCAGATTCTCATAGCCAGAGACACTCCATCATTCCTCATACTATGGATGCTGTGCCCTGCTCTGACAGCTCTTTCTTAGCTTCTTTGGGGTGTAATATATGGAGCAGCAGATACTGCTCACAACAGTCTGACACAATGCATCATGAAATGAGTGCAGCTTGTGGGAGGTGGGAAGCAGAGGGTTCTTATGCCAAGGTAATCACAGGTGTTGTTTGTGCCTTCTCTCAGAGCCAGCTGCATGGCTTGATATAGAGTAAGGAATGCGTGCAGTCCTGACACCATAGCTGTGATGGTGTGAGGACTTGAATGCAGTGGGATCTAGAGAAGTCAGCTTTCCATCAGCTGGAAGTCAGCTACAAGGGGGAATGGTCTTAAACTGAGACAAGGGAGGTTTAGGTTAGATATTAGGAGGAAGATTTTCACCCAGAGGGTGGTGATGCACTAGAACAGGTTGCCCAAGGAGGTTGTGGATGCGCTGGAGGCATTCAAGGCCAGGCTGGATGTGGCTCTGGGCAGCCTGGTCTGGTGGTTGACGACCCCACACATGAGAGGGGGATTGAAATTTGATTATCGTTATGGTCCTTTTCAACCCAGGCCATTCTATGAACTGATATATGTGGAGAAAGCAAATGTTTTCTGGTGTGCAACCTTTTAAGCCTGGAATGAAGTAAGCAGTTTGGTTGGCAGGATGGGCACAGATGGATGACAGTAAGTGGGATCTTGGATGATTTTTCTTGTATGCGCTTGAGTTGCACATTTCTTGGAGAAGGTGAGCCTGGTGAGATGGGACACGTGCTTTATGCCTGCACAGAGGCTCTGGCTCTGTTTCTTGCTTGGCCTTCAGCTGGGAACCATGGGCAGAACCTGGTGCCTTGGAAGGGAAGCTGCCCCATGCCTGGGTGCGGCCCAGCTGCTTACTCTCCTTGTTTGGCTCCCTGGAGAGAGCGGGTCAACGTGTGTTGCTGGAGAAGCGAGGGCTGGGCTGCCCTAATTCCCTATCCCTTCTTCCTGCCCTGGTTCTGTGTTGTTCTGTGCCTTGTTCTGTCCTGCACCTGTGCCTTCGGTGCAGGAGTGGCAGGTAAAGAGGTGTTTGGGGCTGTTCTAGGCTCAAGGTGTGCCCAGGAACACTGAGTTGCTGAGCGGTTTGAGTGCATCACCCACCTTGCTCAGCTGCACCCAGAATGAGACAGTGTCCAGAATCTCAAGGTTTTGCACTGAGGCCGTCTAAAGGTGGTCTTTTCCCTTCTTGGTGACTCTGGCCCATGCCCACCTGCATGTCCTGGTTCAGGTGTCTGCCCCAGGTGCCTGAGCAGAGCCAGGCTGTGCTCTGAGCTGCTCATCTTTGGGGTTGATGGCTCCTTGTGTGCTGTTCTTGGCTAACAAGACTGTGTGTGTGTGTAGCTTTATCCCCACCTAATCCCTCTAGCTTGAGGCGCATCCAGTCATGAAACTGGTAATGGAGAAATGACAACTGGGTCAAGAAGAGCAGGCAAGTACTGCACACATCCATAAGACTCTGCCCAGCACACTTCTGTCTCCTCATCTTGCGTGCTATGGCAAAGAAGACCCAACCAATGCCAAGGTGTGAGTCAAGGGCATTGCTTGGGTTATGCACGTGGAACTGGCAAGCCCTTCATGCAGCAAAACCAGCTCTTGCCCTGAGCACACAGCCAGCTGTGACAAAGATGGGTGAAAAATGCAGGAACATGTGACAAGTGACAAGTCTGGAATGGCAACAGTGAGTCACTGCTGAAGCAGGAATCTTCTGGTTTGGGGGCTTCCAGAGATCTCTGAGGTGGGTGCTAAGCGCGAAAGCTTGCCGTGGTTGTTTCACAACATCCTGCATGGCTGGGCTGTGTGTTCCTCCTTTGCCAGCCATTATGACTGGTCTGCGGCCACTGATTTCTTAGCTGTAGAGGCAAAGGGGTTGCATTGCTCCAGATGCAGCTCAGGTCTATCACTACTTACAGCTCAGCGGCCTTTACCTATGTAGGGCACTGTAGGAGTGGGAGTGGCAGGGCTGAGGTCCTCTGGGCTTGATGAGCTCTGCTCCTCTAGCATGGAATCACCAGTAAGCAGATCGGTCCCTGTAAACAGGTGCAATGCAGCCATCGTGTTTCAAAACATCCAATATTAATCTTCCAGTGGCAGCTTTGCTGTTGGCAGTGCTTTGCAGGAGCTGCCCAGGCTAGGGGCAGACAATCATGTGCTGAAGGGCTGGGCTGCTCATGGGGAGATAAAGCCTCTCTAGGGATCCTTGCAGGAGCACAACAGCTCCGGGGAGAAGAACCAGCAGGGCACGGGGCTGGGTGGTTTTGCTGCTGGCTTTGGCTGCAGGCAGGTTCCTTGCCTGCCATTAAGGACCAAAGTAGAGACAGGATCCACCATGCTGTTTCCCTGTGCCCCCCCCACAGGCCTGCAGCTGGGCTGTGGGTGCCTTGGTGTGGCTGTCATTGCTGTCCCATGACACACAGGGCCAGGCAGGGTGACACTGGGGGTTATTAGGTCCCGGATGTGTTGCTGGGGGTACCTCGTGGTGCCGGTGGCACGTGGTGAACGTGTCCCTGTGACACCCGCCCTGTGCTCGCTGCCCACTGGTGCCAAGCTGTGCTGTGTCATCAGCCACAGCAGGTCCTGCCGGCACCCTGCATGACCCAGGGAGCCGTATCAATCACCTCTTTATCAGCCCTTGCTCATCTGCCTTTGCTCCCCACCTTTTCCGCTTGGCTGTAGAGCGTCGGAGCTCCAGGCTAGAACATGGGGTACAGGCACGTGGTGGGTCGGTTCCTGTGGGAGCTGTGGGCTGAGCTGCAGTGTCCTGAGCTTCGTGAGAGCTTGTTGAAGTAGGACAGGCGGCTCCAGCCATTTTCTGTGCTTGCTTCATGGTTCTGCTGAGTGCTGAGCACCAGCAGCTCCTGCAGAGTCTGCCTGCTTGTGTAGAGCTCTGCCTGCATTTCCCTGCAGCTCCTGAAACGAACTTCTCTCTGAGCTTGAAGTATCCCCAGGACATTTGAGTGGGGTTTTGCCTGGGAGATCAGAACGGGTTTTGCTTCCATGCTTCACCCAGCCATGAGTAGTGCTAGAAGCTGTCACCTAGGGCTTCCTCAGTCCCTGTGTCCCCTATGGGCTGTCCCCCACCAAAACAGGGACCTGGGCTCTTGGGCTGGGCGTAGGTGTTGGATAGTTTTGCCCAGCAGACTGAGCATGTTGTTCTGCTCTGCAGTGTGGGCACAAGGTGAATGTGTTTTGAAACCCAATGAGGTGGAACCTCCCATTGATCACAGGGGCTTGAGAGGTTTAATTACAGCGTGCAGTGGGGACAGTGCAAATCAGCTGGGGGAAGGCAGGATGTGTAGAGATGTGTGCATGCACTATGGGAGGAGAACAGAGGGATGAAGTGCAGATGGATGTTGGACTCTCCCCTCCATTGCCCTCTGGAGCAGCTGGAGGGCCTGGATTTCAGAGTAATATGGATACAAAGCAGAACACATGATCTGCCGCAAACTCTGTACTCAGCTGCTGTGCAGCTCAGCTTGGTGTAGGTTCTCCAAAATCCAGCTTCAAGGTGCATTTACCACGTGGAATAGAGCAGCTCAGGAAGCTGAGGGCATGTTGCAGCCTGCTGGTACAGGTAAGCATTCCTGGCTTGGACAAAGCTCCTTGCCTGGCCAGGGCACCCTGCAGAAGAATGCTGGTACAGGCGTGCCTCCTGCAGGCAACATGTTGGGCAGCTTCAGAACCAGCTACCTTCCAGGGCAGGTGTGCATTTACTGAGCACCATTTGACTCATAGACAGAAATGGAATTGTCATTGCTGAGGTCAGCTGGGAGCCACTGAAATTGCTGGACAATTCAGATTTGCGTCATTAGCTTTCCTGCATAGTCACCCAGCTCCTCGGGATGGATTTCCTCCTCCAGCAGATGAAGATGGCAGTGAGCTCTCCCTGTCCTGGCACAGAAGCCAATGCACAAAGGTCTGTGTATCACCCTCCTGCCCTCTAACCATGACCCAGGTGAGAGGCTTCTGCTGGGGCTGCCTCTAAATGCTCAGCTGGCCCTTGGGAGTGGCAGAAGCATTGCTTTCAATGAAACCCCTTGGGCTGCAGAGCTCAAGGATGTGACAGCATGCACCTTGGGTTTGTTTCTCCATATGATCCCTAGAAGGTACAGCTGGGTGACGTGGTGCACTAGGGGTGCTGCTAATGGCACCTGCCTCCAGCAGCTTTGGCCTCTTCCATCAGGATGTGGTCTGCCACTGTAGGTCATGGGACCAGAGAATGCAGGAGGTGAGGCCATGGGAAGGTGCTGGCAGCTCTGGCAATGCACCAGGCATGTGCAGGCAGTGTGTCCCACCAGGAAGGGTGGGTACCTCTCAGCTGAGGAAGTAACTGGCTGTGAAACCATGGCTCAGTGCTGAGTGTGGTGCTGGTTAACCTCTCCTTGGACCATCTGGGTGATGGAGCACCCTCAGCACAGCTGCAGATGACAAGCCTGGGAGCAGCGGCTGCTGATCCACCAAAGGCCAGTGCTGCCATCCAGAGGGACTGGAGAGGTGGGCTGGTGTGATCCTCCTGGCACTGAGCGAGGAGAAGGGCAGAGTCCTGGCCCTAGGAGGAACAAGCCCAGGCATCCCGACGTCCTGGAGAGCGGCGTTGTGGAGACGGAGCTGATGGTCCTGGGGGACACCTGGTGGACAGCCCGGCATTAGCTCCGGGACGCTCTGCGCAGCGAATTTCATCAGCGAGCATCCCAAGTCGTGCAGCGGCAGCAGCAGCTCGGCAGGGGCGGCCGTACCGCGGGATGGTGCTGCGGTGCCTCTCAGCGCGGCCCCGGGGCAGCAGCAGCAGCCGGAAGGCTCCCTTGGATCGGCTGGGCTCGGCACGGTTTGGCTCTGCACAACGCGGCACAGCATCGGGATGGCACGGCCAAGCTTTTTTGCAGCGGGGACGACCTGCTGGCTTGTGCTCAGCCGTGCCGAGCCGTGCTGTGCAGTGCCAAGCTGCACCGAGCCCTGTGAGCCCTCCCAGTGCCTGGGCTTGTTCCTCTCAGGGTCAGGACTCTGCAGTTCTCCTCGCTCAGCCCAGGAGGTTCCATCAGCCCACCTCTCCAGTCCCTCTGGATGGCAGCACCGCCCTTTGATGGATCAGCAGCCGCTGCTCCCAGGTTTGTTGTCTGCAGTTGAGTCGCATCATCCAGATCGTCCATGCGGAGGTTTAACAGCGCTGACCCCTGGCCTCCAGGGTACACTGCAAGCTGCTGGCCTCCAACTAGACCACGCTGTTCCCTTTGCCCCCTCCCTTCACGCGTCCGAACACATCAGTGAGCTTCCCCTGAGCCTTCTCCAGGCAGCTCTCAGCCTCTCCCCATGTTCGTGGCCCTTCACAGCACTCTCTTCCAAGCAGCTCCATGTCCCTCCTGTACTGTGAGGCTGGGCACTGCGCTCCTGGTGTGGCCTCAGCAGCACCAAACAGAAGGGCAGGATCACTGTGTTGAGCTGCTAGCAATACTCAGCCTGATGCAGCCCAACACCACTTGTCTTTTATTTATTTATTTATTTATTTTTGCAGCAGGGACACCCTGCTGGCTCAGCTTGGCACGGCACAGCCCCAGCCTTGTGGCAGAGCCTGTGCAGGAAGGAAGAAGCAGTGGTGCACAGGTGAGCTTGCAGCCTCCCACAGAGTTCAGCAGCCCCTGAAGCACACTGACACATTCTGCTGTCCTCTTTCTGTCAGTTTGCCCTGTTGGGTTGTTTCTTGGAGGGAGATTATTCAGAACTTAGAGATGACCACAGTGAGCCTGCATTTCTCACCACTGTCTCCTCCTGCCCCCAAAGGACAAGCTTAAAATTGTCTTCAGCCCAAACTAAACACCACCAGAACCACTTTCTTCCCCAAGTACAGAAAAGAAAGCAACAAAGGATGCTGATAACATGTGAGATCCTTCCTTTCCCATGCATCCTTGGGCCGCCTGCCCCGTGTGCCCATGGTGTGCCAGGGACGAGAGCCACTCTGCCTCCTGATAGCAACCAGGCTGCTCTGAGGCTTTTAGTCTGAAACCATTTCCCCTTGTCCTGTCACAGTAGACCATGCTGGAGAGTCTGTCCCCTTCCTTCTTACAGCCCCTGTGTACACTGTCAGGTCTCTCTCAGGTCTCCTCAGAGCCTTCTCTCCATGCTGAACAGCCCCAGCTCTCAGCCTGTCCTCACAGGGAGGTGTTCCACCCCTTGGTTCACACTTGTGGCCCTCCTCATCAGCAGTCTTGCTAAGGGTGGACTCGACCCCACTGTCAAGCAGTGATGAAGATGTTAAGGAGCCCTGGTACCACCGCTGACCAGTACTGACCCCTGCAGGACACTGCTTGTCACCGATCTCCACCCAGACACTGAGCCATTGACCACTGCTCTGTAGGCATGACCTCACTACTGGTTCCTCATCCATCGAACAGTCCACTTGTTAAATCTGTATCTTTCCAATCTGGAGAGAAGGATGTTACAGGGAACTGTGTCAAAGACCTTGCTGAAGTCCAGATAGACGACATCACAGGCTCTTCCCTTGTCCACTGCTGCACGGCCGCTACAGCCCGGGCAGACTCCAGTCCTGAGATCGGTTCCCCAGCGCTGGCGAGCAGCACGTCTGGCTTGCACCCCCCTGGTGGGGCTATTACAAGCTCACGATGTTACCCTGGATGCATTCCAGGAGCCTCGCGGATCGATCACAGCTCGCGGCATCCTCTGGGTCCACCTGCCCCCCGGGGGTCGGCCGGCCGGCCCCGCTTCGGCTCCGCCTCGTCCTGCCGCCGGGGGAAGGGGGGCAGGGAAGTAGGGAGGGAAGGAGGCGGGGAAGGAGGCGGGGGCCCGACCCGGCCCCGCCCGCGCCCGCCGCGCCGCACCTGAGCGAGCAGCGGCGGCTCCGCGCCCGCCCCGGCCCCGGCTCCGGCTCCGGCCCCGTCGTCCCATGGCTCGGCCGCTACCGCTGCTGCTCTGCCTGGCCGCGCTGGGCGCCGGCTGCCGGGCAGGGCTGGCCCCCACAGGTACCGCCGGGCCCTCCGCCGAGCCGCTGCAGGACGAGGCGGACAATCAGGAGAACATCCTCTCGCAGGTACGGGGCTGCTTTGGGGGGCGATGCTTTTTGGATGGATGCCGCGTTTGGAGGGATGCTGTTTGGGGGGTGTGCTGCTCGGGGGAACGTTGCTTTTATGGGGTGATGCTCCTTGGGGTGCTGAGCGCACCCGGGGTGCCGCGACGTGCGTGTCTTGCCCTGCGCTGGGAGGTGCCGTGCAGGATCGGGGTGGGTGCATCTGCAGAGGGGTTTATCGCTCCGCTTTGTTCCTGCTTTGAAACACCGACCCGGGGACTTCCCTGGGGGGCTCGGGGAAGGGGAGGGGGGGATCCGTGGGTGGGGATCTGCCGCAGCCTCTTTGTGTGCGAGCTCTCCTCGCCCGGGATGCGGTGGAGGGCTCTGTTGGCTTTGGCCGATCCGACCGTGTGCTATTATCTGCCCTCGGAAATGGCTAACGCGGAGCCTATTGGAAACATACCGTCAAAGTTATTTTTGTGCTCGGGCTTTCAGAAGCTCTGTCTGCAAATCTCCGTAAAGGAAATTCCTGGCATTGTATGGGGCTAATCAGCAGCACAGTCCCACCACCAGGTTACGCTGCTTGTAGGGCTGTTAGGCTAGGATTCTACAAGATTCAGGATGCCCAAAGGTCAGCGGGGAGGTTGGGCATCCCGGCAGGGCCGTGACGGCGCTGTGCTCAGCTGCTAGGTGACTACGACAAGGTGAAGGCGGTGTCCGAGGGCGCCGACTGCCGCTGCAAGTGCCTGGTGAGACCCCTGGGCCGCGGCGCCTGCCAGCGCATCAACCAGGGCTCCTTCCACGCCGAGGACTTCTACACCGTGGAGACCATCACCTCGGGACCCGGCTGCAAGTGCGCCTGCGTGGCCCCCCCCTCGGCTCTGAACCCCTGCGAGGGGGACTTCAGGCTGCAGAAGCTGCGGGAGGCGGACAGCGGAGACCTGAAGGTAGGAGGAGGGCTGGAGGCTGAGGTGGTGTTGCTTGAAAGTGCTCAGAAAGCCTCTGGGGATTGCTGCTGCCAGCTGGCAAGTGTCGGAGCCTTTGTGGATGGGTGTATAGATGGGATGGTTGGGTAGATGGATGGATTGATGGAAAGATGGGGTGGTTAGATAGAGGGAGGAACTGATGGAGAGATGGGATGGCTGGATACATGGATGGGATGGCTGGATAGATGAATGGGTGGACAGGAAGACGGATAGCGCTGTCTCCTTCCATCACCACGTTAAGGTTCCTGCCTTGGAGAAGAGTGGCCCAGAGCACTTTGGACAGATGCTGCCTGCTGCAGCCGGAGAACAGCTTGAGGGTATGGCCCTGAAACATGGCCTATATATAATATTCATAGGGGATTCTGAAAATAATCTTTCCCTACTCTTTGTCCCTTTAAAGAGATCTTTTGATCTCTTTCTTCCTCTGCTTTGAAAGCATTTATCTGCTACTCTCATATCTGCACATTTTATGGAGAAGAGAAGCTGGGGCAAAAGGATGGAGGTGTGTGGCTGCAGTGATCAGATGCTGTCCATCCCCACTGCCTCACTCCTTCTGAGAGCTGTTGCCCTGTTCAAGGAGGTGGGGGCAGCATTTGTTGGCACTTCTGTATCATTTGCTGTCCCAGGGCAGAGAACCGAGTGCTGGTGACACTTTCTGCTGGTTCTGGGCTGCACCTCAGTGAGGCTGCATCCTGGCTGAGGTCAGCCCTGCACAATAGCTCATTCCCATTGGTTTGGAACTGGGGATATGTCTCATCATGTCAGACTGCAGGCAGTGAGCAGCCCGCTGTCCGAGTTCCCCACAGCAGGGGGAGATGACAAGCACGGGCAGATAACCCAGCATGCTGGGGAAGGAGGGACTGCTTTGCAGCTCTCCAGTGGTCCCTCGCTCTCCAGGAAGCTCAGCTGGGCTGAGGCAAAGCCCTGAGACCAGCGTAGCCCTGTTAGATGCTGTCAGGATGCAGCTGGCACGGTGCAGCACAGCTTGGCTTTGTCTGCTTCCCAGCCATGGTGTGAGCACTCCTCTAGGAACTGGCCTCACTCACAGCCCGCCTGGAAAGCATCCACATCTAGGACTTTCCTTTGCTGTGTGAGTCTTGGGAGCTGTGAAAGCAGATGGCTTTGTCACCAAGCACGACTCTGAGAAGGTCCCCAGAATAAGAGGCAGACAGTGCCAGGAGCACCCCACTGCACATGCAGTGCATCCCAGTGAAATTGTGACTTGCTGCCCCTCTGCTTGTGGGTGTAGCTTGCATTCTGGGGGTCTTGGGTGTACAGCCCACAACAAGTGCATGCTCAGGAGGAGCTGTTAATGAGGTCTACAACCGCTGTACCTTGGTGGAAGCCATCCAGCCCGGGTGGAAGTGCTTTTCTCTAGTGTCTGTCTGGCAGCCCACATGCATTGTGTCAGCCGTTGCAGCCCAGTTCTCAGCAGAAAAGTGGATGCACAGCCATAAAACAGCCTTGTCTCTGCTGCTGCCATTTTACTTGGCACAAAAGGAAACTTTCCTTCGCTGTCAGCTCCGCAGGGAGACTGCAGGGGCTGGGGTGGAAACTGCGAGTGCCGCCAGCAGTGCTGCCTGCATTGCTCCCGTGTTTATGGAGCTGTGCTGAATGGTTTGACTTGCTGGGAGAAAATGCCACCTTCTTGCAGAGGTTCCCATGCACTAATGATGCTGAGTGGCTGCATGGTGCCATGCTGTGTGTGCTCATGGCTGAGGGCAGCAGGAGAGGCTGCGGTCAGAGCAGGAGCACAGTGCTGAGGGTATCACTGTCTCCAGGGTTCCCTGAGGTCACCTGTCTTCACCCAGGAAAGCCTGGACATCTCCAAAACAGGGCTGTCAGGGGAAGGCAGGATGCAGCATCCCTCAGGTGAAGTTACTCTCCAGGGAAGCCACTTCTTACAAGGCTGGCGCTGACTGAGATCCCTGCATGCTGTTGCATTTGAGAGTATTTTTATATTTTTTAACAAGTTTCTTCTTGTTCCAGGAAAAACAAGCCTGGGATGGCAGGAACTCAGAGCGTGATCTCAGGCTCCCTTTTATTAGTGCTGTGGTTCTCCTCTTGGCTCATCTGCTGCCACTCAGGGCAGCCTGGGGCTGGGCAGAGCCATGGGCAGCATTTCTCATACCTCACACCATACCTGGGGCTCAGGGCTGTCTGTACAGTGGAAAACTTGCTTTTTAGTGAACTTCTTGTGCTCCCATGAGTGCATTATTTTGGCTATAGAAAACCATAGTGGGTGCCTCAAAGCAAAGCCCTGATCCTGATGGAGCACTCCCTTTGTCTTACAGCTGTCCTCCATTGTTGAGATGCTAGAAAGTGCCTTCTATGGCCTGGACCTGCTGAAGCTGCATTCAGTCACAACGAAGCTGGTGGGTCGGGTGGAGAGGCTGGAGGAGGTAAGAGGGTCCTTGGGAGCTGCAGGTGGTGTCAGAGCTCCATGCCTGGGGTGAGGCGTCAGGGTCATAGGTTGGGCTGCACACAGCTGACCTGATGGTAGCCAAGAAGGTTGGCTGCATTCTGCAGCATTGTAACAATCAGAAAGAGCAACACAATGGAAAGGTGATATAACAGGTGTAACGACAGGAGGACTAACACCACAGAAAGGGGTTACAAGGGAAGGGAAAAGGACTGCTTACCTATCTCTGAAGACCAAGGCTCACAAGGGAAATCTTCCCCATAGAGGGATCTCCAGAAGGAGATCCTTCTGCACTGGCAGTCAGCCCTTAAATGAGGTTTAAGAGAGGTGCAGCCAGGCTCCACCTCTTGCATTGACACAGCTGAATTGCCTTCACCTGTGCTTCTAGGGCTGACTGGGTCCTTCCCCCAGGTACTCAATCAGTGGTTCAGGCTGTGATTCAACAGCTGCCACACAATGACCAAGCTGCATCTTGGCTTGCCTCAAGAAGAGCTGAGCCCTCAGTGCTGCTTGAATGATAGAAGTACAGAATCCATAGCTGAGTGTTCCCTTGGCTGGTGCGATGCATGGGGTGCAGTGTTGAGCCGCGGGGTCCCAGGCTCCCAGACAGAGTGCTGAGTGCTCCCTCTGTAGCAGCACAGTCCCGCAGACTGCAGCCAAGCAGCAATGATTTAGAAAGCCAAAATTCCACTTGCAGTGCGTTTCGGGAAGGCACGGTGTGCTCTGCCTGAGGTCAGGGAGGAGGCAGCCGGGAGGAGCACAGGGCTGCAGGACCTGGGTTTCCAAGCAGGGAATTGACTCAAAAAGGGGAAAGGGGCTTTGAGGTCTAAAATTAATAAAGCAAAGATGCTTCTGTTTGTGATCCCACCCTCTTCCTGTGGCTTGGCGTGCTCTCCAGACGCCGCTTGGGTTTGCCGCTGAGCTCCGTGCTGTCAGGGAAGGGGAGAAGGTTTGTCTGAGCCTGAGGCTGGCTAGCTGGAAGTGCCTGGGGGCTTGGAAACACCAAGGGAGGTACTGCCTCTGCTGTGCCTCTTCTTACTGCTCTGCCACTGCAGGAAGGCAGAGTGCTGGGTGACAGAGCAGGAGAGGGCCGGCGGGGCTGCAGGCAGATTGTGAGCAGCTGTGAGCAGCCCCCTGTTGCTGGCTCAGCACCCAGATTTCTGCCTGCGCCGGCCCAGGATCCGGTGCAAGACAGCTGAGGCACTGCAGGAGAGCCTGGCGCTGTGTCAGGGGGTCAGAGAGTGCAATTTGAGCAGCTGGGCCCAGGCACAGCAGCTGGGCAGCACCAGGGAGCATCACAGGGTGCTGCTTTGGGGTAGCTCTCAGCTGAAGGAGTTGGGTTTTGTTTAATAGGCCAAGAATGGCACAGAATAGGTGATAAGGGCACAAGGCTATTGGAAGCAGCTTCCATCCCCAAGGGAGAAGGGTGTCAGTGCTGCTCAATGGGAGAGCATCTTCAGCTCAGCAAAAATCTTGCTGGGAAGTCCCGCAGTTATTGCGCTCAGCCTAAAAGTGCAACACTAACACTGTGGCCCACAAACCCTCAGCAAAGGCACTCTGATGCTTTTGAGAGTGGCCAGTTAATGGGGCTTGGGTCAGAGTTTGTGCAGAGAGGATGCAAGTTGTTTCCAGTGTAACAAGCAACTGCATCCAAATGGTGTCAGCGGAGCAATGAACTCCCGGATGCAGTCTGCAGAGTGAGTGCCTCTGGTTTGTGTTCAGCTCGCAGCTGCTGCCTCAGCTGGCAATTCTGGGATCACAGATGGAGGTCATGGTGGATTTTAGGAGAAATTAATGGCAGGACAGATTCACAACAAAGGACTGGGGGGCGGTTGGGGGGCATCTTACACCCAGCCCCGTGGAGACAGAGCCAGGAGCTCAGGGCTTGTCATTCCCCTGGCTGCAGGGCTCCGGGCTCATGTCCCCACTCTCATTTCCCAGGGCATGTCCAGGAATGCCACGCGGGCAGGAGTCAGCGTGGAGGAGCCCCTGTCAGAGCCCCAGCACCGTGTTGGGGAGAACTGCTCTGGCCTCATCTCCAACAGCCTGGCCGACATCGAGAGCTCGTTGCAGCGGGACGCGGAGGCTGCATATGTGCACCCCGAGGTAGGGCTGCACGGCACCCATCAGCCACACGGCACGGTTCGGCATCCTGGTGGGGTGCCCCAGTGCCCCAGCGCTGGCAGCAGGCTGCTCTCCCTGCTCAGCACAGCCCGTGTCCCCTAGTACAGCCAGGCTGCTCTGGCTTAGCTGCTCTAGCCTCCCCTCCTGTTCCTCCAGGTCGGAGGGGCCAAGCGCTCGGAAAGGCTGATGTCATCGCAGCCGGCTGGGAGCCTGGGACGCCGTGGATTAGCAGGGTTTGGGGCACGCAGCCTGCTGCTCTCTGCTCTCCATCCCGAGCAGTCGGATGGAGTGGCTCCTGGCACACCCAAACCCTGTGATACCCACAGCACTGCTCCTTGCTGGGGCTAAGCCTGCCTTGCCCAGCGGAGCAAAGCGCAGGGCTGCTGTCACCCTGAGCGACCTCATTTCCCAATATTCCCTCTCATTGTTAATTGCAGCCGGGCTCCAAAGGAATCCTGGGCCCGCCCTCAGCCAAATGGGCACTGCTTCAATGCTCAGGCTGGCTTTCCATTTTGCTTTAATGAGCTGAAATCCCGCAGCCATGAGCTGCAGCTGCCGCGGTGCTGAGCTCCTGGCCCCAGCTCACCCTCTGTACAGCTGTCCGCTGCCACTGGTGGCAGGTTGCAGGTCCATGTTTGGCTATTTGGGCCCATCCCAAAGCAACTTCTCTTGTTTCTCACAGGGCAAGTACGAAGAAAGGTTCCTGAAGGATGAAACCATCTCTCAGCAGATCAATTCTGTCGAGTCCCTCACAGAGTTGCATCTCACTCCTGAGGAGGGGAAGCCCAAGCAGCTCCTGCAGAGGAAGCTGAGCCCACGGGGCCGCCCTCCCTCTAAGCCCACCATTGTGCGGGGGGTCACCTACTACAAGGCTCAGTCCTCTGAGTCCGACAACGACATCGAGGAGCAACGTGAGTCAGGCCAATGGCTGCCACCTGCATCCTGAGCAAAACGTGCAGGGCTGCTGCAGAGAGGGGAAATGAAGGGGCGTGGGGTGTCCAGCAGTGCTGTCATGGTGATTTTGGCTCCAGGAGATTGGGATGGGAGCAGGGGGGTGGAGATGTGTGCTGGGAGATCCATGGGTGAAAGAGGAGCAGGCAGGGATGCACAAGGTTATGGTAAGGCTGCCAGTGAGTGGTGGAGTGAGAGAACTGAGCAATAAGGAGCAGAGATGGATGAGCTGCTAATCCTGGGATGTGGTTTATGAGAGGGAGCAGCAAAACTGGAGCTGCAGGAGGTGGAGACATGGAGTAGAGGGGAAAGGTGCTGTACTATCAAGTCCTGCTCCCTGCCGGCATGCTGTGTGGCTGATGCAGGGTGTATTGATCTACAGTGGCAGAACCAATTGGTAAATCACTGCTGAAAAGAGCTGTATGAGCATTTGGCCTCTGATCTTTGCATGGAAAGCAGTGTGGTGGTGTTATTGCACGGAAAATATATGGTAGCTAAGGAAGTCCTTATATACAGAATCAGCACCTCTCCAGAAAGGAAACATGAGTTGATGCATGCAAGTCCTGCAAATGTGCCTGACGTCACTGCAGGAACATGTGCTGCAGGGCTCAGATGGGAGCCAGGATCCCTCCCTCCACCCAGGGTGCCCCAGGGCACAACGAGGCAGGGTCCCAATAAACTAGATGCACAAAGCAGCACACAGCCTTTGGGTGCAAGGCTGGCTCAGCAGCTAGGTCAGGTCAGGGCAGCCCTGCAAGGACCCAGGAGATCTCAGATCCCTTTCTCTGGCTGGGAATTAGGAAAAAAAAAGGCAGATGGATTCAGAAGAAAGAGCGAGGGGAGGGCAGGGCAGGTGGCTGTAGCTCTGCTGATCCATATCTGTGCCTGGCAGAGGACGAGCTGTTCAGTGGGGACAACACCGTGGATCTGCTGATAGAGGACCAGCTGCTGCGGCCCAGCGGGCGGGTGGGTGAGGCTGTGAGGAAACCATCCCCAGTGGGATGGCCGCCCACCCCCAGCATTGACCCCAGCACCGCGCCAACCACCCTGCCCCTGTCCACTGCCGCCTCCGTGGGGCCGACACCAGAGCCCACCACTGCCAGCCTACCCCCCCCTGCCATGGAGACTGCAACCACACCCTTGGTGGTGCCTGAGGAGGCGACCCCGCAGCTGCCGACAGCATCAGCCAGCATGGCGGCACCCATGGCCACCGAGAGCCCGCCTGTGGCCAACAGCTCCGTCCCCAGCCCTGCCGTGGCTACCACCAGCCAGACCTCATGGGATGTGGGGATGAGCCCTGAGCCCGGCATGGAGAGCAGCCCGGGACCCTCGGAGCAGGCCAGCACCCCCCCGCCACTCAGCACCACCATCCCCGCCACCCCAAAGCAGGCCCTGGAGGAGGAGGACATCAGGAACATCATCGGTGAGTGCATGCGTGTGGCTGCAGGTCCTGTTCCCTCCTGCTGGCTTGTGCCCGTGCTGTGGATTTGGCCATAGGAGGGATGTGGAATGAGACACTGGGCAGTGCTTTACCAGGGCATCAAGTGTCACTTGTTAACTCTGGAACCTATTGCAGTCTCCTTCTTGCACAAGTGGTGGGCAGGGGGATGGAGGGGCAGAGGGAAGTGTGTGGCTGCCCTGCCTCCAGCCTCGCCATCCCCTCTGCCCATGCAGGGCGCTGTAAGGACACGCTGTCCACCATCTCGGGACCCACCACTCAGAACACCTACGGGCGCAACGAGGGGGCCTGGATGAAGGACCCTCTGGCCAAGGAGGAGCGGATCTATGTCACCAACTACTACTATGGAAACACGCTGGTGGAGTTCAGGAACCTCGACAACTTCAAGCAAGGTGAGGTTGCACTGTCCTCACCATGTTGCCATGGCTGTGTCAGCTGCTCCCAAAACCACCCTTGTTCCCTGCCACAGTAATGGGAAGGACCCTTTTGGGTGGTGGTACCCAGTGTGTGGGTCTGTGTGGGGCTCAGAGCATGGGGCAAGCCCAACTGCCCATGGTGGCTGTGAGCATGCTTGTCACCATTGGGGGGCTGGGAGGCAGCCAAAGGCAGGGCTGAGGGCCGGGCCCCAAAAGGGAGGATTTCACCGATGTGGCGTCTCTGTCCCTCAGGGCGCTGGAGCAACTCCTACAAGCTGCCCTACAGCTGGATCGGGACGGGGCACGTCGTCTACAACGGGTCCTTCTACTACAACCGGGCCTTCACCCGTAACATCATCAAATACGACCTGAAGCAGCGGTACGTGGCTGCCTGGGCCATGCTGCACGACGTGGCCTACGAGGAGTCCACACCGTGGCGATGGCGTGGCCATTCAGATGTGGACTTTGCCGTGGATGAGAACGGCCTGTGGGTCATTTACCCGGCCATCAGCTACGAGGGCTTCAACCAGGAGGTGATCGTGCTGAGCAAGCTGAACGCAGCCGACCTCAGCACCCAGAAAGAGACGACATGGCGGACGGGGCTGCGAAAGAACTTCTATGGGAACTGCTTTGTCATCTGTGGGGTCCTGTACGCAGTCGACAGCTACAACAAGAGGAACGCCAACATCTCCTATGCCTTTGACACGCACACCAACACTCAGATCATCCCCCGGCTGCTCTTTGAGAATGAGTATGCCTACACCACGCAGATAGACTATAACCCCAAGGACCGCCTGCTCTACGCTTGGGACAATGGCCACCAGGTCACCTACCATGTCATCTTTGCCTACTGACAGCCCCGTGATGGGGCACTGCGAGCGAGGGGCCACCAGCACCTTTTATTGTTGTTATTTTTATTATTATTATTATTATTTTGTACAAATCAAAGAGTACGTGATGGGTTTTTGTCTCAGGCTGTTTAGATGGCGGATTGTAGATCGATCCCCAGGCCAGGACCACCCCTTTGTCCCTGGTGTGACCTTGCCTCTGTGCTCGAGGGCAGCGTGGCGGGGCCCGTGGCAGCAGGGCTGCTCCTTTGGGGGGACGCTGAGGAGGAGGTGGCCCTGACATAACCCTGCTGATGTTTTTTAGATGAAAGCCATCAGCGCTTAACCCCAGGCCCAGTGCAAAGCTGGCCTTTCTGCTGCAGGCACCAGCTCCTGGCAGGACAGTGGTGTCCACCCGTCCCAGTGGAGGGGTGCACTGTCCCCCCTGGGGGCCACCCTCCCACCCAACAGTCAGTGGGTGCTCGGGAGATCCTGCTGTACAACACACACAGCCCTGGTGCTGGCACTTAGCTGAAGACTGTCCCCTCTCCCCCTGACTCTGCCCTTTGCAGCCTACCCTGGGGGCTCCATCTGGCCTGGGGGGGGCTGTGGGTGCCGGGCTGGGAGCTGGCAGTGGGAGGGGGGCATTGTAAATATGTGTAGATGACTTCTGTTTGTGCGTTTTGTAACCAAAATAGTCCCCACTTGGTATTTGCCTCGCGGAGGTCCCAACCTCCACCCCTTCAGCCTGGCACCACCTTTGTATTTACCCGCTGTTAATAATAAAAGATCAAGTACCTCTGCAGTGCTTGTGGGGCTTTCTTTGGGCCTGGGTCACTCACAAAAAATGGATGGCTGGGAAGGGTGCTTGGCCTCCTTGTCGCCAGTGGTGCCTGACAGTGCCAGCGCTGTACCCAGCAGCCCAAAAGACAGCACTTTGCCTTCCACTCTTTTGTATAACTAATCCTGTATTAAGCAAAATAATAACGAATAACAGTAATAAATAAGAGAACCACTTTATTGCCTTCAGTGCTAGGGACACACAACAGGATACAAGGGAAGAGAGGTGCTCTCTGCCACTGCCGGGGGCTGCAGCGTGTCCCCAAGCCCCCTGTGCCAGCCCCAGGCTGAAGACGCTGCCCTGCCACCCACCCAGGGGTGCTGCCAATCTCCAGCAGCAAAGGGCCCCCTAAGAGCCCCACGTCCGGGGGGCTGCGTGCCTCCAGCTGGGGCACAGCCGGGGAGGTTCTGGGCTGTGTGAACTGGCCTGCCGTCAGGTGGGGCCTGGGCCAGGAAAACAGGACTGGTGCACGGAGCGCGGCCAGGCCCCTCGCCGAGCCCGGCTGCTTCCCAGCAGCTCGCGCCGGGGGGACGGGGCCGTGCGGTGCTGACTACGTGGCAAAGGGCAAAGCTTTTCCACAGTGTTGCAAGGCACATATTTTACTGGGGTGGATTGCTCCTCGCCCTCCTCCTCGCCTCCCCCCGAGCTGTTTGTCTTTCTGCTGGGTCAACCTTTCTTTCCTAACAGCCACACACACACAAATAATAATAATAATAATTAAAAAAACAAACACATCAGTTCAGTAAGTGGTTCAGACGATGAGGGAAAGCCAATGGTCTGGCAAACTGAAGCTGATCATCTTCTGTGCTAAGTGCGAGGGGGGAAGTAACGTAACAACATGCTGAAGTCATTACGCATGGCTGCTGCTCCCAGCCCAGCACCGCAGCCCCTCAGCTGCTGCCCAGTAGGGTGCTGCCCACCCCATAGGCCTGCAAACACTCTGCAGGCTGTGAGCAGTGAAAAACATTAAATATTACCCAACATGAAAAAAAAACCAAAACAAAAAAAAGGGAAGAAAAAAAACAAACCCAAAAACAAACCCAAAAGAAAGGCAGTATAATCTTAGCAATGCACGTGCTTAGCTAAACCACCACAGCCTAAACCACTTAGCCTTGCTGGGTCACACCACAGAGCTCCAACTCCCTGATAGCAGCACCCCATATGGAGGGGTGCACAGAGCCCCTGTGCATCGGTCCCTGTGGCCCAGGTCTCACCTGGAGGCAGTGCAGGTTGTTCTGCTTGTAGTGCCTTGGCTGTGAGCACCCTGTGGTGCAGGGCTAACGCTCCTCACTGTGTGGCTGGGCTGCCCCATGGCACCATCACCAGCCTGCAGCACCCCCACAGGGGAGGCTGCATGGGGAAGGGTTTGAGGAAGGTGCATGGGGTGACAAGGAGTGGGGATAGCCACTGTGGCAGGCGTGGATGCTGTGGGGTGCAACGCCAGGACGAGGGGTGGCAGGACCGCCTGCAGCTTGGATCTGGGCACTGGGGGAAAGCCTGGCCTCAGGCACAGTCTGCGCAGCAGTGTCTCTGAGTAGGACCCCAGTGCTCAGCACCAGACCTCAGGAGACTGTTTAACAGGGAGAAAAAAAACAAAACAAACCCAAAGTATGGACAGTGCATAAGTAGCAAGGACAGCCCGTGCTCCCCCTGTGCCAGTGCTGAGCATCAGCTGATGCTGGACACCAGGACTGAGGCGGTGTGCATTGCTTGCACCGCTGGCATTGGGCACCACACTGCGTGGGTCCCCCAGGCCTGTCCCCAGTGAGGGGCCACAGAGCTCTGCAATCCCTGGGCTAGACATGTGGCCATTTGGCAGCATCATGCACTGGGACAGGCTTAGCTGCCCTTGCTGTGTCCAGAGCCCCATGGACTTGGCAATGGCAAGGCTCAGTCTGGCAGCAGGACCTGCTGCATGCTGGGTGCACGGGCTGTGCTGCTGTGCAGGAGTTACTGCAGGGACTTGGCAATGGCCCTCAGGGCGTGGGGTGTCTCTGAGACAGAGGAGGATGAGCTGTAGAAGGTGTTAGTGTCATTTCTGCGCTGCTCACGGAGGTACGGAGGAACAGATGAACTTTTGATGTGGAGGATCCTGGTGTCCATCACTTCACAGTCGATTTGCATCATCACCTCATAGTCCTTCCCATTGATCACGTTCTCTGCAGATACACAAAGGCCAGCGTTAGCCTTGCAACCTAGTGACCCAATGGCATCAAAAAGCAGTGCTTTCTTGGCGTGTCATCATGCTGGGCTAGGAGCTTCAGCTGAAGGCAAGCTGAGCTGTGGGCAGACCTTTTGTTTCTGTAGGTCTATGCACAGAGTCTCATCCTGCCACTGGCACCCAAAAGGCTCTAGACCAAGCTCACCATGTGCACTCACACCTAAAAACTAACACCAGCCTTCTTTTTCACTTCTTCATCTGCACATCATTACCAATGGGTTTTGCATTGTATAACATCTATTGCTGAAATGTTGTTCTTGAGCCACTAAAGCACAGGGCTGATTAAAGATAGGGCTTATTTAAGAAAGAGGAATGTTTTCACTTTTTCTTATTGGTTTAAGAATAGCATAACCCTGATGACACTGAGGATCTAGAGGAATTTATTCACCAGATTACTATTTAAAAAACAAGTTAAAATGTGAATTCTTAAGGAATTAACTGTGCCTCATTAGCAGGCTGATCTGGCTGCTGTACCTGCAGGACATGGTGGAGTTGCTGACCAAGCTGACCACAATCGATGGGCACAACCAAAAGACTTGCCTTTGGAAAGAGAAAGACCTAAGAAGGAGACAGTGACAGCTTCCCATCTGCTGACTATGATCCCGAGAGCCTGCTGAGTTCTCTGAGACTCATGTTCTCCCTGAGAAAGGCTCAGAGATGTCTCCAGGAGATGGAGGGAGTTCAGCTACCAAAGCTTCCAGCCCTGCAGTGCACGGCCCCAGGCTGGGCACGTTAGTTAGTACAGGAGCTGCTGGGCAGCCAAACAAGCCGTGCACACGGCCAGCATCTGCTGCCTGCTCTGAAAGGTGGGAGACTATCCTGCATAGACAGTGTGTCCAGGAATGCAAGAGCCCAGATCAGATTTCCAGGCACGACCAACCCTTGCTTTTTAGAGTGGGAAATGCTGACTGCCATCGGCAGGGTTTTCTTTCTGTTCTAAGGAGGATGGAAGAGCACCTAATGGAAAGCGTATGGACTGGAGGAATGCAATATACATTACTAATTCTTACTGCTTTCCTGGATTAACTCTGATTCTGGATGACAGCTGACAACTATGGCCGGACCCTGTTGCACCCTACACCACCTGTAGAAGCCATTAGATCAAATATGTCTGGGATAGTAATGAAAAGCAGGAGCAAACTTTTTCTAAGGGGGCTGGGAGCCTGGAGGGGAAATCAAAGCTCCCACCTGCAGAAATGAAATGGAAAAAGCTCTGAACGTGCCACCAAGCAACTGCATCCAGGAGCAGCTGTGCCTGGCGCCATGAGCTGACCCCAGGACCCCGAGCAGCATCTCGTCCCAGTGCTGTGTCCTCAAGCAGGGCCACGCTGGGGACACCCATCCAGGGGAGCTTTGTGCATCACCTCTTCTCTTGTCTCTTGGTTGCCTAGCCTTTGGGCTGGAGAGAGAACATGGGAACAGATGGCTGCCTGTGGCACAACAAGCTGGAAATACATCTCTCAGCTTACCAGGAGCCTGGCTATGTGAGAAAATGTGCACCAAAGCCACAAGTGGGTGAAGTGGGATGGGCCGACAGCCAGAGCCAAGAAACCCCTCTGTCAGCTCCCCAGGCAGTAAGACTACCCTGCATTTGCCTGCAGCGGCCAGCACAGTGGGTTACTAGTCGGTTCCTTGGCATTGCACAACACAGAATAATAATACCCCCAGAGAGCAGTGATGTGAGCAAAGGAACCGTGCTCTGTGTGGGTGGCAGCGAGAGCATGGGAACGAGCTCAGCCGCCTCTCGCCCAGCCTCCTGCTTCCCTCAACTCCCCCCACGACAAAACTGGACCACGATTAAGTAAGCCAAGGCTCTGAAATACTGCGATGCAGCTGTTCTGTTCAAGAGGTGCAGTGCCTGCCCTGTTCAAAGCATCTTGTACGGAGGAGCAGGCTGAAAGCCGTGCCAGCCCCTGACACCTTGCCACCACGGCTGGGTCATGCCCTGGCCATTGCAGCCCAGCAGCACAGGGGCTGATGCTCTGCACGTGATGCTCAGAGGAGCAATGAGCAAGTGTGACCTGGATGCAGTCAGCGTAGCACAGTGTGTGGAAAGACCAGCTCACTGTCAAATGGGCAGGCATTTCAGAAATGATTCCACATGGCTCCAGCCTCAGCTCAATTCCATTAAATTGTTTCATGATCTGGATGATGAATAGAGAGCATACTTATAAGGTTTCTGGAAGATGGGAAGCTGGAGAGATTTCAACCACCTTGGAGTATTGGAGTACAGCTTCGATAAAAGAGAGAAGCTGTCCAAGATCAGGATGCACTTCAGCAAAGGCAAGAGCGAAGTACGGCGCTCAGGAGAATTGAAAGGCACGAGTACAAATGGGGCTAGGCAGAAGCAGCTTGAGGGCTGCAAAAGAACAAAGTGCATAAGACAGCATCACAACAGGCCCAGAAATAATCAGCTCAGCTTCAAGAAAAACAGTCTTACCAAGTTTTTAATGCTAATGCCTGGTGATTCCTGCATCAGATCTTTTAAAACTAGGTGGTCTCGTGACCACACCACCATCAGTTTTGTGGACAAGCCAAGAGAATACAGTGCAGTTCCACCGAGCCCTGCTATGTCTGCATGGCAGGAGCTGAGCCCAATGCTGCTTGTGCTCCCCACAGGCTGCAGGATGGGAGGGGGCCTGGGATGATACAAACCAGCCTTCTTTCTCAGGCAGGAGGAGGGATAAAGCTGGCGGTCTTTCTGACGGTGTGCCAGCAGATGAGCTTCCAAATGAGAGAAGAGGCAGACACCTGTGTAGGAAGGCCCTGAGCTGGGCATAAGCTGAATAAGCTGCAGGATGTCCTGCAGAAGCGTCTGGATTTATAAACAGATTTACTGCTCCTCTCCAGCATTCAGAACATACAGCCTTTCACACCACACGACAACAGAATAAAACTCCCAGACAGGCTTAATCTCAGAATTGTAGGAGGCCACCTAGTCCAATCCTAAACTAAAGCAGGTTCCCTACAGCAGCTGACACAGGTAGTCATATCCTTATGGCTCTTTAATATCTCCAGAGAAGGGCACTCCACACCCCCTATGGGCAGCCTGCTCCAGGGCTCTGCACTCTGACAGTGAAGCAGTGTTTCCCTGCGTTAGTAAGAAACTATCCTTTGCAGGCCAAAGCTATGTGCTGCAGTTACTATTTGTTACCAGATTTAAAGGCTGCGTTTTGCACAGATTACTTCAAAATAATAGTGAGGTAGCTGAGCCAAGCACTGCTGTTCCCAGACTGCATCTTCTCAGAGCTCGCTGGCTTGAGCCCTACCAAACTCCCAGCACGTGAGCCTGGCCTTGGGAACACATGTCCAATTCCCCAGCACTGCTCTCTGCGGAAGTCACTCTTACAAACAAGTGCATTGTCAGATATGGACTACATGTCCTCAGTACTTTTGGTAAGACACAAGGAGGGAAATCAGTTGTCCCACCTGCATTTTACCTATCTGTTTTGGTCAGAAATACACATAAGAGCAGAAGATCACCTCTCCTTGTGAAGATGATAGTGCAGGACCCACTGAATTAGTTTAATTGATGTCAAATGCCAGGGAATCATGTATGCACAAGATGACACAAAACCGCTGCCTCTTTTAAAAGCATCTGTGCAGAACAAAACACCCCCCTTTGTATTTTCCACCGTTCTTCTAACAAGCAAGGTCTGTTGTGCCATATCAGACTCCCAACAGAGTCTGTGTTGGCATTAATTTACACTTCCAGCTCTTCTGCAGCCCTGTTATCACACCAGCAGGAACCTCAGCAGTTTTCAAAGAGCCATCAGAGGCACACTTGCTTCATGCTAGCTCACAATGCTGAAGTTTGGTTTAAAGATTTAGCACCAACCTACCAAAACAATTTATACTGCAGCCTGTCCTGGCCCAAAAAATGGATTTCGGGCAGCACAGTGTTCAGGAAACACAAACTTCACAGAAGATGAGGACACCAGCTGCTCTGCACAGCTCTGTCCCCAGACACAAGCTGGGGCTTCCCTGCCCTATCTGCGCTGTGATCCTCTCCATCTCCACTGAGCAGCCCCGACTGGCCCAGCCGCCGCATCTGGACAACGTTTCCGGCTGAAGGGTTGCTACACACTACCAAATAAGTAGATAAATGAAGCAGTGTTGCTCTAACAGTTACAAAGACTAAAAATACACTCACTGCAAGGAGGCAGCAGGGCTTCTAAAATATTCACAGATTTACTCGTTACCTAGGGTTTCTGGAGGCAAGGGAGAAAGTAGTAAGGACACTCCAGTTAACTTCTTTTTAAAAGCAGGCTGCTGCTTGCAACTGTTTCTAAGCAAACCAGTTGCAATCTTGTGGACTCAGCTGCCTTCAGTCCCCAACACATGTCAGGGGAGATCTGGATGTTACCGTTTTCCTCTCCACCAGCTTTTTACTCCCTGTCCCTCAGCAACTGGTGGGGGTGTATGAGGGATGCAGTGAGCACACACTCATCTATAGAGCTATTACAGAGGGAGCCAGGTTGGAGGCACCAACACAGTGCCTGGTCTCCATTTCTCAGGGCAGGTCCTGCACCAGGGCCAGGCACATTGCAGACCACACAAGGACAAGCGGATAAGCCACAGGCTGTCAGCAAGGAGACAGGGCCTTTTCCCATGCCCAAATTGTTGCAACACTGGTGCCAGAGGCTATCGTAGGGGGATATACACAGCACGAGGAGAAAGTAAGAAAACGGGAGGAAACAAGTGCTGTGGCCTCCTAAGTAAATAACAGAGTCACTGGCTGTGGCTGAGGAGAACAACGTACCCTCAGCCCATACCATGGAAAAGGCCAGGGCCTGCAGATCAAGAGATCAGTAGCCAACGGAGAGGGGCCAGTCTGGGTTGACTAATTGCTCTTGCTGATTTGAAGAAAAAGCCAACGGCCCTCTCTAGAGGAGCAGATCAGCAGCACCGATCCTTGCAGGCACATAATTTAAAGCTCCTGCAGGTAGAGTATCTCTTGCAAACATCAAGGCATTTGCACTGGCTGTGCACATGCTTGCTGTCAGAGCTATGGCCATATTTGAAATCAAACCAGCTGAGGCAACGTTTACATGAAGAATTGAAATGAAAAGGAGAAAATAAAGGCAAGGCACAGTTTTGCTACACAGAAAGTTCTCTTGGGAATGAAAGAAAGGAAAGAGGCTGGAGAGAGAGCAACTCCGTTAGGCAGAACCACCCATAGCTTCTTGGGAAGCACAGAACTTGTAAACAAACTCCCCACACGGTCTGCAAGACGAGACATACCCACTTACAAGACAAATAGCTGTGCACAGGAGACCAGCCTAAAAAGGCATTCGTTCTACTGGAGGCTTACTTCAAGAGCCAGAGCTGGAGGATTTCTTCCTCTGAGTGAGGCAGCACAGGACTAAGAGGAATGGGCACCTTCCCCTCTGTGCCCAACGAGGAGCTAGCAGGAGCACTTGGGTACAACTTGCCACTGCAGCAGCTCTGCTCTCTTGGTCCATCCAGGCGTGCTCAACTCTCAACAGTTTCAGCCAATGCGTGCTGAAGTGCGACTTGACTTTTTACAGCTCCTGACCCCATTTGTCACTTTTCTTTCTTCTGATATTTATATATCCTCTGTGGTTAACACCAACACAAGAACACTTCAAGGTTTCCTTCAACAGCACTGACTTCAACTTTAAGTGCTCTTTTACACCTTGGTCCTCTACAAGCACCACAGATTCCCTGGCAGGCTTCCTCTGAAAAAAATGTTTTTATTACTTTTCATGCCTTAAACAAGTTGTTCCTCAGTATCACTTTTGGCTTGACTTCTTATGCTTTGATATTAAGCCTCTCAGAAATGGTGCTCCATTTCTAATTCCCTCATTTGGCTATTTCTAATTCCTTCTCATTGTTTTAAGAGAGCTCTTATTTCTAAGAACCTACTTTAATGTATTATTTAAGCTTGCTGGATTTTCTAAGGTCCTTTTAACGGTCCTTTGGCATGGAGGCTTTATTCTTAATCAATCTCCATACCATTTGCCAGCACTTTATCCTATGGTGTTTGCTTTGCATGTTTTCCCATCCTTATGCAGCCCTTAACCTTTGAAGTTAACTTGCAGTATGTACTTCAGCATTTTGACCTGTAGGCAGTTACTGATAAAATTAACTGAATTATTTGACTTCTTACTCTTCAATAGGCAGCCATCACTTTTTTACTGGCGTGGACTTTCTCTATCACCCACTATCACTTGTAGCCTAATGTTAAAGTGTCTCACTGATTTAACAGTGAAGGCTGGTGAGAGCCTGTACTCACTTACAGTTCAAATGCCTTTATAGGTTGGATGGTATCCAGATAGTGAGGTGAAATTTCCACCTGTCTCACTTGGATACATAAAATTACCTCATTTATTTAGAAACTGTGATCAGCCCTTGCTCGAAGAAGAACATTTTTCACGCAACCTCCGTGCAAGTTTTTGTCTGCATGGGGCAACTGCTTTTCTCCATGTGAGCTTCCCTGATGCAATACATTTGCCAGTTAATTAAAACAAATAAATCACTCACATACGCTGCAGAATGCCTATGTGAATGAGGCACGCTAATAAAAACAAGTCACTTTCAAAGGCCTCTGCCTCCCAGCTACAGCAAGAGGAGATTTACGGCTTCAAGATAGGAACGCTGCCTTGAACCAGAGATGCCTCTTTTGCACAGCAAGGGGCAGCTCAGACTGCTGATCATTTCTCCATCCACAGCCACCCAGAGCGTACTGCTGCTGTGCAGGCACATGCCACCACCTCTTCACATGGACTGCTGTGGAACAAGGGACAGGACAGAGGCAGATGGTGGAACCATGTGCCGGGGGATGGCTGAAATTGAAAATCTCAGGATGTATTTTTCAAATGCTTTCCCACAGCAACCCTGCTGTCCGACTGCTACAGAGACTCAGCTGGGAGAAGGCACAGGTAAGGTGTGTTCTATGGAGTGGGTGAGGAGGAGTCCCTGCATGGAAAGCTGGGCTTGGGAGCGGAGAGCAGGGCAGCAATCATGCAAGCCCCGCTGGCTGCAGTCTCCTTAGAGACTGCAATCCAAACACAGAAAAAGACCATCTTGGACTGCTGAGCTTTTCCTAATCTCTAGGTTTGCTCCAGTGATGTCCTCAAGACAGAACTCATAAATGTGAACCTCCTCTACCAGTTCTTTGCAATTTTTTTTTTTTGATGTTTTTACAGGGTGAGCTCATTATGGATAATTATGATTCAGATCACAGCAGAAATAAAGAGCTACCAGTAATCAAAGCTGGCCTACGTATCACAAACATAAAAGTGTATTTGCCACGTCTAATTTAACACTAAGAGGAATTATGTAATCTTAAATTTACAACACTTGAAAACGTATCAAAGCAGATCAGCTGGACTGAAGGCTAGAATTACGACGTGCTGCACAAACACAGTTTGGTGCAGCTGAGATGGCGAACACCACCTCACCTCAGGACTGAAACGTTCTCTTTGCTTTGCAGTCCGCTCTGCAGCCTGGTGGGAGAGCATACCCACATGGCAGTGTCAGCTCCAGGAGCGATGGACATCGAGAGGGCAGGCTCTGTGCAGTGAGACACACGCACTGGGTTCTGGCACGCAGCATCCACACTGGCAGCTAGCGTCACGGGTTTCCTTTTTCTTCTACATTGGGGATTTTATATAGCTTGTCTTTCATATGGAAAAACAATCTGGTGTAATAACTCTACACAGGCATTTGACATACTAGATGTGAAGTCCAATTAATTTATGACTCATTCTCTATCCCTCTCGGACAGCGTGTTCCCAAGAAAATGCCATCTGCAGCATTTATCCTGTCTATACAGAGAAGACCAGTCGTGCTGGGGCTTTGGTCTGCTACATCACACAAAACCCTAGAGATTTTCATAATAACGAAACGGCAAAAAGACACAGAAGATGTACTGAAATCGTCTTCCTGTTCTTATGAACACATAAAAATAGGTTACTTATTTAGCAATTTAGGTAAACAGACCATTATGAAAAGTCACTGGGGAGTAAGTCTCTATGATTTCATTTCTTGATCGCTTCCTGTCTAACTAAACAAACATGAACTCAAGTGACACAGATTCCACTGCTTTTGTGTGTGGAATACTTGAACCATTTCTGTCATAATTCTATGAATAATTTAATCATCTTTTTCCTATATTCATATATTAAGAGAAAATTGGTGGGAAGCACAGCATCTCTCAAAGGTTGTCAATTCAGCAATGATCAATTTTGCAGAGAGGAAAGATTAGCGTACATCACTCTGAAAAGAGAACAGTAATATCTTACAATATGACTAAAATCTGTCATTAAAATTCCTCGGCAAGGTTTCAGTCCCTACCTCTAAAGTAGAACTCAATACAAGCATGAGGGGTGAAGGACATCTGCGATACCGGCCAACAATCCTATGAGAGATTCTCAGCCTGAGGCCAAGCACAGCAGCTTAGAGAGGAAGCTACAGGAACAAAGATCTGGCTTCTAAGCTCCAAGATCTGGCTTCTAAGCATCAAGAGTGAACCAACAACATCTGGAGACAGAGCATTTGCTGAGCAGTAACCTTCAGAAAAGTCAGCTGTTCACCAGTGTATGGTTTTAGACCTTCATCTGATGAGTGACAAGGAATTCTGCCTCTTACTCTGAAAGACGGAAATGGCATCTTTTGTTCACTTGACCCCAAGGCAGAGGATGTTGAAGACTGTATTTATTTAACCCCAAGACATGGGAACTTATAGCACATCATCACTTCCCAAAGAGATTTTCTTTTTATCCTCCTTCTCAGCCTGGGTGGCTTCTGTTTGCTTTACAGACTTCTCAGAGTTTGCTACCAGCCTTGGACATCTGCTGCATGCAAATACTCATGCTGCTTGATGGCAAAATCCCTCCAGTTTTGATCAAAAAGCCTTACCATTAGATTTGCTGTTCATCACTTGAATTGAAACGTGCATTATTTTAGAGCATGAAAAGACTTATGAAGTCTGTCACATTGGCAGGATGAGAATTTCGACAAAGGAAGGCTGAGGAAGTGGCTGCGATCAGAAGATGCCCAACACAACAGAGCACATGGACTTTGCAAAACTCTCCATCCCACTCAGCACTCTTTGGGTGCTGTGTTTCATCACAAAAAGCAACTCTTAAGAGAAGTCTATCCAGGAACACATGAATTATAGAGGGCAAGCACAAGTATCTCAAAGGCAGACTGAAAACAAGACCCATTGTGCGTGGCGTTAGACTAAGGACCTATCCAGAACACTTGTAGAAAATTCAAAACTCTGTCACAGCTGTCAATCCTCAAGAAAACAAGGAACTTCAGACTTAGCTGCTGACTGGACGTGCACTTGTTTCTTGCTATGCAACTGAAATCCCTGCTGTTCGGCATCCTTACTGTCTACATTCTCCTTGCAGTGGCTCTCTCTGGGATCAGTGGCAGCTCAGAACTCAGTAACCTTTTCCAGTGACTTATTCCACATGCTGGCAGATGAACTGACCTGCATGAATCAGCTTCCCTGTAAACAGCCTCTGGTCCTGACTTGCACATTTACATACTATGAGCAAAGGAACGGGGAGAGATTAATGCACAAAGAAATTAGTTTGGTATACAGGATGCAAGAATGTCAAATCATGTCTATCTGAAGACTGTACACTAGTCCTTACGAAATAAACAGGAAATCTGAAGCTTAGTACCCAGCTGGTTGGTTTCCACATGGGCGATGGCCTGGTAATGGCACTAACACCACCGCATCTGTAACTGGCACAAAGGCCAAGGACTCTGCAACTGTGCTTCTTCCAAGACATGGAGCACTGGCACTATCCTAAGAAGAAATGCAGTAAAGAGAGCATCTTCTTTGGCTAAACTTTGCATGCTATCTCCTACAACAGATGGCTGTACATATGTTCTCACTTTTGTACACCGCACAGAGAGGACTACTGGTGGTGTGTGCTGCACTGCAGAGCTGCAGACATCCCACAGAGACTAAAGGTCCCTGCTTGGGGTAGGAAGAGTGGCTTAGCTGTGCTGTACTCTATAGATTATTTTGATCCAAAGATTGATGTTATAACCCGCTGCATTTTTTACAGCAGTTAAGTAAATACAGGGCTAATGGCAGATGTTTTCATTTAAACTGAAATGAAAGGCACCGCCTTTATGTCAATTTGGAACCGGTGTAATGAGCCAACAAGACTCTGAGTTACAATAAAAGCAAATTTAGGAACGAAATCTACTAGAGACTTAACTGGTCTCAAGTGCATAGTTAGATTTCTAAAATAATAGTTGCAATCCAGCACAACAAACATGACTTGCTCAAAAACAAAAGCTTAAGTTTAACTGTAAATTGCCGTTGGCTTTCATTCCCATGAGAAAGTGCGAGATATTTCTTGGAATAACTTCTCATCACAGGCATACCAGTGGTGTCCCCAGAACCATGTACAGCAAGACTAGGACTATGCAACTCTGCTTTTTTTCCCTTCCAGGCTTACCAGCCCTGGGGTTCTTATGTCCCACTAGACAGATCAATCCAGTGCTGGTTGCGTCCACAAATGCTGGGGCTTTGTAGTTGGGCAGGGGCAGGTTAAGATGTGGACACAGTTGGCTACAGGAGCCTAAGGGAGAGTAGTACTGAGTGACAGCAGCCAAGAGGGGAGTGGGACCAGGGTGAGAGGCAGCACGTGTCTGGGGAGGCTGAAATGGAGGAGCTGATGGCGTGTACTGGCTGCAAACTGCAGGAGTGGCCCAGCGAGCTTGGAAAGGGGGCTGGAACAGGGTGGGGAGGAAGTAAAGAGGGGTGGGATTAACATGTATCAACATTGATTTTTGTTTTGTTTAATTTTTTTTTTTTTTTTTTTAACACCTTAATACTTAAAGAGTTCACACAATTTCAGGCACCTGCACAGAAGCCCTTGGTGGAGACTTTGCCAGCTGTCCTCATGCATGGGACAATCCGAGCTGAACAAGAGACAGACCACATAGGAGAGGCATAAAAGGTAATGGCCATTTTTACTCTTTTAACATGCAATTACTGAATAGCTTTTATCAACTTCTTGTCTCTAAGAGAAATGTCTTACTGTTCTTGCTTTGCACAGTATTCTCTTAAATACTCCAACTTAAACTTCTATCGTATTGAACCCACACATACACACACTCCTACTACAAAGGTTTCTGTTGATACTTGCCATTAGCTGAAAAGCACTAGTGCTGCCAGCTTTATATCTTGTTTTCCCTCCAAGAAGAATTCTGAAATGTTTTTCAGACTGTAAAGTAGACTCTGTTTGTACACTGGTGAAAAGAGCCAGACAAACCTTGCAGAACTATGTCACTAACCTTCATGCACAGTCACAGAAGACAGTGACCGACAACTCATGTTATTTCCCAACCTCTGTCCATATTTGCTCTCTCTTCCTGCTGCTGTCAATGGGAACTGCTCAAATCAGCCATGGGAAGAGTCTGTAACAGAGCTCAGAGGGCACTCCAGCATTCAAAGCATAATCAGAAAAGGATGACAGTCCTGCTGGAAAGAGACTGTCCGAGTAGTTCAAAATGTTCTCTTCTGAATGAACTGTACGCTGTTTCATATCTGAAAAGAGCAATGGGTAAACTCTGGTACAAAGATAAAATGAAGATCCTGTAGAAGAAAGCAAATGAAGAAGTTCTGAAAAAGTTTCAAAGCAGAGGCCATTCCACTTCCACTCTCCTCGCCTCCACTGCCAGGGTTGTGGCAGAGAAAAGGAACAGCAAATAAGTGCAAGTGGAAAAGGCTCCCCTTCTCCCTCAAAGAACTGGCTGAGTCATGAGAAAAGGCAGGAGGGGACAAGTTCTTTCACTGGAAGTATTGCCAGATCCTCCCAGGGAGACCCAGCCTCTTCCAGCAGCCACTTCTCTGCAGGTGGATGAAGAGCTAAGGTGGGCTTAAGGTGGGCTTTCTCCCCACAAACACCTGAGAGAAAAGCTTTGTTGTCAGCAAACTATCAGATGCTTGTTTAGAATGTATGAGCCCTCATAGAGGCAGGATAGGATGGAGAAGCAATGTTCTCAAAGCAGAGAAATGGTTCTTCTCCAGGCACAACTTCTTAGCTAACAGCCTCCTATTAGTAATCTACTAATAAACAAATTAAAAATGAAGCCAAGTTATCCACCACCTCTTATTTATCTTGGAATTTCTTCCTAGCACCTGATTGAGTGCCACAGGGGAAGAAATGTTTGATGGCATTGTTTATTTAGCCACTATCCTTGTGTCTGCTCCATTTCAACATCCCTGACCAAATCCCTGGATATTTTTTATTTCCTGGATTATACTGATGTTCTGAAGAACAATCCCAAAGAACTCCAGTAACTACAATTTCACAATGTTTTACTAATGATGAAGGATAAGATTCATCACAGGGCTCTGATGTGTATTTTCCAAATCATATTTACTCCAGTAACTGGAAAGATACTTAAGACTCAATAACATTTAAGAATAAATAGGCTGTAAGTTAGAAATAAGAGCTTGCTCTCCAAGTGATAAACTGCCTATTTGCTAATTCAGCTCAGCCAAGAAAGGATTTTTGTAAGGGACATGAAAAGGGAGTTTCTGACTGACAAACGCCAAAAATAATTCTGACACATCTCACAAAAATTCCCCTCAGATAATTGGTTGTATACCACCACACTCGACTTACCATAGTGCTCAGGAAAGCGCAATTATTAAAATGCTGGAAGCCTGAACGGATTGTTTGTTTGTTTATGGAAATTCACATCATCAGACAATGTTTTCAGCACGCCTGAATTCACAAAAACATTTGGGTTTGTGATTCGTTTGTACTGTAAAACATGTAAGCTTTAAAAAGGCGTCACAGCGTATAGATATTCAGTAAGCAAAGTCTGTGCTGTCGCAGGGTTCACAATGCGTCTGATGACTGTGACAGTGACATTTTCCCAAACATGCCTTAACCTTGTGGCATCTGAATTAATGATATATTTATTCAGTTCTTGTCCTATCTCTCATGTGGGACTAAAATGGAGATCAAGAACACTTCCTTTCACTAACAAGCCCGTGCCCTTAGTGAAAAGCTGTTTTCTCTGCTGTCCTGCAGCCCTTGAATATGATTGTTATTAATACTGACGGTGCAGTGCTGAGAGGTCCCTCTCACACTGAGCGTTGTATAACACAGTGGTAAACAGCTGAGAAGCTGATGGAAGGCAGTCAGCATCCCAACACATCAGAAAGGCCAAGGAATTTGCCCTGCTAGGCAGCCCAAATGGGACGGCAAGGACAGTCTCCACACTCAATCTTTGTACGTGTTATGTAGCATGTATGTTAATGCTATAATGTGATGGAAAATATAGCAATAACAGTGGAGTGGAAAAGTCTCTGACTGCGGCAAATGAGGACAAGCCCAAATGCAGCAGCTGTGGTGCAGAAATGAATGAAAATAGCTGCTTATCTTTGGAAGGCTTCAGGTAGCATCTCCAGAGAAAAACCCCCACCTCCACTACCAGCCCTTAGATGAAGTCTGGGAAGGGGTGGATCCTGGCTCCAGCCCTTCCATCACTCAGGTTCTTTGCATGCACCTGAGCACCCCTGGGTTGGCCCTCCTTCCCACCAGGTGCTCAATCACTGCTTCAGGCTGTCACTCAGCACTTCTACTACACAGATGCCAAATCGGAGAAGCTAGATCACGTTCTGGCAACTCTGATCAGCTATCTATAAACCACCATGACCGGATGGCATTGCCATCAAGTCCTGAGGGAGCTACAGAGAGAGACTGCAGACTGTTGGCCAAGGCAGTCAGAGGTGTCTGGGTGACACTCGTGGCAGCGTGGATGAAAGGCATGGATGAGATGCCAGCACCCCAGCTCCAGGGGGCACCCTGGCAACCACAGCTTAGAGGTGACCAATCTCACTTCATTTTCAAAGCTGTAACAACCAACGTGTGATCCAACGTGTGATTTGGTTTCCACACACAAATCAGATGTATCTCTTTGAAATTATTCTCATAACAATCTCTCTTTCATGTTTTGCACTTACCATTGATGTTTACAGCTGGCAACACTATAGACATCTTTGGCCTTCTAGTCTTGTTATGTGTGGTGGCTGGCAGTAACAGGTGGTCCTGAAAAACAGGGGAAAAGATCTGTTAAATCCACCCGAGAAGCACAGAGCTGGGAAAATTCCTTTCCATTCTGTGCTACAGGCATGCAGTATAAAACTATTTACAACAGCTTAGCAATTTCAAGTTGTAGAGGGAGTCTTCCAAAAGTCACAGCAGCTGCTCATGCTGTGTAACCAAGAAGAAATCCCTATCTCATGCAGCACAATATGAAAAAGCCTTGATCATGTGGAAAGAGATGGAAACTGCTATTAGACCCGCATTCAACAGAGTACTTATGTATATGATTAAAGTAATTGAGCTTGACTTCAATGATATTTAAACATGTGGTTAAGGGCTTTGCTGAACTGGAGCCTTTACTGGCAGTGCTGTCTGCTTTCTATATAAATATCTTCTTGCTCTATCTATGTCAACTCATGCCACGTGCCTCTTGCAGCAGGGCCGTATCAGTGAGGGCTGCGATGGGCAGCAAACTATGAGCTCTGCTGACAAAAACTTACTGAGAAAGTCTGACGGCAAAGCTGTGCTTAGCAATTTATTTCACAGTGAGGTGGCTGGGTGCTGCTGTAAAATAGAAGCGTTCAAACAACCCTTGGTTGTAATAGCAGAAGCTGCATCTACAGAAGCTCCAGATGCAGACCTGGGAAAAATGCAGCCTTTCTTCTTTTTTTTTTTAATTTATTTTATTTTTCCTAACAATAGCTGAATTCAAACTGCTCAGGCTGATGTGTGGGAAAACCTGGTTCATTCCTTATCATTCAGATTGTGTTGTGCTGTGCTGACCTAGACCACAGAAAGACCACAAAGAACATGGAAAACTTCCCAAGCTTTTCAAAGATTAGCTCCTCTGCCTGCAGGTTGCTTCACCATAACACCTCAATATGCAGTGGGTGCTGTGAGGGAAGCATATTTTCCCTCTTAGTAATTAAGAGCAAAGGATCATGTTTACAGAGTTCACAAATGCAGTGCAAATTCCTAACTCAAGCTCTAAGTGAAAAAAAATCCTGCCGATCACTAAGCATCTTTGCCAGCCCCCCAAAAATTAATCCAAAGCTTTATTTTCCCAGTCCATGCGTTTACTGCTCTCTCAATGCCAGTGATCCCACATTCAGCCTGAGTCACTGGGAAGAACCAAACCAACAGGTACCATCATGTCCAACATACGCCAACCAGCTCCTTAAAAAGTTTTTGCAACCTCCCTAAACCCAGACCCAACATCTGCCTTTTATTTTTCAAGATCCAGACACGTATCTCACATGGGCAAACAGCAGCAGGAAGTTTGATCCCTCGTTTCCACGCTTTTCCATTTGCAAAACTCCTATGATACCTTTATGAGACCGGCTTAGTTTTGTTTCTAATGGCACCTTTACTTACTGTATGCATCAAATGTATTCAGAACAATCACAAGAGCTTTATAATTGGAATAACCTCTACAGAAATCAACAGCAATGTCAGGACATTTTATCTAATTCAGGACCATTCTATCTAATTACCTTCTTGGCCGACTTCTGAAAGGTCAGTGTGAAGTGGCAAACGGAAAGCAAAGGTAGAGAAATTGAGAGGATGCAGCATCCAGGCTGGTCAGAGGTCTGGTGCCCAGACCACAAACCTACATGGAGAGGAGGAGGGAGTGGGGCTTTGATACCTCTCATCTGTGCACTGTAATTAGCAAATCCTCCAAACAACCACTGGGTCTGAAGAAAGTTGCATAGGGAATCATCTTCAGTGATGCTGCTCTGCTAGCCAAGACATTAAAATTAACTTCCCCTTAATTTCCAGATTCTGAAACGCCTCCTAAAACTGCACAGGAAAGAGTACATCCAAGCAGCAATTCACCTGCTGCTCCTTCGTTTTCCTGGTGCAGATGGAACAGCGTGGGAAGGACTGCTGCTCCCACAGCAGATAGTGAGATATTGAAGTCATTTCCACTCACGCCTGTGCATCCAAGTACGCGCTGGAGCTGTGGCACAACTCTTCTGGAGAAAACACACACAACAGGCAGTCAGCTGTAAGCTCCAAGTGCTGGCAGGAGCCGACCTTCGAGAGGAGCAGACTGTCTGGGACCTGGATGCAGCCCATCTTCACTACAAAGGACTGTTATGAGTTATTGTTTAACCTGGAGTTAAAGAAATGCATCCATCTCCTTGTCATCTTCAATTTGCAGGAAAGTCCCTCTGATACTTGGTCCTAACTTGCATCAGTGATGCAAAGTGTCATAAATATTTCGACAAGTTTGGCTACCTGCAGCACTCTCAGCAGCCTAGAAAGCTTCAAACAGTCACAGAATCACAGAATCACAGAATCACAGAATTGTAGGGGTTGGAAGGGACCTCCAGAGATCATCGAGTCCAACCCCCCTGCCAAAGCAGGTTCCCTACACCAGGTAGCACAGGTAGGCATCCAGGCAGGTCTTGAACATCTCCAGAGAAGGAGACTCCACCACCTCCCTGGGCAGCCTGTTCCAGTGCTCCGTCACCTCACTGTAAAGAAGTTCTTGCGCATGTTTGTGCGGAACTTCCTATGCTGCAGTTTCCAGCCGTTTCCCCTTGTCCTGTCTCCACTCACCCCTGAAAAGACAGTCCTGAAGTTTTTTTTCAAAGTAATACTTAATTATTTGTATGCAACACAAATGAATGTCATATTAGTGATTAGGAAGAATTTAAACATTTAGGAACACAATGTGAATGCATTATTAACATGTGTAAAACATTTTGTCCTTTCCTATCTTGTTCAGAAGTATGCTGAATTGCTACCCTGAGGGGAATGTGACGGCATTATTCATCCCTAATTTTAAATACTAAACAAAAATATCTAAAATTAAAATACTGTTTGTGATATTAATACATGGCATAAAACTGAAAATGAATAAAAGCAAATCCTACAAGTCAGCATCTGGCTCACGAGCATGACCGTCAACCAGAGGCAAAATAAATCACAACTATTACCCAACAACAGATGGCTCTGGCTTGGGCCAAGATTTGCACTTAGATGGGATGACAATTTAAATAGACGATGCAGACCTGAAAGTGCTGGCATAATGACTGGAAAAAATATCGGCCTGGAAAGACAATATTTCAAATGAGTCCCAAGCTTCAGCACTCTCATTTTGCTTTTGATCATCACTACAGTTTGGTGTTATTGAAGTCGGCTGAGATGGACAGATAAATATATACATGGATACTAAAAATCCAGCCACAAATGTATTACCTTTTTATTAAGTTGGGATATAGAAACACATTTGTTCTTGCGGATAAAGTCTGAAGTTATTTGTTAAACATCTGATAATGATCACATTTATCAATCCTAGCCACCACAAAACATTCAGAGCACTAGATAATTAAGATGAATCAACTGCAGTTAATTATAAAAGTTAAATTAAAGCTTTTAGAAATTAGGTACTGCTATAGAATGAATGTTCTCACTGAGCGTTTGTTCTTCCCTAGCTACTTCAGTCTCTGCTGATCTGCTCCTGGACACAGCAGCACATGGAACGACGACAGAGATTTTAAGGCTTCTTCCATAAGATCAATGTCAAGACTCTCACAGGGATTAAGGGTTGGAGACTCACGTATCTGTAACACCCACAATCAGATGGCAATGGAAACCCTATTCCACTGTGCTAGAATATTCCAAGGCTGGATGTTCCAACAGTTCCGGCCTGAGTCATATGACATGTGGCTTGTTTCTTAAAGCACCTACCACTAGATGCATGACAACCTGCAGGCAATCTCAGCCCTCAATAAAAAGAGACCTTTTCTAACTCTCCTAGAACAGAGTAAACATCCCTGCATATCATTGTCATTAGATGCAGAAAAAACATGCTGCTCCAAAATTCTTCTTTTTTTTTTTTTCCTAGCTGGTACTTGCCTTTCATATGGTAAGAACTGGCAGTTCTGTCAATTTGGGTTTTGCAGCATGTAGTACCCCAGCAACACTGCACCCAGAAACAACTCTTCCCTTGGGACCAGTGTGCCACATAGCTATGGACACCAATGGAGCTCCTCCACCTCACAGCATGGCTGTGATGTAAGAAAACAGTATCAGTGCCATGGGAAATGTTTAGAGGAGAGGTACACACATTTGCAGAATATCCGAGTGACATGGGACACAAAGGAACACTCCAGGCCCAGCAGGAGCTGTCTTTTCTCCTACCCTGATGTTACATTTCTCTCAAATTGACTTCTTGAGATTTTTCTTACCTTCTTAGCTGATCTGCTTAGGAATGGATAAGTATTATTCAATAGCCCTACGTACCTGAGAAGAATGAACGTGACTTGATCCAAGCGTGCTTTGTTACAGTGTGGAAGCTGCAGGCCCTATCGCTGCATCTCCTCTCACAAAGACTGATCCAAGATGTTGGGATGAGCCCAGCCCTCCATTGAGGCTCATCTCTGACAAACTAAGGACAATGTTTTCAAAAACAAGGGACATTTGTTACTTTACGGGAACAAAAGCTCCACAGAGACTGGATTAAAATACCAAAGGAAAATCTTAGAGTGCAGCTCTTGCCATCTGCCCCGATGAGGAGATTTGATCTTTACCATTGCCTTGGAATCAAGCAATGTGCTAGAACATTGCAGCTAACAAAGACACAGGCAAAGCAAAGAGGGCAAGCAGAGCCAGGCACCTCAGCATGCCAGCTCTGTCGAGGCAGCTTTAGAAATTTTCTTGTAATAAACAAATACTGTAACTGGGCATTCTGTTCATCCGTTTATGACTAACAGGTCTCCTGGGGAATCATGCCTTGACCTCTTCCAGCTCAAATCTTCACAACTGTGATTCTTGGAGCCTGTTACAACTTCTGCCCATGACGGCTGAGGAACTTCCCACATCCAGCTTTCATGCTGGCACCTCCCCAAAGCTGCTGGAGGCACTGTTTTTATTTAATTGTGCTACCCCTGGTAGTGTCCAGCAAGTCCTGACAGCTAAAAGCTTACCTATCAACTACCCAACCATGCCTAACAACCTCAGGATGAAGGGGATACAAAGCAAATATACAAAAGTTGTGCACAAAATCTAGGCACCATCTTTTAAAGTTAGCTTTTCTGAACATCTGCAGGAATTTTAGATCAATGAGAAGAGACTGGAACTTCTTTAGAGCTATGCTTTTGGCATGTGAAACTAAAGTGTACTTCCAGAGTCCCAAAAAGTTGCATCAACTCCAGAGGCTGCCCTGGGAAAATCATTGAGAAGATAAGCTTTTTAAAACCCAGAGCTGACAGGAGGGCTACTGGGAGGCCCAATGAGCCAGCTTTTTTCTTCTACCACAGAGTTCACACCTTCTGATAATTTCAGAGTAACTGTTTTGGGCTGCCTGACTGCTGCCAGAGACATGACATTTCCATTCCAATCTCCTAAGCAGGCCAAGGAACCTGAGCTGCATTATGGCCTTTGGATGGAACCTGGTTCTCAATACAGTGGCACCTGAACCTCAGTTGCTCTTCGGCACACTGCTCTGGACACAAAACGAAGCTATTCCCCAGGGAAGAGATCTTACTGCAGCATACCCACGGCCTAAAGGCTTACCCTCATTTTCCACAGCAGCTCCTAACACTGCCAAGCACACAACAAGGACCACGGTGTAAATGAGAATCACGTCTTGGCATATCTGTTTCTGGTTTCCTCTGTCAGTACGAAGAATAACTGCAAAGGACGTGTATGGCAGTTTACAAATTTGTACAGGAAACGGCTGTATAATGTCACCATTGTTGGGTTGGGTGATGGCAACCAGATGGTGTCCTGAGGATGGATTCACCAATGGCTGTTTGAAAATGCCACTGGTTCTGCAATATTGCTTGTGCTACCAGAGGACATGAAAACAGGGCAGTTGTTGTAGAACGGAGGGTGTTTCCAAAGCTACTTCTGTCCTACCAGTGCAATGCGACCCTTGCATCAGAAAAGTAAGGGGATGGGTTTAAGAGAAGGGAATGAAAGAGGAAAACTGTTAAAGGCTCTATATAAACTGTGATTCTCAGCCACAGCATTTACCCATTATATCACAAACTGCAAAAGCTGCACTGTTTTCAGAGTAGGAGCATTGCTTGCTATTATTATTATTTCAACACTAGGCTTTATAAGACCAAGTGCATTCGCCCACCCCATCAAGGATCCTCGCAGCAAATACATGACAAGCAAAGATGTGAATGGAAGTGAGCAGAAGATGGGCCAACTACTGCAAGGAAGCTGCAGGAAATCTGCACTAAGAATTCACAAGGTCTGAGCCTCTTTGCACAATCTCTTGACAATTCATCTTGAAAGGCCACTTTCAGAGCAGTAGCTCTGAAGTTTTCAGTTTAATTATAACAATTTAGCTTAATTTGAACAAGTGTCAGTTCAGTACATACCGAATGATATTGGCTCCACATATTATCTGTTTGATTTTGCTGCACGTTAAAGAAGAGTTTGTAACTGAAAATTCAGCCCCCACCTCCCAATCACAAAATTCTATTACTATTTCTAAGTTTTAATGCTATTTTGAGACTGGGGAGAAGGGAAACTGTCCCTTAACAGGAAAGCTCTCAGAAGGAGTGAGAAAGAACTGCTTTTTCTGCTTTTATTTTGGCCAGAAGTGTTCCTATTCACACCAATGCTGTTCCAAACCTAGTGTTTCTACGCACAGGTGGTTTTTACAGCCTATACATTGCACACAGCAATGAAGTGATGAGATATGCTTTTTATTTAAGCGTTTTAACAGAAATAACTCAATCCCACAGTCCATAAAAAGTCCTGTAGTGTAAGATTACACTTTTTCTGACGTTCCCAGTCTAACTCTTATAAATAACACCTAACTGTGCTCCTTCTGGACATTATCGCTGTAGAAGATAGAGTGGCCATCCAGCTCAGTTCCCACATGAGAAACTCTTTAATGGAGAGGTCCTCACTGCCTTTTATTATCAACTGTGCTACTGCCAGATGTGATATGGCCTGGGCTGCAAAACTAAACCAACTGGGAAGCATCTCAGTGTGAACCAGAGCCTTGTGAAAATCCCAGAGACCTCAGAGGAATGGAAAATTCACCCTACCACAAGGCTCTTTTTTGAGGAGTTTCTTCCACTCGCTTCCAACAGCAGCACTGCTGCAGGTCGATGAAGGGCAGTGCTAAGCATGTGCACAGTCTAAAGGAGAACCAGGGGCCAAGGACGTCTTCTGGATTAAGAACTAAAAAAATTGAGACTAACAAGGATATGGAAACCTACTATGAGTCCTCTCTACAAAGACAGCAAACATCACTAGTGCAGGAACTACTACTTCATTTTGTCCCTTCACCTGTTGCATTAAATTTATGCTATGTTACTTTAAAGACCGTAAGGAACCTAAAAAGCAGATGTCAAATTAACGTGACCTAATTTATTGTCATGATTTATGATCTCGTTATTCACCTTCCAAGGCCAAATAGGAGGAGCTATAGAGACTTAAGATAACAGCAAAATATGCTGATAATTCTCAGTATTTATTAGTCAAATAGCAGAATCTATCTCGCAGCCTCTGAGCAAGAGCTCCTGTCTCTCTTCAGGAATCAGAATACAAGCACAGTTCCAGAAGCCAGGCCAGCTGACCTTATGTCCTACCGAAACGTCTATCTTAATCCTGTTAACAAAGTGACACCAGCTGCCGAATGACCTCAGTCCTCCCATTCCTCTGCAAAGCTCTCATACCGTAATTACTTTAGGCATACCTGCCTCGTTCCTAGCTCAGCTTTTTGAATCTCACTTCTGACTTGCAACACATCCTAAATAAAAGGCACTAGATACAAACAGCACTCTTTCGTGAATAGGAAATACTATGGGAAATCACAGTTAGAAGAAGCTTGTGTGTACACCTTGTGTGTATGTAAAGTAGTCAGGCACACAAACAGGCACAGTAATGCCAGTCATATGGTAATGAAGGAAAAGGAGGTGCTGGCACCTCATTTGGACTCTATTTCTACTGTAAATGTACTCCTAAGGTTTGTCTCCCCTCCCCCCCCTTAGAAGAGCCACAGGAGAGAAAAACCAAACCCCCTGTGAACAAGGAGGACACAGGACAGACTGGACAGAAATGCAGCCAATTACACTTCTCTGCAGAACTCCTTTGCAAGACCCAAAAGTAAAGAACAATGCATGCATTTGCTATGATGTAATTTTGGTTTGGCAGCTGATTAAAAAAAAATTCCTAAACGCCAAGTAAGAGGATGTGAAGAACAGAATTCTACGTTCAAGTAAACTGTTTGGGTTAAAATCATATAGGAAGATTTCTAAGGAATTAAATTGCTTTGATAATTTGTGTGTTATTTGTGAAAACTGAAGTTCAAGATAAACTGGAAAGGATATGTGTATATGAAGACAAAGAAAATATCCCAGATTATATTGGTTGAACAGTTCTTCCTTACGTTTGAGAAGCATCAGATTTTCTTCTTAAGGCTCTCTTACGAACTAGCACCTTAATAACATTTTTTGCCCCTCTAAGTTATTAAAAATGACATCTCTCCACTATTTTGTGTCCTTCTCCTTGGCTGTATAAGCAGAAAAATGTAGTTCATCCATAACTTCCAGGTGAATCTGTCAATTATTTTTGTAGATTTTACAAGTTGTAAGACCCAAAAAGAATTAACTGCTTTATTACTACTACCAATAAAACATATTCCTCTCCTTTTCTAATTCACTGCATCAGAGCTTTGCTTTTGCATAACATCTGCAGGCTATTAGTTTTGCAACTGCAATCTGTAATTGCAAAAACATGTAATTTAGGTAGGGCATGTGAATAGGGTCCAGGAAAACCAAAGAGGATATAATCCAGATTCTTTGCTTCTCTAACAAAATGTTAACCCAAAGTTTCTATATTTGTTTGCAAGACCTCAGGTCTTTTACTGAAGGCAAATTCTGGATTCCCAGAATTATAGCCCAACTGGAGACCGAGCCTCAAGTGATGCAAACCGGAGTGGGCAGGGTTACTACCAACAAACACCTTATTTCCGCTGTTCTGCTTTTTGCAGCTCTGCCACATAAAGCAGAGAGCCAATCAAAGCTCACAAACAATGTGGGTTTTATGGACATGCTCCTTGGATCCAGCATCATGAGATGGTCTAGACTGTTAAAAAACAACAAAAAACCCCACAACAACTTATTTCTCTCTAGACCAGATTTCCCATGAAACAAAATTTGGATGAGTGAAAGGAAATTTATGTGAGGCTTTCTCCAAACGCTGGATCAACATGACACTGGGGCTCAAAATCCATTTGCTAGTGCAGCTGCACTCTGCTTTCTCATTTTAACGAGTACAAAAGACAGCAAAGCACCAGAACACTTTGTCCAGAGATGCAGTGAGATCTCCATCCTTAGAGGTCTTTGGAGCCCACTCGATATGCCACAGCCAACTTCGTTGCATGCTGGTGACAGCCTTTCTTCATGCAGGAATTTCCTTGGAAAGCAGAAGTCACATGCTTTCTTACACAGGAGATGTGCCCACACACACGGGTACTCAGGAAAGCAAGTGAACTTTAAATAATAACTTTTAGTTTTCCCAACCAGGAACAAGAGACTGGCTGCGTTACAACCTTAACCTTATTTAAATGGAGACAATTCATTTGATTATGTTGTGTTCTATCCCAGAACACGTGGCACAAAATCTACCCCTGGGTTGGAATTACTGTCTTCTTTCATCCTGTATGAACAGCAATGACTTTTCTAAAAAGCACGTGCTCAGTCCATCATCTTCCACAAAGGGATTAAGCACTTCTTCAGCCCAAATACTGATGTCAGCAGTTGCGTTATTGAGCTGAAAACTTAGCATGGGATTTACCTTCTATGTTTTTGTGTGTCTTTCACAGTCAGGTAATGGATTCTCATACAATTTGAGAGGATAAAATAACATTTGGCCAACAGCAACTTAACATCTCAGTCACCGATGATGCACATGGAGATGGAAAGAAAAACTGAGAATAACAATGAATAGCAAGAATAAGGAATGGCTTTCAAGACTAATGAGAAGACAGAATGAAGTAACCAAATTTAACTTTAAGTCAAAATTGTTATTAAATAGATGCAATTAAAGTTGCATAAAAGCATTCCAGTTCTACAAATCAAACCTGCTCTGTGAAGGTTCCAGCCAACAGCAAAAACCCAGACCTCATTAACACAGGGTGCTCCTCTCTGTTCTCCCTGTTGGAAAGGCACACTTCACTACCGTTTGCTTGTGACTGTCCAGCAGCAGACAGAGGCAGGCTGATTCTAACCTATCATCAGGAAGATGCTGCTTCTGAGAGACCAACATATCTACAGGAAATTAGCAGCAACAAATCTTTCCTAATGGCAAAGCAAATTGGCTACACAGACATGTATCAGAGAGACTGAAAAATCCCTTTCTGGAAAGAGCAACTCTCACTGTTAACTCTCTGCAGATCTCCTGATCACAATCCTTCTATCCCAAGGTACCTCTCACCCTCCAAAGTATAATTCTTTTTCACCGAGATGGAGGAAGCATCTCCCAGCAGTGACAAGAAATGAGCATTATATCACAGGTAAGAAGATGTGATATATTTACATAGATCTATTTCTACAGATCTCCCACTCCTTCCACCTTCTGGCATAGCTGAATAAAAGCGAGCTGTTAAATAACTCCCAACAATGGGGACACCACTTTCAAAACCACAAAAAATAGACAGTAGCCAAGATACAGGAGGAAACACAACTAGATAATGAGGAAACAAACGCTCCTCCCGGAGAGCAGCAAGGCTGCATTTTTCCTTGAATCCCCTAGATTTACCCAGAGCTCTGCAATGACTTCAGCTCAGACTTGGGTGGGTCTCTGTACGTCTTGGCAGCGGGGACAGGCGAAGCTCCTACGCCGTGATGGCTGGACGGTGGTCTGGCACAGGGGCCAGGGCTGGTGCTCCAAATTCAAGCTGCCTTTTGTTTTTCTTAAAATGTCAGTTCAGAGACGAGGAGGTTTTAATATCAAGATGCACTGGGCTGAATTGAAATTTGATGGCAGTGTTTTAAACTGTGCAATGTGGATTGCATTATCGATGCTTGTTGGAAAGATGTTTCTCATTCTGCAGATCCCAGGACATCTGTATGGCTGTGGATTCATCAACTATTCATAGTTTCTTCTAATTAAAGAGGTATTCACTATAATATTGTCAAAGAAGTTGTCACCTCTATCACTAGTTACTTCAGTTAAATCAGGAGTGTGAGGATGAAGTTTCTTTTCATTTTTTTTGGCTGTTAGTTTGCTCGACCTGCATTTACCCCAGCCTGACGAGCTCCTTCCTCTTCAAGTCTGTAGCCGAATTTCACTTTTAAATCTCAGTTCTGAGTCCAGAGTTGTTGCCAAATGCCTGCTCTGTTTGGATTTCTAGTGTTGCTGAGGAAGACGTAAATCTGTTCTAGAAACAGATTTCATTTTATAAGGGGAAAAATGTCTGTAAACATTCGCTTTTTTTCCCCCAAAAACAAAACCTCACACCAAAACAAGAAAATAATCCAATGGAAAGGAGTCCTTACAGGCATAAATAAGTTATGTAATTAACTCACACTTGGTGGCAAGAAGGATTTGGATGCCTGACACTGGGGCATTCTTCCTTAATCACCCTCAATCTACCTACAGACACCCCTGATTGGTGCACTTCAGAGCAGCTCAGCACAGCCAACAGGGAGCTGAGCAGCCCAGCCTCTTATGGGCACCAAAGAGGAAGGCTTCCTTCTTCCTTCCTCAGCCCTCATGCCCTCCCTCTGCCAACCTCTGGCAGCTGTCAGACAACTACAAGTCCCCTGACTTCCATAAATAGCAGAAAAGCAGCTCAGCTTCTCCATGAGCTATTTTTCTGAGAACATTAAATGGCTCAGAGAAGGATGCACACCAGCACGCACAACTACGGAAACAACAGCAATTCTCCCTTCTGGCAGTGACACACGTTCTCACTGGTATTACTGGAAGCAGCTCACCTAGCCAGGGAAGGAAAGGCATCCTCCACTTTTAAGCAGCGGTGGGAATTCATACAAGCCTCACACAGCACTGTGGGGGCCAAAACTTTCACAGCCAAGACAGCTGTTATGCAAAAAGCTCTCTCCTGTGACAATAGTTCACTTGGATTGTGTGGGAAGCCTAACTGATAAAAGGATAAGCAGGGGCTGATGCGGGAGGGTGTAAAGTAGTGCAGGAACGCTGCACTCCTTGCACATCTCGTGACAGTGTGTGTGACCACGCTCTGTCTGCTGCAGCAATTGGCTGAGCCACATCATGGGCATCAGATTAAAGAGAGTGAAGGTCAGCTTTTGGAAGATAAATATGTAGGGAGATAGTTCCTCGCACGCTACTCAGAAGACACAAGCTGTAGCAGTCTGGGCCTGACAGTCTCCGGGGTACTGCTCTTCCTGGAGAGCAATATGTTTTCTTCTATCAGTACTTGCCAACTCTTAACCACATTTAAAACATAATGGCTCAAGCAAATAGGAGCCTTTCATCTCCCCACTTAGGGTGAGATTAATTTTTTCCAGCTTTAGCTGCCTGACAGAGCAGTCTAGGCTCCCTTTAGAATCTGGAGGAGAGTCACCCCCAGAAGGAAGTTCAGTCCACGTAGCGGTAGGCGTCTGGGAGAGGTGGGAGAAAATGGGGGGGCTTTTCTTTCAGGTCAAAGAAAGGCTCTACTGGAATTCTGATCACAGAATGAAGATTCAAGAAATGATGCCTGAATCAGTAGGTACACCCATGAACTCCCAGGCACTGAGTTGATGAGTGCTCAGGCAAAACAACTGATCTGACTACGTGGGTAGCATTAATTGCATAGGCATGTCTAAAGCTACAGACCTCTGAACCACGCTCCTGTGTGAATCCTACCCTCTTTTTGTTTTTGCTACTGCAGTAGTTTTAACTCTATACAAAAAGACTGAACATCATGGACTCACCACAGCGCCTGCAAAGTATCAGAGAAGTACTGAGCACCTTGAAGGCATTACATTCCAATCCTCTCCTCAAGCACAGCTGGAGACCCATTCAGCTTGTCATGAACCGATTTAATACACACAGTCTCTATTCTATCACCCCAACTCACCAATGAAAATACCAGACAGCACAGGACACAAAGAAGTTTGAAGAGCCTTATGCAATAAATACTTCTAGTTTCACATAACACAACCGAACTTCTCTGTTACATGTAGATTTTGTTAATTTGACATCTCAGTGTGTTTTCAACCACATCACCATGCCCTCCCCCTGTTCAAGATACCACCAGCACTGCTGCCAGAAGATATATCATCTACTCAGCTTTTTCCTGACCCACACCACCAGCTTAGAAGAAAACAGGAAGAGCATGGAGAATGTAAAGCATCTTAAACATGACTAGCATCATCTGATGTACACCCCAGCAGGCTTCTGAATTTCCTGGTGATTTCTAGGGCTTCTGGAGGTTCTAAGTCACCTTTGGCTGAGTTTCACAACCCATACCCACACAATTTCTATCAGTGATAAATGTTTCACATTTAACTAAACAGGCCTTCAATGCGAGGGGATAGAGAGAACAATAAAAGCTTCATGCTGCTTCATTCTGGTGGACACACACACTTTTGCTTACATTCCTCCTTGCCCTTTGAACCACTTCTGGCTCTGCAGAGCTACCCCTGAACCTGCACAAAGGCAGTGTGAACTTCAGGCAGTCCCCGAGCTGCAGATCATTTCCCTCCACATCTATGATCACACAGAAATGTGTTTACAAGCATACCTACAGTGCACACAGCCCTAGAAAAACTGCACATGCCACTGCTGGGATGGAAACACAGGCAAGGCACATGGTAACTTACTGCCAATGGGTTGAATTCAATAGTGTGATTTCATACAAAGTAGGTGCATCAAGGCTTTGGCAGTATGCTTTCAAACAGAGCAAGTGCTACAAGCAAGTAAAGGTGACAAAATCAGACAAAAGTTGAAGTGCCACAGCTAAGATTCAGAGCTGTTTTTTCTTTCCTTTTAACCCAGACCCATCTTATTCTCAGGTTCCTATTTCCTAAGAGAATTAAGTTAGTTACAGGAACTGACTTTCATAAGTCAACAGGCAAGTTTTTACATCAACTACTCAGACCTGGAGAGACTTGTAAGTCGTAATGGCTGTTGGTTTTGAGACGTGTGAAGAGGTCCTGAATTTGCAGGAGGACGATGGGCAGTAATGGTTATTACACCTGCCAAGAGAAGGGACAAGGCTGCTGGAGGGAGTCAAATACTGATTATTTGACAACATATGGGACATTAGACTGCTCTCCATGAAAAAGTCTGCATGCTTACTTTCCTTCTTACAGACTTGCACATGCAAGATAACAAGAATGAGTTGCATATATACTTTTTACATGTTTGTTTTAACCACCTGACAAATGACATGCTGTGGGTAACTCCTGTCCTGGATTGTCACAACAAACAGACATAAACCAACGTGACACTTAAACAGACGTGCCCTGTCACAAGGCTACCAGAGACTTTCTAACTGGGTTAATGCTCCATTTTCAGCACTTGCAGTACTACCTCTGTGTTCTGCCTGAACGTAAATGGTTCCTTTCTGCATCTGCAAATATAATTCTTTACAATTTTTTTTATTATTATTCTCCTAGAGCCACAATTAACTACTTTAGAATTTTACACGAAGAAAAGTGTTACATCTGCCCAGTTTTCCACAAACAACAGCACCTTCATGTCCCTTTTCATTTTTTATCCACATTTCTCTATGTTGGCTTGAGAATTGAGGAAAATTCTTACCTACGCTATATGCAGCGCCTTGGTTGCCTGCCGGAGAGTTACAGCTGGTAAGCACATACCAAACACATGGTTTAGCAAAAGCAAAGAGAAGCCCATGATGTATTTTCCTAATGTTAAGGAGATACCCTTCTAGAGATGTTGGCCCCAGACTGCCAGAAACAGCAAAATGCCTCTTTTCCAATCCTGTTTTCAGTAATCACCTGCCCAGGGATTAGTTCCTGATCTCCTGATCCTGATCAAAATCTCCAGGTCCAAGCACCCAGGACTGTTCTTGGAAAGAAGAAAAGCTACGCATGGATTCCCTGGCAAGTTTAAACAGTGCCTCACAGATGCTAACAAGTGACTCAGCCCAGGAAACTCAGCACTGGCCAAAGCTTCAGGGAAGGAACCATCAATGAGGCACAGCTTGGGAATGTCCATTTCTAGAGTCTCACAGAAGAGTACTGTTTAATATACAGAAGCCTGGCCGGACTCGAGAAGACGGACATTGCACCTTCCTTGTACACAGGGAGCTTTTGGTCTGCGTACAGCTTGAGGTCTTTTTCAGTTTTATCAGACACTCCTCTCTGATAACTGACACTCCTGACCAGACTGTGGATAGTGGAGCTTTGTTCAGTAGAGCTTTGCTAAGCAAACTCCCACGTGATTTAACACAAGCCATTTCCACCTAGGGCTCTCATAGTGCAGACACTGAGTTGCTCATGAGCCCCTCTTGCTATGAAGACAGAGCATATCTATACAGGATTCTCTGAAAGACCTTCTAGCTACAGTGGATATACTTCTGGAACAGGCCTATCCTGATGCTTGGATAAAAACACAGTGAAGAAAAAAACCTGCATTCAGAGAATAGGGCCTACTCCTTTTAGGAGTCAAAAAGGAGATTGAGGTGCCATAGAGTCCTCTAATCCCTTTTCTTATCCCTTTATGAGAACAAAGCAGACTTCTGCAGCCTGTCTTTCCATCCCAGTAGGTAGGCTACAAGCAACCAAGAGCCTCAGAGGCACAGAACAACTTCTAAGTTTCAGTCTCAGTTTTAAAGACAGTTATTAAGTTTTAAAACAGTTTAAATAAAAACATACTGCTCATTTTATCATGAGGTAGAACTCCTACCCTAGGAGTAACTGATTTAAACATAAAACCTGGAAGCCTCAGGAGTTCTGCTCGGTCCGGTGGGAGCTGGTGATAATCTGTGCACACTCATAATTGCACCTGGGCTCTTAATTCAGAAAATAAGCTTTGTGTGTTGTCCAGCTAAAAATCTGGAAAAGGATTAACTGCAACTGGGAGCAAATAACTCCATCTGACCAGAATTAACTCAAAATGTGTTTGTAAGACTTTAAATAATGATTTCAGATGTAAGACTATAATCATGATTAACATTTGCTAGAAGGTAGGATTTGTGCTGTGTACACATACACTGCTTAGGGAAACCAAGAACACCTGAATGGTGCACACTGTATTTTTATAAAGACTCTGAGTAGGGCTGCCAGACAAAACCTGAAAACAACCAGCAAAAAAATTAACTACTCTGAAGCTGTGAAAGCATGAAGTTCAAGTAAGAAAATAAGCAGGTGTATTTCAAGGTGCTCTCTGCATATACTGTCAATGAAGTTGTGTGAAAGCTCATATTTTCATCCAAGAACTCATTCCTACTGTACATTAAGTTAAAGCCTTACTGGTTACTGCAGCTATGGAGTTGAAGATAATATTTATGTCTCCATGTAGTTAGGACTCAGTCCATAATTAAATACTGCTACAGATCATAACTGGAGTCCATCATTCCCTTCTGGGCACTGCTCTGAATAATCTCAGCTGAATTTGTTTCAAAGAATACAGTGCTACCATTGAAGAAAAAAGCATTACTATCTGGCATTATTAAAATATTACTACATTTGGGCTCTCTCCTGAAGAGAGGCTGCTTCAGAGCTGCATTTCCACTGCGTGCTATACTTCGAAGCCCTTTACTTGTTTGTAGACAATCTCACTCTCCTGCACGCTTTACTGTTGGCAAGTGCCTGTTCTCTACTCCTCCTCAATGAGACACTGCTGTCACGTTCCTGCACTCAGACAATTCCCACTTTATAACCACTCTTCCTCCCATACTTCCCAGCTCTATTTCTCTACTCTATCTCCACATCTATTTCACAAGCAGTGGGTATTTTACAGGGGCTTTCCAAAACCAACAATCTTCCTCTATTTCTTGCCCACAACTCTTTGTCTGTCAAGCATATAGCAGATTTTAAATGTATGCTATTACTGGTCACATCTGTCTGCAACCAGTTTGGGTTTTGGAGACGATTTCTGCAGTACATTCTATTTTCACTGTAATTATCCACAGTGTATGTTGTCCTTCCAAGCACTAGTTTAAAAATAACAAAGTATTAGTTAGGCCCAGGACATATAAGGCTGAAAGAAGTTCAGTGACAGCATTAATATGTTTCATGAAGTTCCAGCAACCATACAGAAGACAAACGACTCAAGACTATGCACACAAAAGTCAAGAGTGCCTCTTGGTCCACGCCAGACATATTCAAGTGACTTTCTGTTTGTGCTTACACATATGTCCTCAACACCACATTTATTCTCAGTTTTATTTGGAGGACAGCAGGACTCAAAGGGACTCCGAGGAGATAAAAATCAGAGTGACGAAGACTTTGCATCCAAAACATCTTGGAGAGCTAACAACAACAACAGGCACTTCCAAATGAAACAAAACCACACTTGATGCGACAGGCATTACCTCCCTCTTCGGGAACGCTTTTGCGTTCTTGTTCTGGTCCTCCTAACCACTGTTTGCATCGGGCTGAGCCAAACAGCTGCTGCCCGGAAGAGGCTACAGTGCAGCTGGTACTTGCTGGCTGTTCCCCTTTGCTGTCTGCTCTGTAAATCCAAGGTGCCTCACTGCCTGGCTCTTGCTCTTCTGTCTGCCTCGCCTGGCTTTCCTGGATGCTAGCCCTACAAAGCATGGCTCTTGCTTCTGTACCATTGAGAGCATGCTCTCAAGGCAGGACAAAACTTCCAGACATTGCAGAGTAACAGCAGTGAGAAATAAGGAACCACTGGAGGCTCTGTTGGAAAACCCTACAAGGCTCTGAAAGAAATGCTTTCTAAGGAATCACTGGTCTTTATCTACAAACATAGAAAAAAAATGCCATTCTGAACTGTTACTTAAAACTTGGAGTTGCTTTCTTAAGCATGCATTTCCATAATCCCAGGATTACAGGAGGGCCATTTGTACACTATAGAGTACCATTAATTTCAGATTACTGCATTTCATCCTGAAGACTTTTAGATTAAGCAACAGCCTTAAGCTGCTACGAAAAGCAACACTGCCCAGCTGAGTACTCAGAAGACCACAGAGAACCTTCTTCTTCCCATCACATTTGACAGTCAGCTCTCCCTTACACCATCCTACCAGAAATATTCCATGCTAGGGAGGATGACAGCAAGAAAGGCCAAAAGCAAAGCTCATTTTGCATTTTCAGGTGGATACTAGAGCTTTGGGAGGAGAACATTCTCTCTGACATGGAGAGAATACACAGTTTAGCCAACAGAACTGGTAGGAAATCACGTAGCAGGCAGGATTCATTTTCATTAGTGATATTTAAATGGAAACAGGAGGTTTTCCTAAAAGATTTTCAAATTCAAAAGTCAACTGCAGCTCTAATTTGACAATGTCTTGCTCGTGAGACTTGGGGCATGAATGAAGCACAACGACACGCACTGCTTTCCTTCTCTCATTTTTTCCAGAGGCAAGGGTCAGCTCCATAGGGAAGGCAGGCTAAAGGGTGACCTTTGTTTTGAAAGTGCCTAACAGTTTTATTATGGATACTATGCCCTTAGCTTCGGGTCTTTCAGTACATGTAATTCTCATTGTCCATACACTATACAGGACAAGATCTTAACTTCTTATGGTAAAGCCATTTTCCTCTCAATAGCTTAGGTCAGGTTTCATAGGATAAATGGGAGTTTTAAAAATCTTTCAAAAACCTGCATTTTAACTTGCAAACAGCTGCAAACTCACAAGACACAAATATACAAATAAGATACTTTGTTTTTAGAACCTGCAATGCTCAAAAGTCTCATCCTTGCATTTTATCTGAATGGGAAACCAAATGATACAACCTTATCCACAGAAATCCCCAAACAAAGTCCAGAGAAGGAAACTACAAGTTCAGTGACAAAACACTCATTGATAAATGTAACAAAATAGTAGAAAAATATGCTAGAACTGAACTTCTAGATATAAAACGTCATCTGAAACCAACTCATTACAATTCATCTTTGCCTGCAGGACACACGGGGCATCAAATCTGCAAAGAACTGGAACCTGTCTTGTTTACATTCCCTGAATAAGTTCAAACTATTTCCAAAACTATGTTTGTAGCACAGCAAAGTACTGCCACAAGCATTGCTGCCAAGCAACACCGTGCAACAGCAATGATTTGGTCCTTCACAGCAGCCTATCTGCTGACAGAGCAGAAAAATGATTCCTAACTGGTAAGAAGAGCAGGTGTCATCTGACACCTGAAATGACTGTCATTGCTTTGCTTTTCTGTGCATACCTGTTTTAACACTGGAAACATCACTGCTACTACCTGAGCTTCGTCTGCTTTTCTAAGTGGATACAGCACAGAACTGCTCTGAGACCGTGGCTGCTGTGTATGCGTCTCTGAGCCACTGGAAATGCAGGGTCTCCTCTCCTTTTCAACACGCCATAATCTTTTGCTGCCTGTGAATAATGTATCACCCAAAATACAATTAACATGACACAGGCTTCTTACTAACAAAAGCAAGACACAAATTAGGTATTTTATTTCTAACACATTGCGTGTGTGAGAAAGATACTGACGAAGAAAGAAAAAAAGCTCTCATTTCAATTTGGTTCAATCACTTTCATAAAAGCTTGTTTGCAGAACTTGAGAAATCCTTAAATGTCCATTCCAGATGTTGGCTTTTAGGAGCAGAAATTCACATCTTCAAATAAAATATTTATCTGAAGCTCTATGGTTCGTGTACCACAGAACTGAAGCAGATTTGCAAAGTGAAATTCTGGTTCTATTGAACTTGGTAATGGCTTTGCCATTGATTTCCATAGGGCCAGCATTACTCTTGCTCTAACTTGTAATAACCAGAATTAAATTTTAATATCCATTTTTTACTGCAATATACTGCAAGATATTGCATGTGCACTGCCATTAAATGTAGTTGGCAAGCTTTAATACCAAGGGACATCTGCACTTTGAAATAAATAGAGATATTACAGAGAGGGAACGTTAGTGGCCTTTTAAATTCCCCAAACAATCAGACTTTAAGCCACGATTCCATTAATATCAGTAATTACACACTTATGCTACAAACACCATTGTCCTTAATAAGCCTATAATGATGTCAGCCAAGCATCTCTGACAGCCCCCTGACAAGAGTGAAATCTACTGCTTAGCCATGGGAGCTGGGGGGATTCTGCCTCTAACCACACAAGAGAAGTGGGGGGATTTGGAGCACCATTTACAGTTCAAAGTAAATTGAAGGGCTGTTTTCTTCTGTGATCTACTTAATTGCCCTTCAAATTGTCAGCTATTCATGTTCTAAAAAGCAGTTAAGGTTAGCCAGGAAAGGCACTATTTTCCTCAGAAGAATCCTATGCTCTTTTCTTACCTTTTGTGCTCAACCAGCAGGAATGTTCACTCTCTCTGAGCATGATAGTACCAAAACCTCCTACCACTTTCACAATTATCTTTGTGCAGTTATCTGTGACTCACTTGGAGCCATCACCAGCAGAAATTCATTCCTACATATGTAAGCTAACAAAGTAATTCTAGAAACAATGGCAAGGTCTGAATGCTCTGGCAAAACAGATGTGAGCTCTGGAAAGAGAACAGTTTTTACAACAGGCAGTGCCAGGCTTACAGGATGACTGCAGTGGCAGCCAGGTGCCTCTCCTCCCAGTTGACAGAGCATGTTACCTCAACAAATCTGAATTTCACAGCCATGTTCCGCTGGAATTTTAGAACAGATCAGGCAGACTTGGTATAAGAGATGCCAAAGGGCAGAAAGCAAAGGTGTTGGCAAAGCTACAGACATTGAATTCTGTCTCTTAGACATGGGAGAAATGAACACGGCTTCAACACCAACTGGAGACTTCAAAATGCTTCAGGGAGATGACAGCAGCAGATTTCCACTTGGCCTCCATCTAGTGACAGCAAGGGGAAGCTAATTAAAACTCAAGTCAGAAGACCTGTTTTTCACCCCCAAAAGCTTTCTTTTCTGCTAACAGCAGTATTTCCAAACATTTCTACAAATCACTGTATCAGATTAAGGCATCCATCTCCATGCCATTCTCTCCTGGCTACAGTTAGCAGCAGAGCTCCATTTGTGGCACTCTTTTCAGTGATACATGGCAATTTGCTTTTATTATTCACTGCACAGACTTCTCGGCTCTGAACATGCTCTATAAAAGCCAAGCCAAAGCAACACAGCTTAGATCCATGGTGTAAATACACGACTTCTGAGCACTGGAGCATTCGGGGACAGCAGGTGTGAATACCAGGAAACACATTCTTTTGTTACACTGCTAAGTGTCAGTTTCTGCAATGTTGAGGGAAAGCTGAACACAATTTCCTAGAAGTTGGATAAATAATGAAATTAACAAGTCAACATCTCAAGAAATAAACTGTGACAAGGCCTGCCTGTGAAGGACGTTGGCTGCTGAAGCCTGGCAGAGCTGGGAGACAACACTGACCTCGTTCAAGAATTCTTTGCTTGCTGTCAGCTACATATTTCTTGTGGTTAAAAAAAAAAAAAAGATACTAAGAGTCTCCTGGCAATAGCAGAAAATAAATTTTGTAGACTTTTAGTGAAAGTCCTTCTTCGCGTATGGTCTTAGTTGGTCCAAGTACTACTTTATCTTCCTTTGACCTCCTTACAAAAAGGAAAGAAAGCCAACTCCAACTGTGGTATGTGCACATGCAAGCCTTCCAAAGCACAGAGAGAAAAAGCTGAAGAGATCATGAGAAATTCAGTCTTGCAGGAACCACCAAGCACCACTCAGGGATGACTGTGCCCAACCTTACATCTTCAGAAAGCTGAGTCTTGCCATGTAAGACACGCATGGGCAGTCCTAGCAAGTGCCATTTTCTCAAAGATCCAGGGAGGTGAAGGCACAGCTCCTCCACTGGAAGTCTGAGTATTTGGAAAACTCACCAAAAAAATCATTACATTTCAGATTAGGGACAAACACTGGGTTATGTGGTACTACACACAGAGCACAAAGAATGGGGATGCCAGAGACATGAAGTGGAAGGGACCTCTGGAGCTCCAAAGCTCACATCACCAATACCAAAATGACCCAATCCCTGGTTCTCCTAACTGTATGATTCCTGTCCTTTTGCATATTTCTGCTAACTGATAACAACCTACTAAATGCTTGGGAGAGCATGTGTGGCAAACAGCCAGACAGGAGAACAAAACCCATCACCTCCAGGCATTGTTTCTACCTTGGCAAATGAGCAAGTAAACATAAGGAAACCGTCCCTCAACATGAAGAGGAAATCCGTCCCCTCTCAGCTCCTAGCCATCAGCAAAAAGGGAACAGGGTCCAGAGAAAAAGGTGCCAGCAAGTGCTGAGGTGAAGGGCATCCCCAGCTGAGGCCCAGCTGGTGGCTGCCTCAGCCCTGCAGGGCTCCTTTTGCCTGCAATCACAAACAATCCAGGCCAGCCATCTGCAAGTGCCTCCGGGCAGAACTTGTCATGAGATCAGGTTCGCCCCATAAAGTAACAAATGAGGTGGTATATAAAACTTCTTTTGATTTGACAACATTTCATATATATAAAACAAAAATACCCACAGCTTCGCTACCAAATAAACTTCATATACGGTTTTTAAAAGTCCCCAAACCTCTCCCTGCAAGAGAGCAGAGCCAAGCGATGGGAATTCTGCAGCACAAGGCTCACTTCATTTCCAAGGACAGCTCTAAGTCCAAATGAAAGCTGACAGCTTGCAGGTCATTAATCCAATGGGGTATACAAGGTAAACAGAACCTGTGTACCAGCAGACGCATTCAGGTGCACTACAGCCATGACAGAAAATGAGGAATTAGACAAACATTGTTCTGCTTTTTACTTTGAGTTTCCTGTAAAATCTTCTTTTATCAATTCTCCACTCCCTTCTACTCATCCTCAGGATATGCAGAGCCTGGTGCTGGCTGTATTTGTGTTGTTAGCTGAAAGAACAGCAGAACATGCCAAGCATTTAATAACAAAATTCCAGCCTTGTGACACAACCTAGTAATCCCAATACTGGAAACTAATCTCATATTTCTACTCAACCCTTAATAAAACCCTAATCCTAACAAAAGTACCGCTATATTTTTTTCTTCTGCCTGAACCTTTTCTAAACACATATATCTCACATAATAAGAAAGTTACTGCAGACTAGACCAAAGAAAGATGTGTTACACAAGCTTTTACATGTACATGTATTGATTTACACAGGGCAGACTGACAGAAGACTGAGTGAGAAAGAAATGGCATCTCAGATCCAGATACAGTAATTTTCTTCTAAATGATCGTGTTTATCATACTGTTTATAAAATATCTGTGCAAAAACAACAAAATTCTGTATGGCAAACACTGTTATCACTGTCTTGAAACCAAAGTCAGGCATTCTGATTTCTGAACTTTGAAGATGTGGGGAGATGTCTTCAGCTGGAGCAAGAGAAGACTCATTCTCAGCTTTGAAACACAGCTCTCTAACTCAGGGTGCAAACCAGCTTTGCAAAGAGTTGAAGATGCACAGCCTAGTATTGTTGGCTGAATAGTGGCCACAGGCACTCTTCTACTGCCACAGAACTGCTTCCTGCAGCCATCCCACCACACAACTCTGTTTCTTGTGTGCATATCATTCAGTGCTTTTAAACAGGCACCAGAGACTTGGCAATGCTCAAGTTCCTGGCCTTGCATAAGCACACACATATGCATACCACCCTGTCCATTCCCCTATCTGAAGCCATCAGGAAAGAGGGCAGCTGAGCAATACCAGCTGCTTTCTTTGCTGCGGGGTTCCACGGACCTCAGGCAAGGACTGCTTGTATGTGGATGAGCTGCTGTAGCTACAGCTACCAGTTTCCTGCCTCCTACCACTCAGGACACTTTCATGATGAGGAAACAAACAAGGTGTTGCAGGGTCCTAGGAAAACATTAGTTGTGAATAAGCATGTATATAACAATTCTCTTCTAATGTTACAGCCACAAAATAGCAAGGCAGGAGGCTTAGCAAGGTAAGACCCCAGATTTACATCTGGGACAAATGTGCATTACAGGCAAGCCTCAGTACTCAGCAAGACCTTTACTAAACAAAGGAAGTAGACTCTCCCACCCACCAGCTGCTGCCTGAACCACCGTTTGCTTTAATGATTTCCATCACCAGATCCCAAGCAGCTTCTCACTCTTGTAACAACCAAGACCACTCAGGCTTCCAGCACAGAAAGTGTCATCAAACACTCGGAATTCCAGTTTTAAAATAGCTTTTACTGTTGCTGCACATGTGAGAATATGCCTACCAAAGCTGTAGCACAAGCCTGTCCTGTACACTAGCACAAGGGCTCACCTGTCTCAAACTGAAAATCACAAAACAACAGAAAACTGTACCACTGAATGAAGTCCTGCTCAACACAGGACACAGAAAATCTCAAATGGGAGTATTTTAGGGGAAGATAGAAATAACATTATGTTGAGCAGAAATAATTTGTGCACAGAGTACATTTATTCCTATACCCTGAAGCATAAAAAATTTATTACACCTATTAAACAAATATCCAGTTAACTACTCTGATTATTGGCCTGCTACCACATGCAAGTGTTTAACCACAGGTTGGACCTGAGTGAGTATTACACTGAGACCCCAGCAAGTATTGCACAAACCCAGAACTCTATGCCCTGCTCTCCAAGCAGGCATAAGTTTGCCAAAGGGGAGTTATTCTTACAAAACTCTGAAGGTACTCTTCATTTCCACCAAGCATCTGGCTGTAATACTGCAGTGCTAAGGAGCTGTACAGAGCAACACAAACGCTTATTTTTCAAGCTGTTGCCTTTCAGTTTCAACAAATGCTCTTTCAGTCATCCTGATCATGTTAAAAAAAAAAAATTGGTTTGGTCTATTTGTTACTTCATAAATGTCAAATCAGGGCTGGGAGAAGGGTGCCTGAGAGGAAGAAATTGGCAGGGCAGATTTGCCAGTTTGGCAATAGCAAAAAGCCCCACAGAACCCCCTTTGCCTGAACATCTTTCCTTTATTTACAATTTCCTTGCAGACACAAAACAGATGGTGATACTTTCTGAACACTCCATAGAACGGAGGGTTGAAACTTCCACTTGGGGTGTGTTGGGCTGAGGGTACTTTGCACCCTGCAGAAGCAACTCCTTAAATACTGTAGTAAGATACCTGTTCGCAGCATTCTGAAGTGCTTGTCAGGATTGACTGCCACAATACAATGACATACATGTGCACAACTGAATGCCTTTAAGCACAGCTCCGTGCCTCTGTACTGACATACACACTAAAAGAGCTCTTAACACATTTACAACACACACAAAAAGATTCCGCCTCTTTAGAGCTTCCTGAGCATGGCCATGTACAGGCTCTCTCTCCAAATTGTCACTGTGTTCCTCAATCCCCTCCCTGCCTGCATAATCCATAATAGAAACATTGCACATCTGGAAAAATGAGCAGGCACAGGAAGAGCGATGAAATCCTTCACTGGAATTCTTGCAGAGCAGCAGGAATCACATACTGGCCTTGAAGGATTTTATGGCTACGTTGAAAAAAATTATTCAACCTCAAGGCTCAGTACTCCTACTATAACTATGATGAGGGTGAACAACTCGCTTGCCTAAGGTATTAACTCTGCCAGTCAATGTTAACCTTTCAATGAAGGTGTCTAACAATTAGTCCCATTAGAAACTCATACAATACATGGAGTTTACCTACTGCTCACCCGATAAAACTGCATCAGCATTTTACCTTAAAAACTGTGCAAAGAGCAATACCATTTCTTTGCAGACGGTCTCTCACCTCCAGATGCTCCTACTTCAATCCTGCTTCCCCTGTCCCTGGGATTTTCAAGTGATCCCATGCTGTATTGCCCTTGCATTACAATGCTTTCTGCAAAACTCTTTCCAATCTTAACTGTGACAAGCATATCTGAGAAGATCACAATCCAGCCATTTTACTGTGAAGGTTATACTGAACCATCACTTACGAAGAAGCAAGTTTAGCTTCAAGTTTGACTACATCTCTTGTAACAAGACACACAGCGTAACAGACTGACGGATTCATACAAAAGACCAGCACCAAACAACTGCTACACTTACCCTGCGAAATGACACCACGTAGAATGTATCTTCCTTTCTGTGAATAGCTTCAAAGAAGTCTTGATAGCTCCTTGGAGAGGCATAATACACTTGGAGCTCATTCCCTGAGTTCCTGCTGAAATTAAGAAGGGAAGAAAGTAATTATTTTAGACACAAGAAAGTTAACTTTAATGAGAAAATGGCTTTAAAACACGTGCTTTTCAAAAACAGCAGTTCTGTATCCATTGAAGGAGCACCAAGAACATTAAATACAGGTGAAGACAACCAGATCTACTGAAGCGGAGTGTGAAGTTAAACACAAACAGAGCTTTTCATGCAACAATATCACCGTTTCTTTCATTCACCTTTTTTGCATCTCTGGTCAGCTCAAAGATTTGCTCTTCACTTTCAGTTTAGATAGTGGAGTAAAAAGAAGACATTCACAGCATTCATGTAATCCTGGCTTATCTTTCTCACAATTATCATCTTAAATATCCCAGACGTATGGAAAATACACTGTCAAAAATATTCTGTGTGAAAACACTAGCAAGTCATGCAATCCAGTGTTTATCTTGGAAAGGTGAGAAATTCCCAGCACATTTTGTTATCATCCTGCTCCCGTTCAAAAATACCACATTTAATCAAATTGCAAAGCTGTACTTAGACAAACCATTAGCTGGATCTCCAACCAGTCATTTTAATTCTTTCCCACTTTAATAGCATACTATCTGTTTGCAGTATTTGTGGCAAAAACACTGATGAGACTATTCCTCCCAAACTGCCTGGTGTTGACCCAGATTCTAAACTACGGTGGCTGATTTAGATTATTTTGGTATGTTTCTAAAATATACATAACTACGCCTCTCAAACAAGGCTCAAATCTATCATCAAGTGATTTTCTTGAGTAGCAGTAATAGCAGGCCATCATTCTCTCTGCTCTTACTGCTCATCTGGCCCTACAGAGATAGGAGTGCAGCTGCCAAACCTGGCTTCCCTTAGCAAGAATGGGAGGTGAAAATCCTGGGGATCAAGAGTAGACAGTTCTGTTCTGTATACCCTCATTAGCAAAACAATACAAATGGAGACTAAGATCACATCCTTCACAACACAGGAAACAAAGATCCAAGCTAATCCGAGCTTGATTGCTCATTCATAAAAACACAGAGGCCCATGGGAACACCCCTGAGATTCAGCATTGAAGTTGTACTGTGATAAAAGACAGAACACCCACATATTGCTCAGTAAAACACATCCTGAAAACTGAAATAGGTCCCACAGTTCCGTTTTCTCACCCACGCTACAGAAGATCCAGCTAGATCTGGAAAACAGCCTTTTGTCACTTGAAATCCAGCCATGGGATGGAACAACAAAGTACATGGCAACCAGTAGGCCTTCAGCAAGGTAGAGGAGATCCATGTCTATCGCTAGTTCAGAATTCTAGATAATACCAGTTGATTTATCTCATGCTGACCTTTGTGCATTTAAGGGTACCCACCACAGATTGCTTCATGAAAGGATGGGAGAAATGAAGGACTCAAAACAGGTTCAAAACTTCTAGTTTTTTAGTAATATTGTGTATTAGACTGTGTCTCCAAACAGTGGTGCTGAATCTGGCTATTTATTCCAAGATAAAAAAAAAAGAGTCATTTTCAAAGTTAGAAGGACACTCTGTAATGCATTACAGAGCACAAGTATGTGGCAAGAGTGCTTGTTTTAAGGAGCAAGGCTGTGGGCACTGTGCTTTAAGCATCAAGAACCACAGTTTTTATAGTGCAAAAGTAAGAAACGGGAAAAAAACTTGAGTGCTCTTTAGAGCTTGATATCTGAATCCTAAATGCACATTTATGGAAATTCTTATCAAAATCACCTCTGAAGAAGGCTAAGAAGACTGAAGAGAGTTGAGAATTTTTCATGTATGTTTGTTTTTAAGTCAACTTGATTTTGATCTTCCTCTTCTTTGACTTTATTGCAACACCTTACAATTGATAAATTTTCTTTAGGAACTGAGGACACAAGATAGCAATGTTGGAATTGCCAGCACTACACACAAAGATGAATTCACATGCTGTTAGTATCTTCCTATGCATGGATTCACCCATGACCAACAGGTCACCAGCAAGGATGATCTAAAAGGTAGTGGTCACTAGATTTCTAATCACAAAACAAGTATTGAATAAAAGTCTAGAGAGTATAATATAAATAAAAGCATTTAGTTCATTAATAAGAGTTTCAGAGCTGTCTACATGTACTTAAGTTACATACATCAGGAATATATCTATATATGAGGATATATCTATCTATCTATATATACATCATATATCAGGAAACTGAAAAGGGAGATAGAGACAGTCTCTTCTGACGGAGATGCACAGTGAAGGGATAAGAGTCAATAGCTACAAATTACTACAGGAGATATTCCAAGTGGCTACAAAGGAAAAATATTTCACAATGGCAGTGGTTTAGCCCTGGGACAAGTGCCTAGACAGCTGGTGGCATCACTGTTTCAGGAGATATTCAAAGCTCAGCTGGACACTGCTCTGAACCACTCGATTTGACTTTGAAGTTAAATTCACTTGGAGTAGGAGGTTGAACTGGACCTCTCCAGAGATCCCTTAATAACTTAAATTATTCTGCTACTCTGTGATTTCACACACCATCTAGTAACTGATGTCTTCGGGAGAAACTGGAAGTCTTTTCTGTGCTCTCATCTGTTCCAGGACGGTCGCAGCATGTAACTGCTGTGACTCACTCAATGGTCTCCTTCGTTTAAACATCAATCCTCCAGAAAAAAAGACAACACAAAAAGCACCTCATTTAATTCTGAGCACAGTAAATATTCCATGCAGAGCTGCATGATGTCAGACTGTTTTTTATTATATTGATACTTTTTTTTTTCCCAAGAGTAATGCAGGTATATATATTAAACTACCCTATGCTATAAGAACAACCTTGTTGGTTCAGTTTTCAGTTAAAATGGACATCCTTCATCTGCCTATAGAACTATAAAAGTGGCTTTTTTATTTGTTTGTTGACTTACTAGTCAAGACAAATCAGAGTTTGGCAGCATGGTTTCCACAGCACTTCCCTACAGCTCACTGCTTTCTCCTAGGATGATTCTGCTCTCAAAGCTGCAATGCAAATGGAAGGGCCACAGCTCTCTTAATTTCAGTGGCAACTTTTTACTTGTTTCTCTCAATAAAAAGTCCTCTTCATACTCCATTTTCCTTACTCCCCCTTGCCACTTCAAAGCAGAGATCCTTTTAAACACTGTCACAGAGAATACAGAAGAGAGAATTTTTAGTTTCCTTAAGCTTTTCTCTCCATTTTTTCCCATCCTCCAAGAAAAGGACAGAATATATGCAGGTGAGGGTGAGGAGTCACGAAACTCCAAATTAGGATGCTCTAATTAACAGCAAGGAAAACTGGGAGATGAAGAGAAACTATACACATAAGATGTAATGACACTTCATCTAAATAATATATTTGGTGTTAACTATAGTGCTTTTACTCTTGAAGACAGAGAAACTGTTGTCTTACTAGACTTCTGACACTTAGAAACTTTCTTATAAAATATTTCTTTCCCCTGCTTTTTTTTCTTTCCTTAAAGATTCAGATCTGTCTAGAAAGAGACCCTGTCTCTTTCTAAGATAGTAAGTACTAATAAGTAAAGATTTTATTAAGATTCATTGGTAGAAAGAGCCAGGAAAAGCAAAGCTCTGATACCAGGTTCCTTTAAGTGTAGTCTGAATCACAAGCAGCAGCTAACTACCAAGGTACAGAAATTAGGCCAATAAATGTAGCTAGCATCTCACTCCAGAAACCTGACAACACAGTATAAACAGACAATTTTACCAGCTGCTAGTGAAAAATAAAGTTATTAATTAGAAAGCAACAACAAACAAGTTGTTCTGCCTTACCTGAGGCTTGTGTCTGTGTAAGGCATGGTCATTAGTTGGGAATGTACCTTCTCACTAATGGAGCTCTGAAACAAGGGAAAAAAGAATGACACCAATGGGAAACAGTAAATATTTTCTTGGTTTGGCACTACAAAAAACATGATGCACAGCTGTAGCAGACGGAATATGCAAGGAAGCAGAGTGACCTTGAACAACACATGGACGCTTTTTCACTGGTGACAAGAGAATAACTGAAATGGCAAGCAGCAATCGAGCTTGAGACAAAGAAAAAGGCAAGAGTTTTAACACAGCCAATTTGATCAGAAATGAATAATAGATGTTGATATTGTACACAGTAGGTACATACACTAGGTTATCCAAGAACAAAATTTGCTACAATTGAATCTGAATGCCAGATTCATAGAATTCTTTTGAAGTCACATCCACTTTGTATCTCTGCCAAAATATATTACCCACATCATGCTTCTGGTGTTAAGAGACACCAGAAATGCCCAAACTTGCCCTACTTAAACTTTCTGTCATTTTCCTTTAGACACTGGTGAGAAGAATCTACTGATTTTGTAGAGAGGTGTTTATTTATCCTGTTGTGATACTGACTCACTAGTAAAATCCTGCTTACCTGCATAACCCGTGCTTTCTGATGTCGGTTATTGGACTTCCTTCTAGACCTTGTTCTTTCCACTTCATGTCTATGAACCCATCCTCGAAGTTCATGATTCAGCCTAAAAATGAAGCAAACAACAAAAGAACAAACACCACAAACCAACAGCATGAATAGATGTTCCAAACAACAGTGGGAGAACTTAATTATAGAGAACACTTTAAAGACATGGCAATTTAGTACTCTTCTGGCTAATTTTTAACATCAGAATATGCAAATTTTACTGCAAGACTCAATTTATGAGAGAATTCATAGACAGTAGAATACAGTGATTCAGACGGAGTGAACCAACAACGGTTATCAATTGCCAAATATCTATAAAGTATTGGAATTATGGATGGTTTCAATAAAGCAGATACGGTATTTTCTTTTGCCCAATGAACAGTAATTCTGAAATTACTAGAGAAAGACTACTGAAATTTAAAATCAAAAGACTATCAGACCAAGATTAAATATTGGCTAAGAAAGCTGAAATATCACAAACAAATTTAAGGAAGTATGGACAAAGCACTCCTTGGAAAAAAATGGAGCTAAGGATCTCCTAATAATGAATAAAGCAGATCTGCAATGACAAGTTAAGTTTGCTTGTATCAGAAGCTGAAGGGCAGAAGACCATATTTTACATATATCTGACAGATGTGCTTTTTAGTTGGCTCTGATTTCCATACTGTAAATACTTCCACATAAGAGAAATCTCTTCTTAAGTCATTAAAAACCTCCAGGCAACCAGCAAATTGTTGTCCAGTTATTGCTAAGTGACCATTGTGTATACTGAGTGAAAATCATTGCTAAAAGCATCAGAAGATTAAAAAGATTGGAGTGGATCTCCTGTCTCCATGGCAGTAGACACTGGACAGTGCAGACACTTGCAGAGCCATTGTTCACAGACTGGATGAATGCTGTGAATGAATAACAGCATCACCCAAGGCCATTTGTCCACTCACCTAACTTGGTAGCTTAAGTGCTCAGAAAAGGTCTGCTCACCTTTGTGACTCCGTCCGGTTGATCAGGGGCTGGCAGGGCGGTGGTGGAGGTGAAATATACAACAGTGGTTCTTCTGATACTATCATCAATGCTTTGTTATCAGACACAGAATTATCATACCTGAGGAAAAAAGATACCAGGAAATTTTTAGAAGTTTTCCATTAAACTCTGACCAAACTCAGAGGAAAAAAAAATGACCACTGGTAAACCCACAAAGGTTACGGCTGTTCCGATGAAACCTTTAAAGAAGGTGAACAACAATTTCCAGCAAACATCCAGTGGTCTTAGTCAACTCCCCAGAAGAGTCTGGTAGCTTTTGACACAGGGTAGAGATCAGCATTAACAGTTCCAAAATCTCTTCCCTTACAGGCCAGATATTGAAAAGAAATGCAGCTCTTAAAATATTCATCGTAAAATGCAAACTGTGAGATCTCAGCAGAGGCAACTTTCTCTTTCATTCCAAAGCTATGAAGGATTTGCCACAGGAATATGGAATATTAGCCATTCAAACTATGCAGAAAGAAAGAATACAAACTATATGACAAACATAGCAGCCAGAAACTATATTAAAGCCAAGCAGAGAGGACTGTTTTCCCAAACATCTCCAACAGCCTCCAGCAGCTGGATTAGCTTTGAGAAAATGTGAAAGAGAGCATGGATTTCAATGCAAAAATCCTTAGAACTTTCAGTAACAAAACAAAGAATAACATTCCTTCCTCCTTGTTATCTGTATTACTTGAGTGATTTAACTATTTATCACCAAACAGCCACAATAACATCCTCCCTTGAGAGGGTATAAATATAACAGCCTTAGTCGACATGATTTTGACAGACTCGTAGCTCCTCCAAGCTGAAAAAAAAAACAGTTACAAGACCTAATGAAAGAACTTATTCACATCCTGTTTCCCCACCTTTTTCTCCCCATCTGCTTCTGCTGTTTACTGTATCTAATACTGATAAAGGAGAATATGCAGCAAAGAGCTCACTGCTTGCAAAAAAAAAACAGGGTGAAAGAAGAGGAGGAGGTACACACACTAGCACAGCCTCCTAGGGGAATTACTTACAACCACGTCACATAAGTCATGGTCTGAAACATGCCATACAGGACACAAAGCCCTCACCATGGCTACAGCATTAAAGTGTTTGTGATTTATTGTCATTTTTCTGCATGGTAAAATGTATTAGAGCTTTCTGCACATCTGTGCCTGGCTTTGTTCAACCAGCCAAAATACTCTACTGGAAAGGGACAATCTGATAGGATAGATCCTATAAGTGGAAAACATGAGCTGGATTAGCCAGACTTCAGTCTGGAGACAATTATATGTTCACTTATGCATTGAGTGCTAGAGATTGAGGAACTTTAAAGCAACTATATAATTAAATAATGGTAAGCATAAGGTTGGACTCAGATTTTTTAAGAAGTGCAGTACTAGTTAATTTCAGAGAACTCTCAGCCATTAACTTCTCCAATTTTCTCTCCAGTAACTCAGAAAATAAATACTACAGCTTGAAAATGAAGAAAAGATAGTAAGACATATCTTAACCACACAAGTCAAAATAAAGAACATGGAAAAAAAAATAATCAAACAGATGAAGAGCTGAAGAAGCACCATTAAACTCTGCCACCTAAAACACGTGAAAAGTCTTCATCTCACCTATTAATCTTCTGGGAAATTATGTCAATGGGTATTTTCTGAGCTGGGCTGGGCTCCTTGGTAGCTGAGAACTCCAGGAGATTTCTGGTCCGGTGGCTGGAACTCACGGTGGAATCAACTCCATTGGGATCTTTTTCAAATACACTGGAAAACACAACAGACATTTTGCTTATATACAAGGGATCTGCAAGACTATCACTCTGAGCACGAATAGACAAAAACAATTCTGTTCCCTTTTTCAGCTTTACTTTTTTGAAGGATTTTGATCACAGAATCGCTTGAGTTGGAAAGGACCTCAAGGATCATCAAGTTCCAACCCCCCTGCCATAAGCTCTGGTTCTCTTGTTATCTTAAGCTTTATCTAACGAAATTGAAATGAATCTGTAACCTCGATCTGTAGGCATAAGTAAATGACCTACACACAAATAAAACACATTTCCACTTTCATCAGCCTCAAAGTCAATTTACATAGTTTATACTAGTACAATATGTAAAGAAAATATAGCTCCCAAATCCTGTGCAGCTGCTGGCTTGAAATATTATGCCAGATGTTCAACAGAACTGTACATGAAGTTCAACTCTATGTGGATTTACAGACAACAGCAGGATTGACAATGCAGTGGCAGTGGGGCATGGTACAATGTACCCTGCCTTCCTGATCTGTGTTTGCACTGATTGCAGCATCTTCCCCTGGAGCCTGCTCAGGCAGCCACACAGCATAAGAATGCCTGTGTTGCCCTAGAGGCAAAGCAGAATAGAACTTCAAACTGAGCTGGAAAAATGAGACAACTGCCTCACGAGACTGATGACATCCTAGTTCAGAAGGGCTACTTATGAGTGAGAAATCCCGAAAGCACAGAAGCACTACTTCAATTTGTCCTTCCCAGAGGCTAGCTTTATTCTTCTATAAACATGGTTGCTTCCTGAAATACACATCAAAATGAAGCCCTAACCCTCTTGGCTGACAACAGCAGAACACTGCCAGCAGCAACACAGCAAAAATGCATGAGGACCCCACTATGCTGACGAGGACTTTGCCATGCATGTTGATCACTGCTTACAGACTACATTCTGATTCATGCCCCATCTCTCCTGTGTAGCAGAACATAAACCCTGCAGGGGAAGGTCTCATTTTCCTATTTGTTACGTGGCATCACACTGCAACAGGCAATAAATGCAAATGGCTGTAACAAAGAAAGACAAAAGCTACCAAGGACAGGAGGCTAAGTAGTCCCCAGCTAAGGAGAAGGCTAGCAGATCTAGCTGCCTAGCACTCCCTCTCTTTTGCCAACATACTTATGTTCTTGTTAACAGCAACCCAAGTCTGCTCATGAGTATTTGTGTCACGTTCAGCAGAGCTGTGAAGCCAGGACAATCCAGATACAGGCTGATGTTGCTTGGACTGCCTTGTGTCCTTCAGGTTTCCAGGCAGCAGCACAGAACCTAGGCAGCAGAAACCTCTGAGCTTGTTTTCACTACAAGGACAGTGGGCAGAAGAGTATTTATAGACAACTTCCTTAATGCATTTGAATGCTAACATCCAGAAGTCTCATTGCTTCTCATGTGTAGAATGGAAAGCTGGACGGCTTGTTCGTAGCTTCGTGTATTAGCCAGCATCAGGCTATCCAATTTCACAGAACCAATCTCCATGACCTACTCAATTTTATGAGATTGTGTTCCTTCTCTTTCAGTGAGGCACTGGCTCAGCTGGCAGCAACTAGAGACGGAACCAGATCTCAAAATTAAGGCTGATACCCAAAGGGGTGCCATGCATTCCTGCTGAAAATCTTTTATCTGCGAAGCAGTTTTGGGTCCTTACTCTAATTTCAAGCCCTCGCAGCCACAGGTTTACAGAAATTTAGTAATGAAACCAAAAACACCTATCACAGAAGCTCTGAAAGTTTCAGTCTCCTGCAACCTGTTTTTCTGCAGCTCAAATGAATGAGATGACCAGTGTTGGTGAACCTGCTGGGTATGGCATTTCATTCTGTCCTACTTCTTCTCCTTCCTGTTCAAAATGACACTTCAAACCAGAAAAACTTGCTATGTAATTCTGTAGTTCAAGCTTGTTAACAACCAAATCACAAGACTGTAACAATTCTGCATTTTTTTCCATGATGGTTCTTTCTTCTTCCTTGCAAGACAATTCTGCAAGGATAATTCTTATTGTTTCAGGTTTCAGCTAGCAGAGGTGACAAGTCTGAGGTGAAGTGTCACATGTAACATGCTTTCCAAATGCTGAACAGAATAGAGAAATCCAAACCCATTTGAACAGAATAGAGAAATCCAAACCAAGTCCATTGAGGAAAAAGATGTACACTTCTGCAGTCACAGGTAATCTTCATTTAGGTAGCTCCTAATTTAGCTGTTTTAACAGCCACTCAATTCCCTTATCTCAAGCTTTAATTTAGGGAACTACACTGTAAGCTTTTTGTTAAAATTTAAATTTCACTTTTGGCACCACTTATGGGATAGGATGTATCAACATGAAAGAAGATTTCTTCAGCAGCAAGAAATAAAGCAGAAGAACAGAAAATCTTTTACTGTTTTTACGGGCAAAAAGCATGGCTCCCAATTCTAAGAACATACACACCCAACTTGAGGAGAAAATATGATATTATTTATTGTATTAATTGCAATAGCCTTTCTTTTTTTCTTTTGAAGCAAAGCTTTAAGCTACATGGCCTACACTTGCCTCCCTTGTCCCATTCATTTTTTGTAGGATGATGACCAAAAGCACCTTTCCCAAAATCTCAAAAAACACCCTTCCTTGCTCCTTTAGACTGTGGTAATGACCCAATACTAAAAGAAACATTATTTTTGACAAGAATCTCCCAGCACAACTTGAAATACTGCCTGTCTTCCATTTTTTACTTATCTAGGGAGTTTTGTTAGATTTTCCCATCCAAATAGAAGATTTTGTTCTTCTAGCATACAGTGTCTCCTCCTTCCTTCCTCCCATAAAGGTTCACTTGCAGAGTTTGCCTGTAAACAGGGCTCCATCTTCAGGTAACAGATAGGAGTGGACATGCAGGTAACAGCCCATATCCTCCTCTGACTCTTCACTCCCAAAGACTTGTCAAGTAGGTACATGAGGGTATGATATCAGAAATAATCTTCCTTTACTTAGGGTGAGAAAAGCATAATTTATGACCAAAGACCACTTCAGCAGCTAGGATAAAAATGGATCTCTCTTGTATGGTATACCTGGAAATACCTGCCCACCTTCTGCACACGGAGCTTTGCATATGCTACATAGAACAGCATCAAAACAAGCTGGAAAACAAAGGCTCTGCAGCCCACATCCCAACCATGAGTGAAGATGAAGTCAGGGTAAAGTATCTATGAATATGCAGAAGAGGAGAGAAAGAACAAACAGTGAAGGTAGATAACCTCCCCCTTTAGAACAGAAAAAAAAAATCTTCTAAAAAAAAAAAAAAAAAAAGTATTTTCAGCTAAAAATATTTTAGTATTACATAGTAGAATCAAGGAAAATTTTTTCATTCTGTTGGCCCTCAAGATGAAAATCTGGAAACAGAAGAGCGTGTTGGCATATCTGCTGTGAGAAAGTTTTGCTACTTGGAGGAAATGAGTTGCTGCCCCAGCTTAGAAGTCAAGAAAGCTTTAAGGCAGAGAAGTAGCTTTGTTTGAGATGACCAGCTCGAGGCTGGAAACTGGGTCTTTTTCTGTTTGGTCAAGCTTACGCACCTCGAGCGCTTATCAAATCTTTGCAGCCTGCATATGAATATTCCAGATATTGTGGGCATTAAAGGGTTTTCACACAGCTACAAATGCTCTGTCCAAGCTGGCTGAGCTATTGTTTCATTTAAAATGCAAAATCAGATCCAAGGTATAAAAAAAGAACGAACCACTAACTACCTCATGCAGATGTGTGCTCAAAAGTGTAGATAAATTCGATCACAGGAGGGAAAGAAAAGCAACCCTCCTGTCACGGTTTCTCCAAGAAGCCAATAGCACCTGATATTTTAGCAGTATTTTTACTTCTTTGGTTTGAATGTCAGTTTGATAAATGTAAAAGCAAGCCTTGCCAAGAGCCTGAACTAAATTTCATTTCTAATTCTGGCTGAACAAACCCTATGCACTTCAAGTTTTGAATACTGACATTTAAGTTCTACAGGAATTTCTAGACGAAAGCCAACAGTGATATCATAACAAAGAGTTTTCTGGGGACAGAACTATCTCTGAATACGAGCTGGGATTTTTCCAACAGGGTGAAGTTGACAATGCTAGAAGACACCAACTGAAGACGATGTCCTCTCCTTAAGTGGTTCCAGACAAGGCTGTGACAACACCAAATGCTCTCTGGGGAGCTTTCCCACTTCTCACTGTCAGCAAGGGCACCACGTATCTGCCTGGGTGCTCCAATAAAACAGCAAGGCACTACGCTCTGCTCCAGAGCTCCTCTCTGCAAGTGCTGGGCTAGTGAAGGGAGGGTGGCTCTCTCTTGTGCAGAGGATGAGGAACGCCACTGAAACTGGAGGGACAGTGTCTGCAAGCTTTTGAGTTTTGCTTTCTTTAAAAAGCAATTCAACGTTTATTAAGGGTGAAACCTTTGCAAATTTCACTTCCAGCCCCAGCGGATGAACTGCTGGAGAAAAGAGGAAAGCCTCAGTGAGTGTCTGGCATCATGTGCAGGCTTTGTGACTGCACCAGCAGGACAAGGTAAACAGGAGAGCACAGCCGGCCCGAGGCACTGCTCTGCCAGGACAAACATGTGGCTGTGATCAGCAGGAGGAGGAGAAAGGAATCACTTCCTGCAGTTGTAGTCCGTAAGAAAATTCAGAGTGTTCAACTTTACTCAAGCTACCAACACAGAGAGACTCTAAGAGGTCTGGAACAAAACCCTTATGTCCAAATTACCCAGTTTGTCCTTTTCCTTTCTATTTTTCTCACTCCTGAAGGAGAAATTTCAACACCAGAGCAAAGATGTACCAGAGGCCTTTTTGAGTTTTGGACCACCTCCAACTCAAATGAACACTCAGCTCAGAACTGAAACTTACACTTCCATTGCCACAAATAGTAAAGATGGTTTCCCTGCTTAGGGGTCTTAAAGCCATAAACATCTTCCTGAACTTCTGCTGTGTCTCCTAAAACACTTGAGGAGCTCCATATTCCTTTAGAAGCTTTCTTCATGTGTATAAAGAAGCCCAGGAGTAGATGAATAAGGAATGAGAAATGCAATCTGTTGTACAGACCGTGACTTGTGGTGGTGGTCCTGTTCTTAGCCATCTCTTAGATGCTTCAGTGGCCAGCACAAGTTCAGAGACCACTGCTCAGCCTGAAGCTGACAGAAATCACGGGGCATGGCTACAAGACTTAATGCTCCCTGCCCAGCTCTACTTGCTGACCAGGTACCACCAGCACAGTGGGAAGACAGCACTCACCAAACAAGACACCTGGCTGGAATGCCCCTCCACTACTTTAAAAGTGATACTTTCATGCAACCCGCTCAGCTCAGTGCTGGGATGGAGTAAGGAATGAGCACACAGCATCGGGGAGAACTGTTAGGACAACAGAAGCAAACGCTCTCTTGCAGTTACTAGATATTGCCTTTCATTTATGGCAGGTGACAGACACTAGGCTTTAGTCTGCTCTGAGTACACATTTGGGATGTTACAAAGCCTGCCACGATGAGCACTATCAGGGTGTGAAGCAGACCACACCAAGACCTTGGCCCAGGACTGGCTTCTGTGGGAAGAACGTGAACGGCCAAACCTGAAACATGCAGTTCCAACATCTCTGCAGGAATGCAGCACTGGCTGCACATGATATAACAGTAACAAGGCTAACTTCTTTGCCCACGCAGCTCACGGTATAAGGGAACTACCAAAAGCCTTCTCTGACTTTCCACTATCCCATCACTGAGGTATGCAGCAGCTCCCCAGGCTCCTGCTTGCTGCAAGACAAGTCTGTTTCTTTAATCAGGGAGCCCAGTGGTAAGGCTCAAACAATAGCAACTGTGCACAAAACCACCACTGAATGCATGAAACCTCTGAGTAATCCTGCTCTCCCACGCATTAACTTGAGATTGCTCAGCTTAAGTAAAGGCTCCAAGCCATGCAGACACCAATACAAGTATGTTTGATGGATGGTACTTCCAGCAGCCCCCAGACAGTGCCTGCTTTGAAAGCTCAGAGGCTACACCACTACCAACAAAAACCCTGCAGGCTAGGCAGGACAGCATCCCAATGGGCAAAGATTTATGCTTTGCTTGCCTCATGCTTACAAAGAGCAGGACATGGTAGCATGCAGCTCAACTACCCTTGGGTGGTTTCCTCATTGTTCGTAGAAGATGATTAACCTTACTTCTCTTTTCTCCCCAATGCTTGTGCTGCCAGAACAAGAATGAGACACACCCTTAAGTCTTTAAGAATTGAAAATTACTGATTCTCCAAGCTGCAGACTGCAGAAGCAGCAGCAGACAAATCCTATTTCTCAGCCACCCAGGCGGGTGCCTTTATTTGCAGGTTGCTCAGTGGTTCTCAACTATAAATAGATTATTCTGTTTCCAGGATAGTTCTGGAAAGTAGAGGAAAACCCATCAGGACTCCTACTCCAGGGAGGAGCTGCAACAAAACCTCTATGAAAGGCCAGCAATTCTAGTGCAGCTGCTATAGGTCAACAGGACACGAGAGATTAAGAAGCAGAAGCTTACTTAGCTGCATCAATCACCACCTCAGTCATCTTCCATCCCAAACACAGCTTAAGAATTTTGGTCGCATCACCAAATTTGTTTTCCCGTTTGAAAGGGATTCCAGCCATGCAGAGATGGCTGACTTGTAAGCAAAAAAATAAAATAAACCCACATCACTTTATCAGCCCCCCCCACCCTGGTTCCAGCCTCTTCATAGATCTGCCCTTCCTCTTTCCAACTTTGTCTTTTTGTTTTCTGTCCACTACATATCTGAAACAGTGGTTAAGACATTCTGGCTGGCTATCCCTATAAATGTTCTAAAACTGTTGTTAGATGATCAACACGTAAATGTGAGCAGACTGATTAGCATGAAAATAAGAGTATCTCGCTGAATGTTCTTCATAGCCAAAAAAAAGCAGTGCTAGGGCCACAAACAAGCAAGGCTTACAGGCATCGCTGCCTCAAAAAGCAGAAATTCAGAGAATCCATCTTTTGCATCTTCTGTGACCATTCTCCCTTCCCTACTTTTTTGTTCCTACTACAAAAAAAGGCGGCCAGCAGTTTGCTGCCTCTACCAGTAGGGCTACAACTTAAAAGAATTTTAAGGAATAAATTAAGGATTAAAAAGAATGCACAAAATAATTTATATTCAAATGGGAACAGAGAAGAAAAATAAAACAGTTCCTAAAATAAATACATGGATTCTCTAGACTAGCACATGTGTTTGGTTTCTATTTGTTTCAGCATTGTTTTAACACATTCTCAGATCTGGTTAGTACCCTGGCATGCTCTAACAGAAATATGGAAATCACCAGTCTGGAAAATTATCAGATTTCCTATGGTGAGTGATAAAAAAAGCACAGCTAATCAGAGGCTGCTTAATGCCAGAAGTCAGCAGTCTTTCAGGGTGTGAAGCCAGCTGAGAACCTGACAGCACTGACCCACGCACGCTCTCACAGAAGGCAAGCAGAAGGGCAGATACCTGCCTCCAGATGCTGTGCTTCCTGCTCCAGCTGCATGCCAAAGCCTGTGCTCTCACTGCCTTTTGTGCAAACACTGCATGCTGCCAATTCCTGCCTTGCACCTCATGGTATGTAAGGCTGAGGCAAAAGGGTGATTTCATTCCTTAGAGAGGTCAAAGTGCACCCTTCTCCCTTCATGCACCTCACCAATCATTCTTAAGTAATAATAAAAGGAAATTTTTATATATGCTATATCCAATTTTAAATAATATGCAAAGATTAGAGAATAGTTCATTGACACACAGACGAGACATTCCTGTGCACCTTTCATCTTGTATAAAGCAAACGTTGGCTTTTACTAATAGAATTCCCACTAAATTACTTGTAATAATTCAAAATTTCAGATTCTACACTAATATTTAAAATAAACAATCTTAGAGTAGTTTAGTAACAGTAAACTCTGTAAGACCCACTTTCATAACCAGAAAGTATTAATTCCTCATTCTCACTGAATTTAGATTACATTCTTTACCAGAGATAACATGGTGCCAATTCTAAGAGTGAAGAATGCTTCTTGTCACTGGCTATGTGAACAGGACTAGACTTTCCTTCCAATATTCTCAAGCAGTATTTTGGGGCTGATGTGCTGGTTTCCCTGCCACACTTTCGGCACCACTCCCTTATTTACCAGTTCAGTGCTACAGATCACCTACACACATATCATACTTGTCAGCAGGCAGCATTCTGTTTCAGCAATCAATCTTACGTGCTAAATTCACTTGCCAAGGGCTGCCACATCCCAGACCGCTTCCCATAATCAGCTTCAGAGTCCTCCGTGGAGCATCCCACACATCTCACCACTAACAAACAGCCAACAAGTGGCTGTGCTCCCTGCAGGAAGGAAGGACTACCTGGGGTTCCTCTGCTGGCCTTCTGGAAGCCAAGAATGGTCTGCAGGGCTGACTGGAGCACTTCCCTGGCTTCTCTGATTTGACAGAAATAGACAGCTAAGTAGAAAACCTATATCTGTTCCTTTGTTTTACCTCCAGCCTTCAAAGAATCCCATCACTTCCGATTACAAAATTGAGAAGTATCTCACAATAAAGCCAACTAAGACAACCGCAAAATCTGCTGCAGAGTTTAGGGGGTGAAATTCCCACATTTCTGCTTTGTTCAGATGTCACTCTCTCTTTGCAATGGTTCGTTGGTTTTAAATAAAACAATATTCACTGCTAATATGTTTGAACCAAAACATTTTGTGCCTGAATGCTGTTGTGCCTCCATACAGGTTTGCAGACATTTCCTACACAGAGGAAACGGTAACCATCTCACAAAGCTTCAAATCAGATTCATCTCCAGTTGACTTATGCATAGAAATTACATTCTTTGCAGTCAGTAACTCAGGGAAACTGACTTATTTTGCTGAACTATAAGCTAGCACAGATATTAAGATAAAAAACATCCTGTGTATTGGAAACTCCCTCATTGTTACAGACTAAGCACAACAGTAATCACAAGTACCCACTCATGGTGCTACAAGTCAGTGACACCTCTATAAAGGTAAGGAAATGTACATGGGAGGAGTGAGATCTGAGGTTGGCATTTGTACATCCCACATTCTGAGCCTTCCAAAGGATGCTGCACAATCCATGTTCACATCACCTTGGTACAGCCAGTATTTTAACTGCCGTGTGATTACTTAATCACACTGCTAGGGAATAAAAAAGAAAATAAAGATAAGAGTAGCTCCTTGTTAATATGCAGTTATATTTCTCTTCACTGTCTAAATCCAATTCTGATTCAGACCACACATTCAGTCTCAGCAATTACACTGGCACACACAGCTGTAACACTGGCCAGGAGCAACCAGACATTCAAGAATTTCTTCTTGCTCTAATTCATAAAATATCCAATAGGTCAAAAAATTAACCTTGTCTCATTTCTGAAGTTACCAGTCATTACAAAGATAATGAGCACAAACTGACCTTTCAATCTGCCCTGACAGCAGTTCCTTGCTATCAATCTCAACACTCACTCCTTGGAGCAGAGAAGCTGACACATGAACTTCAGAACATTGCAGTAAGACTTCCTGTTCTCATCTTCTGCTCTGTTTCCAACTCTCACAAATAAAAAAAGCTTCAAGTGCTCCATCTTGTCATTGTAATGGAGATACAACGAGAATTGCTGGCTTCAGGAAGATCTCTGTCTCTTCTATGTCTCAATAAGAACAGCATTTCTTGAGTGAGTAGTAATGCTGACAAATGCAGGTGGGATATCAAAAGCAATCATGTAGTATCAGGAAGCTGATTTTTCTGCTTAATAGTGAAAAAAATCCCAAAACAAACCCTAAATGCACTAAGAAACAGCCTTTTTTAACCTCATCCCTATCAAAGTAAAATTATCAGCATATTTCATTGCCTGAAAGGAAACTGTATTTGCAAGAAGTACAAACACTTGAAAAGTAATTACATCTTTACCAAATTTACTAACATTATTAAAATACAAAACACCAACCTTTCAGAAGTTTATCCGGGACAGAAACAAACCCTTCCTCCAGACTTAGCCCATCTCATTCCTTTAGTTTGACACAGGCTTTAAGGACAAATGGAGGCATTACTGACTACTAAGAATCTACTGAAATATCCTTCCCCTCCTCTTTTGAAAAAGTGATCAACTTCATATAAAAGATCCTTATGTTCTAAAGTCAGTCAGGTCAAATACAGTGACAAGCAACAAACATCTCCTTTTAATCTTCTCTCTTCCACGGGATGGTAAAACAGGTGGGAAACAACACAGCATTTTTTTGCTGCTCTCATTCCTCTCTGCCACAGTGATACAGTTCAAAAGAGAGTCAGTCAACTAGCCCAACATACTTCCTAGCTTAAAAATAACAGTTAACTTGTTAAAAAAATATGTTTGTCAGAACCTTGGCCGACCTGGAGACAAGGCAGTAACAGCTTGGTAGCATCTCAATTCAGAGACATTGGAGCTAGAAAAGCTCAAAATTTGATTTATGTATATTATATACATATATAGACTCATATATTCATGAGTCTAGCTGTTCTCTAGTGGCAGGTATGCATAAATAAGAGGAAATAAATCTGCATGGTTTGAAATTTCACAACAAAATACCTAAGACAAAACAAATACAAAAAGGATAAGGAGAAAAGAAATAGCCTTCAAGACTATTAAAAGCTGTTGGAGGGAAAGAGAAGAGAAGAACATCATTACCAGATCCATAGCACAAGAATAAAGGGAAAATCATAGCTTTTCACACCTAATAGACAGAACTGCAAAGCACTGGGATGAACAGTGGGATTTCCTGCACTGGGTGCTAGTAGCAGCTTGAATTAGTAGTATTGAGATTTAGCATGGGTACAAATAAACAAATGAGCTCCCAAAGCTCTCAACTCTAAAAGGATTCTCAATACAGGTCTTTAATCTGTTCAGGTACAAACGAAGCAAAATGCTGTGCACTGCACTGGTTAACAAAACGCCAAGCTCAAGAGAAATGAGAAGCACAAGATTCAGGTCTTGTTGCTGAGGAAGATTCCAAAAGAAGACCCATTATACAGATGGAGCTGCCACTGGCATGAGAAGCATAAAGGACAGAAGACAGTCTACCAGCTCAAGGCTTTAAAACACAACACTGCCTACACTAAAAATTCAAACAAAAATCACAGTAAACTCACTCCTAACTATAACGACAAGCAACTGTATCAGGAATATGGCTAAGAGGAATTCCTAGGCAGCTTACCTGAGTGGGCCGTAATTCAACATTATAAAAGCCAGTATCACCATCACACATAAGGTTCTTCTCTTGGGAGATGATACTTTGAGCTTCTGGTTCTAGAAAGGAAAAAACAAGAGAGAAGCGACACAAAGATACGTCAGAAGTAAAACAAACCAAATTATGCTTACTTCATTACAGTCAGACCTTCCTTGCAGCCACTTACCTCTAACACCACCTCATCCAGCTGCCTCTTCAGTGTGCTGTTTTCTTTCTTGAGCTTTTCATTCTCCAGTAAGGCTGCCTCCAGCCTGGCCTCTAGCCCTAGCATGTATTCTTTCTTTTTCTTCCGTGACTGAAAGGCTGACTCGCGGTTCTTGATCATGCGCTGCTGTCTTCTCAACACATTGATCTAGAGAGGCAATTCAGAGTCCTGTTAATAGCATGCAATTACAAGTGCCTCTACTTCATACATAATTACCGCTCCTCTACTTTGTCAAAAGTCTTGCATCTCTCATTCTGCCTCAAATCAGCCAACGTGTTCAGCACAGAAGTTATGGTACATCTCCAAGAGTTGCATCTCACAGATAATTAAACTAAACAAGTCCTGCATCATCTTTGTTCTCTGCTGCATTCTCAGCCTTTGCAGGGGACACACCAAGTACATTCAAACAGCAGTATGATTTAATCAACCAAAACAAAGTAAATACGTATCTATAGGTCTGCGAGGCAGCAAGAACATCTTCACTTCAACATGTAATATATAAGAGCTACAATCAGCTGTTTCCCCAAGTCCTAGTTTTTTGGTTTCTCCTGAATGGAAGCCATTTCTGTAATGACTACACTTGCTTCTGCACTTTTTCCAGCTCTGTCATACAGTTTTTAATACTATAGAATATGCAGTCTGAGATCAGCTATGTGCATCAAGCATATACATATTATATGGCATATACTGGGAGCATCTTACATTAACATTTTAATTTATATAACAAGAGTGTTTTTGTTTTTGATTCAAATTTCCTAATCACTCCACTTAATATGCTTGATTTCACTCAGCAGTGTTCAACAGCACACAAACTGGATTCCTTCTGGATGATGCCAAATCAGCAAATACACTCCAGGAGAGCGCAGAATGCACTCCAGCTACTAGCGGACATTCAGACTATGAGATCAGACAGGGACAGTTCAAAGGCACTCCTCCCTATCTCCCAGCAGCCTTGGTGACTCTGTTGCCTTTCTGAAGCAGAACAATCTATCTTCATTTACCACTTAGTCATTTTGTGGTTTGCACAGAGTGGGACGACCCAGACTGAAGGCATCTCGCTGCTGACAAAGACAACGATGATTGATATGGCAGAGCTACACAAAACAACTTGAAACTCCAAGCTCAAAGGCTACTCTGCAAGTTTCCTTTTCCACACAGATCAGCAATGGCAACTGTGTTTTTTGTTTTATTAAAACCAGAAGAATTTGTGATGAATTTTGTAATGCTACAATACTTAACGTAAGCAAACGTCTGGAGACATAGAAAAGCTTTTTTTTGGAGAAAAAAATAAAAACAAGATTTGGGCTAACTGAGGACTGGAATACATAACACATACCAGTCTGGAGCCAGGATCACTTCAGCTACCCAGAGATGAAAAAACAAGGCATGAGTTCATGTAGCAGCTTTGGCTTTTCTGAGTTGTGTGATACTCCAAACAAGTACTGTTACTTTCCTCTCTTAAAAAGAGGTTTTACATCCTGAAGTTTAACAAAGATGACCAATTCTTGTTTGCATACTTGCTTAAAATTACTCACTACTACACAGACTTTTATTTTTAGTATTTGGAACCTCTGGTAAATCTACCCAACTCCTGGAGAAATGTTGGAGTTAAGGTAGCAGCACAGTATTCATACACTGGAGGTATGTTAAAAGGTACCTCTATTGCTGTTTCCATCCCTACCTGCTACATTACAGGTGGTTTTTATCTCAACTGCCCTCCTTCAATCAGTGTTCTCCAAACACCATCATGAACAGCAGCTCTGTCCTGTACAATCCAAGGTCCATGTGCAATAACTGATTGTCAGTCAATAACATATTAATCTCACTTAGACTCAAACTTCCACAGATAAACAACTATTTCTGTCCCTGATTCATTTTATTTTAGCAAACAATCCCTAAAATACTTCAGGCTCCTTGGCCAACCCACCAGTACTTGCCTGGCTTTTCACAGGGAGCAAACCCTATCTGCGTACTTGTTCCTACCTAACTCTGATGCAGGAAGTGGAAAGAGCTGTGTAAGTGAAATAACAGCAGTGCTTAAACTTGGAAGCAGTACAGCAGCAGGCACTACACAGCTGGCTTGGCACCAATACAAACACAGTGATTGCTGAGCATTTTGATAATCAAAAGAAAGAGGGGGAACCAGTTCATAATGACAGACAGCTTAAACAATATTACTTTTTGGCTGTGTTCAGCTCTTCTGCAAGGTACCGAACACCTCTGCTAATTTAACAATTTCTGGTTCTCAGGGGACACAGACTGTAAATGGAAAACAACAGCATTAAAACGAAACACTAATCAGTGATGAAATTCTTACTTCCCAGCTCTAAAAATTACACCATCACATAAAAAAACCCCAACACAACAGATGTTGTAAAGAGAAGGGAAAGGCCTGTTGCAAAACTCATGCACTTTTACAAATAAAGTCTGTCACCTCAAAATAGGATTGCAAAGTTTGAGCAAGATGTAACCTCCACTTGGATGCAAGCTTGTGGATTACATATTCCTGCTAGAAGCCAGCACACGTCACTAGGTAAAAGTTAATTTAATGACAAGAATTAACAGCCCTCCCCAGAGTTTTGGGTACACACACTGGGAATATTAACACAGAGCTGAAAGCCCAAACCACCTCAGCTTTACACTTGTTGGCTTCTTACCTCAACTTATAAAAGCTGCTGCCTTTGAAAATACGTCATAAATGCAAGAAACACAAAACCTATAAAAGCATTTCTCTATTCTGTTGAAAGATCTGGACATTTTGTCTCCTGCTCAACAGAACACAACTTAGGAGTCTATCTCATATTGAAGTTACCCAATGCACAGCACAGAAAATGGGATTCTTTAACAGAAATACATACTTACACTGAGGAATTTCACACAATCATATCTTTTATTAGCAACAAAATGAGGAATTAGAATTGAACCCTTTCTCACTAGAGTGGAAACATGAGAAGGGTCTATAAGCACACAGCTGAGCCGGACTCCCTTGCACGCCTACAGCCTGTATCTCATACCATTTAACTACAAAGGAAACAGCAACCCTTTTTTTCATTTAACAGCTTCTTTCCTCCAGCTGGCAGAGTGGCCTGCAGAGGCAGCACGTCTTTTGTGCAATTTTGTAGTGAAAAGCTCTTCACCAGTTTCCTAGTGAAGAATGACTGCAATGAAAGCCTTCCACTCCTCTGCTGCTGGCAAGCTGCCTAGATGTGCCCACCAGGATGAGCACCACTCAGGGCCCTCACAAGCACATATTAGCACCAACCAATCTTAGTTTGATCCATTTGAAGGGTTGAGTGTTAAGTTCAGAGCTTATCCCTCTTAAACCCAAAAGAAAGTTCTGCAGTGTTTCTTTTTATCCTGCAACATCTGCTTAGATTAGCAAACAAGAACATGTGTTAGAGAGCTCATATGACAGCTACATCTGTGCAGCTCTGAACACCACATATGGTGTCTACAGCAGTTGCAAGATGTTTTAACTCCATTGATGCTGCCTGTATCCAGGAACATTTGTTCTTCTTCAAAGTGTTGTTTCACAATATGTATCAAAGAGCAGCTGCAGCTGTTTTTTTCATGCTTTGGTAAATGTAGGTAAGACCAGTATTTAGGCTGACACCAAGTCTTAAAATTGCCTCCTTAGAACTTCTTTAGGTGGAAATACCCACAAAACCATCATATAAAACATAGCCAACCATTACCCAGGCTATATACTTGACTATGGACTGTCACAGACATAGATATGAAGTGTAATGACAATTAGGAGCTTTTGTCAATTAAACCTCATTTTTAACACAGTGGCAAGATGCCATACTCACTGTGGTTACAGGGAGCCACAAATCTAATGAGTGCTGACAGAGTTCTTCAGCTTGGCTTTTTATATCTAGCTATTATTATTTAATAACATCCTCTAACTGACCTTCTGCTGCCTTTTGAAAATGAACAATTAAGTTTCCATTGCAGTGTGGCTTCTGACTTAAGTAATTTTTTCTTAATTAAAAAAATGCAGCTCAGACACAAACATAACAAGTGAAAAAAATTTACCATCAAGTGTGACCAACAGCACAATTCTGAGCTGCTAGGAAATTGTACAAAAACTGCCTTTCAAAGAAGGCACATGCCTCAGTGAGAATCAGTGTCCTGCACTGAAACTTCTGGTGGCCAAGGTGACACATCAGGCAGAACAAATGGTACACAGTTATGCAGAAGAAAATGAGGCAAGTGTGCAAGAGGAAACTCAAACAAACTGCATGATGAGAAGGTGCTGCAACCCATATCACCACTTTGTTAAGTTAAGCTGTAACAATGGCTTTGCTCAAATTTATGCCAAGTCCTTTGATGAGTCAGAGTCCACTACAGAGGCTCACTGACATGAAGAACAGGACTCTCAACAGCAAATATCTGAAACACTAATACAAAGATGACAAACACAGCACAGCTCTCTCAGTTAAAGGAAAGAAGATATCAGTGCTCAAAAATATGTGGTAAGAGTGTCTGAAAAACAATCCTACAAGTTTAAATTAAGCCTGTAAGACAATCTGAAAATACTAATGCAGTTCTCTTGCACAATTACACAAATCTAATTGTTTTGGTCTAGCACAGCCAATGTGCCTGTTACTGCACAGTATCTCTTCACCTAGACAGGTATGCTTTCCAGCAAGAAAACTATGTAAGGGTTCGACTGTTCAAGAATAAACCCCTAGAAGAAGTTCTGCTTCATAAGCAAAGATGGAACTCTTTTTCCAGAAGATTTGGATCCAAGGTCTAACTGAAGTTCCAAATTTAGAAGAAAACAGCCTTAGGCAGAAAAGAAAACACCTGAAGAACCTGTGCCCTATTTGCATTAAAACTGGGAACAATGCTTGTTTCTGTGCATGAGAACAGTTCTTGATAGCAGAAATAGGCCATTTGGGATGGAAATTCTTTTGCAAAGCGTGACACTGCTGAAGAAAGGGTAGAAGAATGAGTCTGAGCTACTAAATAATTAATGCATTGGAAAGTTATCCAACCAGTTTGACACTTCCACTCTGTTCTGCATTAATGCCAAATGAACACACAGCTAATAGTCAGCACGGCTAACTTACCGTTAGTACAGCTATGCTAATTTGTGCCTGCTGAGAACAGGGGTTAAAGACTTCAAACATTAAGTATTCCATATCACACCTTATTAAGTTTCAGCTATTTAAGGTCGCTCCAGTTTTATTTGTCCCATGTTCTTTGGAATTTCGTAAAGAACAACTTCCTCAACATTCACATTTGTTGATTTCTTCACTTTAGAGGCATAAAATTAATTGCCTTAATAACAGCTCTCACAAAAGTTATTTCAGAAAGAGAGGCAGAACAGATGGTGAGTGAGTGTCCTTAGGAAATACTAATGACTGAGCACCTCTGCCAGAAGCCACACTGAACTGCTGCCAGCTGAACAGCACTGTGAAACTTATGATCCTTGCCAGGTAAGTGGGTCACAATACTGCAAAATTCCCTGCGGATGGACACTGCTTTCTCCCCCATACTGAGATGCAATAGGGCATAGCTCACAGAAATTGTGCCTGGGACACTACAGCAAAGAACAACACCCTGAGAGTCTAAATAAGAAGCTTCAGTATCCTCACCCAAACACACCTTCCTTCAACAAAAAACTCTGAAGTGCCCTGGGGGTCGTACAACATTTGGTACACAGGTAACTGAAAGCTGGTTAATGCCAAACTTTGATTATTGGCCATCATCACACAACCAGTACTTACATCCAGCCCCACTGCCGGTGTGGTGCTTTGGAGCAAGGGTTTAGCCACTGTGATTTTGCCATTTGCTGAGCCATTCGCAGCAGTCGCAGGCAGCGCGCTCACGGTGTGATTGTGCAGCTGCGTGGTCCCTCCTGTGACAGCAATGACTGGCTGGGAGGCAGGCAGCACCCCAGAAGCCTGCAGCTGTACCACTGCAGGCTGGGGAAGCACCACTGATTGACCTAGAACACAAGAACAAACGTGAGTGCTCAGTGTATGACGTGACATGGATTTGTATATGATCCGTTTATAGGGCAACAGTGTTACAGCTAGTAGGAAGTCTTGCTCCCCTGATCCATGCTACTCATCTTCAGCATTAGTATACTCCACAGGGGAAAAGAAAAAAGCCTCAAAACTAGTCTGCGTGGCTCTTAACCTTATCCTACCCTGCAAACCAAAACTACACCTACTAAAGAAATCCATTAAAATCAATCTCTCCCCCAAAACCTAATGGCTTTTCAAATTTAATTTAAAAAAAAAAAAAAAAATTAAAAGAAATCAACTCTTTTTAGAAGCATTACTCATTTCAGTACTGCTAATGCTTGAAACACACAAAGCAACTTTATCAAGGAACCTAACTAGTTCATCTTAATTCTTCTTCTCCCTTTTGTCCATCTCTATTTTACTGTTCTGTTCAGAGGAAATGTTACTACACAGAAGTGACTCATACTAAAAAAAAAAAAAAAAAAAAAGATGAACAGGAAAGAACGAAGTTACAGTTTCAAAACACAAGCTAATGTCTCAACTCACACTAAGACAAGACCAAGTTGTTGGAAAAAAAAAAAAAAAAAGTACTGCCATATATTAGAAACATTATGCACAGACTGAACAGAGCATAAAGAAAAACAAGCAGAAAAAATGAGGTAATTTCCAAAGAGCTTTGAAATGGAATTAAGAACACTCACATCCAAGAAATTTCAGTCCAAGAACTACATTTAACTCAAGCAGGTGCTCGAGTAATATTTTCTTGCATGAAAGCACATGAACATCTCTTTAATCCTTTGTAACAAGATGACCTGGCTGCCTTTTAGAAGCAGCACATTCCAGCTGACATTCCAATCAATATGCACGACTCCGTACTACAACACTTAGCCAACTTTCTGGAAGATGAAGTCATTTACCTAGCACTCCAAGGTCTTATGTTTGAGGTGTAGGATTAGGTCTCCTTATTGCACAGACGATCTTAAAAGGCACAGTAAGCTTGCACTATCCTACTCAACAACTTCAAATGGTAAATTTGAGATACTTCCAACAATTTTTTTATACGTAGAACATGTGATGGTCTAACATTGTGCCTTCTTCTTCTTCTTCTAAGCTTTCACGGAAAGGCCTATAAAGGCATTGCTCTTCACACTCCTTGAAACTAATGGCACGTTTTAATCTGGCAGCTCCTGCCACGTGCAGAGAATTTTTAATAGTGAAAAAAATTCCTATGGTTTTTGTGGTAGAAATAGCACTAAAGAATTCTAAAGTGCACCGTCAAAGTAAATACGTTCTTTACCTCTACTGCCTCATAGAAGCTGCTCTCAGGGAAAAGAAGCTGATCTTCACACCACTGTATTTATAACAAAAAAAACGTGTACCTCCAACATCCCTTATTCCAGATGGTATTTTATCAGCTGGAACATCAGACAGTAAGAATTAGGTCACGCTGACTGCGCTGACCTGTTTTAAGTAGACCATCAGCCTTAAGCATGTTGCAACAAATGTCAGCCTGCCCAGCCATGGCTTAGTTCCTTTGATGGCTGAGCAATTAGTAAGAAAGAAATTTTTCACTATTAAAATAATTTCTAGATACTTTCACTGAATGTATTTATCTCCTTTCCCTCCCAGTTATCGGCTGTGTAGTCAATTGCAAGAATATGCAGCCATCAGGTGGTGGAAACAAGCAACTGCATCTGACTATTTCTGCAATGCAAGTAATGTTCCTGCTCTCTTGGCAGAAGAATAAATAATGCTCAGGATTCTGAAATGAAGACCCAGGCTTAAATAAACCAGTTACAGAGTAACAGGAGGAATGAAAACATACAGATGGACAGGAAATCTGACCTTGTTATCATCAGCTTATAGTTTTAAGGAAGTACTCTAACTCCTAACACCACTCTCATAACTTTTAGCAGATTTTGTAACAGCTTATTTAATATTATTTAGTTATATAAAAAGCCATAAACTCATGTTTCACATGGGTGAGAATGGCTTACTCCTCCTTCCCATGTTTTCAAGTTTCATTCAGCCATCCTTACTGACTCTGTTGATCTTCCTTTGGATAAAACAGAGTACAACTGGATTAAACTTATGCATCATTTGTCAATCACAAGTAGAACAGAGCAAAAGATTCCTAGAGATCCATCCAGATCAGCAGCTTTATCTTCATGACTCCTAATGCTGAGGATAACCTCTTTTGTCTTCTATTCCACATAATGTTCAGGTACCTGATGTTTTTCACACAGCTACATAAGAGAGAATTTAGGTTGTTTTCTTAGCATGAAGCTTTTTCAGCAAAGCATGCATCACTCTTCTCTTAATCCTACCCCTCCTGTTTCTTTTTTCCTACCCTTCCTGTTTCACCTGCCACATGTAACTTCAATCTAGAGACTATCCCAAACAGACATAGTGTTTACCCCCAGGATTTGGCTCCGTGATGACAATTCACCTACCTTTGGGAGGTGCTGGCTGGATGTTAACAACTGGCTGATGCTTTGGCAGTGGCACAAGTGTTGGAAGTGTCTGAATAATGATTGTTTTAGCTGGGATGCCAATGTTAGCCTGAGCCTCAGGTACAGCAGGCAAAAGAGGCTTTGGTTGTATTGATGGCCTAGACGCTGTCTGACCACATTTCTTCAGAGTCTTCACAGAATTATTCGCTAGGAAAAGAAAGAGACTGAGTTGGATCAGAAATTCTAAAGTGAAAAATTTCAGTAGAGATAACGTGGCCTTTGGTATGTTTCATTGTCCATCTATATCTGTTAAAACTGATGTATCTATAGGTGTGGAATCTAAGTAACTCAATCTCTCGTACCGGACCGAGAAGTGACGCCAACGATTGGTTTCTTCTCTGCATCTCCTTCAGAGGACGCAGGGCTTCTGGAGCTCTTGCAGTAGAGGGAGATAGGAGACAGCTGGGAACTGCAGCTGAAATCCATATCATCCTGCAAACAGAAAGTAGATGAGACTACTACTTCAGAAATAGATAAAAGTGACTACAAGAAATTCAGAGTACAACTGTCTTTCATCACAGGTGTTGCTACTGAAGGAAACAGGAGAAACGCTTTCCTTTGCTATCTTATTCAGTGCCAAGTACCACTGACAACCAAAGCAGCACCACTCTATATCAGCAGAACAAAAGGGTGGAGAGACCAGCAACTGCTAGACTCAGACACCTTTAGAAGGTATTTTGTTTGGCAAACAGGCCAATAAACACAACTGAGGAAACAGAACTGAACATGCTTTTTTAGGAATGGATTACAGGACTAGAAGAAGGAAAACATAATTGAAGGAAAGTTGTTTTTGCAAGGGTTGAAAAAAAAAAAAAAAATTAGTTTCTTTTTATGCTATGAAGTTAACCAGATAGATAAATCAATAGTTTTTTTTTTTTGCTTCTCTCAGCTGGGCCTGAATTAATCTTGCTATCTATGTGACATGGAGGTTTCTGCATACAGGCACATTCTGCACTGGAGAGTCCGCAGATGATGGAGAAGGGACCGAACAAGTTGAAGGGGCTGGTGATAAGGGCTCAGTCTTCACATTTGCATCTGCAAAAGATAAAGAATTTTTCTCTGTACAAGTTCTTTACAAGGGGAAATCAGTGAAGAACATCACTCTATACCAGCTATTTGATTCCCAAAGCAAGACACAGCAGAAAATTGTGAGATTAAAGATATTTAGATTGTAGGGCAGCTCCTACCAGCTGTACCCATGCTACAGAAACACAGCATAACTTCTCACCATAGGACTAGATCAAATAGTGCCCCAAAAATTACCAGTACCATAAAGCTGTAACAGCTCACCCTTGTGGAGCAGGATGGAATTGTCATACCAGCAAAATTTAGCTAATAAGTTACCTGAATAAGAGTGGCTTGTAATATTCCAAAGGTCTGAGTCCCAGGACATCAAATCCAAGTCAAAATGAAAGTTACACAGATCATTTTCCTGAAATGACTGTTCAGAAAGAGAAACAAGAGAAGAAGGCAATATACAATGAGACCATCAGCTGTTACGTTCTCATTCTTATGTTTCTGGACAAGCAAAGGGACTATCACTTCAGTTGCCTTAAGAATACAGCCTTAAGAGGGACATTCTCAACTGGAATACATGAGATGAGGCTTCTTTTAAAGCCTGGAGTTGTAGGATAAGAGCATTTCTGTCCAAGAATACCATTAATTACCATTGTGTTGACAGTCATTTGTAAAGCAAAAGTTCTAAGTGAAGTCACTGAACCACCTTGAATAAATTACAGGATTGGTGACTAGTTGCCATCACTCTCCTTCACCTTCATTGGAAGATTAATGCTCTTTCATCATCAGATCTCAAAGCACCTTGTAAACAAAAATAGTGTCAGCATCAGTTTAACGAGAGAATGAGAGACACAAGGAGTGATTTGCTCAGGAACATACTGACCATCTCAGCAGAGATGAATCAGGCCTCTCTACACTTCAATGAACTGACATCACCACCTTTTAAAACCAGAGACACTGGCTCCACAATCCAACAGGAAAAAAAAAAGGAGAATAAAAATCACCTCCTACACATCAGTTACTGTACAGCCCTTGAAACAACAGCCATCTTTTTGCTTCACATTTTCCTGTTGCTAAACCTCAGCTCTCTATCAAAATGTAATATTCCTATCAGTACTAGCACAAAAAACAGAGTGCTCTCTAACACTGTACATACAGTTTATATAAATACACAGGTAGGATTTACTTGCTAAAACCTTTCCTGAAAACATATCTTCCTTTAAATTCTCAGCTTGCCTCATAAAGGGTGGTTCAGAAAGTCCACAGATCACACAAAAATGGATATTTGCAGGCAAGGGTGAAGAAAAAGCTCATCAGAGCATGCCAGGAAAAGGAATGAGCAGAAGCCACCGCTCAAGCTGTGCAGTAAGAGTCTCCCACGTGTAACTGATGCTAATATGCTGAAAAGCGATGGCTTGGCCTCACACAATCCAGCAGTTCCAAAGTTCTCCCTAGTGCCTGTCCTACAATTCCTGTAGGAATGCTCATACTACCCGGGACTAATGTGGGATAGCACACAGGCTGTGTGTTAGGCCACAGCAGACAGAGGGAAGGCAGAAAGAGGCACAGAGAGTGGGAAATCCACGAGGCAAATGCCCCAGGACAGAGCCAGAAGGAGGTGTGACCACACAGCGAAAAGCACAGGGTTTAATTTGCTGCGTTGGAGTCAAGGTTGAAGAGAAAACCCTCAAACAGACAAACAAGTGCCTTTAGACGCGACTTCCAAACCCACCGCCGTGCCACTGACAGTTCACAAAGGGACGGGCAGCCCCGCCCGGCCCGCAGGTGCCCGTGACGCCCTCCAGCCGTGGCCACACGGCCCCACAGCGCCGCTCTCCCCTCGCCCCGGCCCGCCGGTACTCACGTCGGGCTCGTCCCTCGAGGCGCGCCGCGACTCCGCAGCACCGAGCAGCTCGCCCAGCTCCTCGCCCAGCACCGTCTCTGCGGGGAGATAGCGGCCTCAGCACCGGGTGCCGAGCAGGGAGCCGAGCTCCGCCCGGCCACGCGCCCGTCCCGGATCCCCAGTCACCAACCCCTCCCGGTCGCTCTTACCCCAGTCGAGGCCGCCCCCCGCCGCCGGCAGCAGCCCCATGGGCTCCCACTCGACCTTCGCCGCCGCCATCGCTTCCGGCTTCCTACTCCCGCACACGTATACTTCCGGCAGAAGCCCCGCCCCCTACGGCGGCCTCAGAAGGACATACTAGGCCCGCCCCAACGCGCTCCGCCCCCACGTTGTGACCACCTCCCATGGAGCACACGCGGACCTCGGTCGAGGGCAAAGGCGTTTATTGAGAGCCCGTTGGCACGGACCCGGCCCCAGCAGCAGGCCGGGGACGGGAGGGTGGCTACAGTCCGCTTTTCCACGTCCCTGCTGCTCTTTAGCGGCCTTGCCCACGCGTGGGTGTAGACTAGGGCAGGTACACAGCTCTGCCCTCCCAGCCCCTGAGTGCAGCTTCAGGCCAGCAGACAGCAAGGGTCTGCAGGGCAAAGCGAAGTACAGTCAGGGCTCGGTGCTGGTGGGGGCAGTTCTTCTGGCTCCACTTCGCCTGCAGTGAGATAGAAGAAGTGACACAAGTGAGGTGGCTGGGCTTATGGTCCCTGAGTTTTCCATCCAGATAAGCCCACGTGCTGCCCAGAAGCAGTGGATTTTTTATGCACACCTTCCAATGTGCAGCAAGCACTGCGCTGGCATTCACCTTACAAGGTGGAGTCATAGGCTGCATTGGTGAAGATGCCTGGTGCCCCCAGGTCACTGGGAAAAAAACATAAAGAGTGTCAGCTGGGGGAGAAAAAAAAGATAGGAAACATCATGCTTGCATGAGAAAAGCACTCATGTCTTAGCCATTTCCCCCCAGGGGCTGCACTCTGCAGAGACTCCTTGAAGAATCCTTGTATTCTGAAGCACACCAGTTGGCACAGCCTCATTAGCCCCTAGCTATGCTCCTACTGCTGTACAGGCAGCTTCACACATGCAGGTAGAGGTGATGGTAGTAGGGAGGGGTCCACGATGATATCCACCCGTCTGCAGTTAGAGACACTCCTGCCAAGTACAAATCTTACCTGGTGGGGTTCAGGAGCTTCTTCTTCTCCTCTGAAAGCGGAGTTGAAGTGTCCATGGAGAGTGCAGATACAAAAGAAAGAGTCAGATCTTTTTAGTGGAGGTTTGAGAAGCAGCAGTAGGATTTGACAAACCAAAACAAATGTGTCACGCAACCCCATTCCATCTTATCGTGGAATAATTGCCTTTTGCCCCTTCAACAATGATGGCATTTTTCTGTTTCTGCCCCCAAGTTGTGGCTGATGCTCTCAGCAGGACCCAGGGCCAGGGAGATGCTGCTGGATTGGGCCAACCCACAGCACATAGGATGTGGAATGAGACAGTCAAATCTATAAATTCTTTTGATCAACACTCTTTCCTTGGGGCTCTGTAACCACCTGGTCTGAGAGTCCCTAGCCAAAGCACCCCCTGGCTACAGGTGTTTCAGTACCTCTGTCGCTGAGCTGCTTGGCAAGCAAGGCGATGAGCGTTCCGGAAAGCACAAGGCCAATTGCTGCCAGGGCACTGGTGCTGGTGTAAACCAGAACTTGTTTCAAAAAAGCAGCAGAATCCTCTGAAAAAGGCCCACAAACACTCAGGTTGTTATCAAAGGAATTCCACAGGGACAAAGATGCTGGGTGCCTCCTCCAGCCTCAAGATGTACTGCAGGAGGCTGGGAAGCACAGCCCCACCATACCTTCACAGACTGGGGGATGCCTGGTCCAGTTCCCTGTGGCTGAACACCTGAGCATCTCTGCTCCCATCTGGATAAATCCTTCTTTGCAGGAAAAGCTGCAAGTGGAGTTGAATGTGAAGTTCCCATGTGGATGAGAGCAGTTGAGGTGGCCATGGCTGGGGGCATCCAGCACTGGACAGCTGATGGCTGCAGGTAGAGCACAGCAGCAACACTGATGAGACAGAATTGTTGGCAATGGAATGAGGGCACAGGGGCTAGAGAGCCAGGGGACGAGCAGGGGATGAGCTGGGGTGCTCAGGGAAAAGGGATTCTGGGGAAAGCAATCTGCTAGCACAGAGCAGTGGGCAGTGTCCTGGCAGTTCTCAGAAGAACTGGAGATTTCAGAGAGTCTGCCTCCTCATGATGCTACGTATTCACTGTGCGTAGCCCTACTGGGGTCACAGAAAGTGTCAGGATAAAGGCAGCAATGGGGGCACCATCACCGCATCCTTACACAGCTCCATTCCACTTGCACCGCTTGAGTGCACAGGGCTCAGCTTCTCTATCTCCCAGAGGAGAGACTGGGGATATATCCTGGGGAAGGGGCAGCTCTTCATCAGGGTACACAGTCCAGGAGCAGATGTGACCACCACAGTTCTACCTTGGCATTGCGAGGTGTCCCCAGTCCAGGTTCCAGTGGCCATGCACTCACGGCTCTGTGGCCCAATCAGCTCAAATCCTGTCTGGCAGGAGAAGTCACAGATGGAGCCAAAGGTGAAGTTCTCATAGACATGGGAGCAGTTCAGCTCTCCATGCTCTGGAGCAGTAAGCAATGAGCAGGTGATGGCTGAAAAGAAAAAGAAACACATCTCAAGCAGGAGCCAGGGAACAGCTAGGCTTCATCCTTGGGATGAGAGGCCCAAGAACATCCCAAGGTGAACTCCAGGTGAACGGCTCTTTTAGCAGCAGCTCTACCTTTGCACTGTGGGGTGTCCCCAGTCCAGGTCCCCATGGCTGTGCACTCATGGCTCACTGGCCCCATGAGCTCAAACCCTGGCAGGCAGGAGAAGTCACATGTGGAGCCAAAGGTGAAGTTTCCATGGATGTGGGAGCAGTTCAGCTCTCCATGCTCTGGAGCGCCAAGCACTGGGCAGGTGATGGCTACACGAAAAAGAAGCACACCTTAAGCAGGAGCCAAGTAATTGTGGGATTGAACTTTTGGGATCAAGAGGATAAAGAACATCCTAATGCCATCCCCATACCAGTTACACCCCAAACTCTAGCAGCAGCTCTACCTTTGCACTGTGGAGTGTTCTTGCTCCAGGTCCCCATAGCTGTGCACTCGCAGCTCTCTGGCCCTATGAGCTCAAACCCTGACTGGCAGGAGAAGTCACATATGGAGCCAAAGGTGAAGTTCCCGTGGAAATGTGAGCAGTTCAGCTCTCCATGCTTTGGAGCACTCATCACTGGGCAGGTGACAGCTGCAAGGAGAGCAGGTCTCAGGGCAGATCCTGTTCATGCTGGCAGGAGCACATCTCCATGTCTGGAGATGGGGAACCCAGAAGTTCTGGATCAATTCAGTCTGTGCCTGCTAGGTGCAGGGGATGGTGTTCTGGTCTCAAGGAGTGTTAATGCCTGGACAGGGAAGTGTTGGCAGACCCAGTTCCTTGCTCTGCAGGGCTGTCAGTGCCAACTCTTTGAGGCAGCCATTGTGGACAGAGGATTTTCACTACTGGGACACGATGGCAGCACCTCAGTGATGTGCCAGCATGTGTCAGAGTATCAGGAGTGCACAGAACAGTACAACAGAGTTGGGAGCTGCCTTTTGGATGCAGGCATAGGGCAAGCGGGGGGCATGGCCCCCACCCTGAAAGCTCAGGGCTGATGCAATGCAGTGGCGCTACAGGCACCAGTGCTGTCACCATTTGTGGAGGGGGACACTGGTGAGAATCATGGGCCTATGTGTGCATGTGGTGTTGGGGCTGCTGAGTGACAACTGACAGGCTGAGGACAGCACAGGGCAGCCCTGTGGTAATATCAGTGACACTATGAGCTCTAGCAGCAGCTCTACCTTTGCATCGTGAGGTGTCCCCAGTCCAGGTTCTTTTAGCCATACATTCACGGCTCTGCGGCCCCATCAGCACAAACCCTGGCTGGCAGGAGAAGGCACACGTGGAGCCAAAGGTGAAGTTACCATGGATGTGGGAGCAGTTTAGCTCTCCGTATTCTGGAGCACTGAGCACTGAGCAGCTGATGGCTGAAAAGTAAAAGAAGCACATCTTAAGCAGGAGCCAGGGAGCTGCAACACTCAGCTGTTGGGATGAGAAGGCTAATGCAGCTGAGAACATCCCAGAGCCAATCTCAGGCCAGTGACATCTTTACCAGCAGCTCTACCTTTGCACTGTGGGGTGTCCCCAGTCCAGGTCCCCATAGCTGTGCACTCATGGCTCACTGGCCCCATGAGCTCAAACCCTGGCAGGCAGGAGATGTCACATGTGGAGCCAAAGGTGAAGTTTCCATGGATGTGGGAGCAGTTCAGCTCTCCATGCTCTGGAGCACTAAGTACTGGGCAGGTGACAGCTGCAGGGAGAAGAGGCACACTTCAAGCAGGAACTGGGTTACTGTGGGTTTGAACTGCTGGGACTAAGAGGTTGAAGAACATCCTAATGTCATC